>NC_133162.1:128103947-128422385 GCF_040802235.1 Manis javanica
AGGGCTTGCATGTAGGATTAGGTTTATTCTGTGTGTCAAGACAAAGAAAACTAGAGCCAGTGAGTGGGTGATAGATACAGAGAAACAGCTTATCCCCAAGGGGAGCAGGCAGCCTCAGAAGCAGCGAGTTCCTCACACTAGCAGTATTCAAGTAGAGAACACATGATTACATTGAGGAGGGAACTGAAATATTAGATGGTGGTATTTTATCAACCCTGAGATTCTATCTATGACAGCTGAAGATTTTCCTTTCCAAAATAGATTTTACTGGTGCAGGGAATCCATAACTTTCTTTACATACTTTCAATTCTCACATCTTGTTATAAGATAGTCTTTTGGAACACATTACATGATATGTTTTTTTATCTCCAGAAAATATGAATATGTATATTTTTTCCCTTTTTAGAGGAGTCTTTCATGAAAGATTTCGAGTGGATTAGTTTATCCTTATTCCTGGTTTTCTACATCTAGTTTATGCACAAAGGAGGCTGCATCCTCACCTTGCAATTTGTTTTACTGTGAATATTCTACAGATGCCATCTTTCATTATTAAATGAAAGCATTCTGTCATGCTATCAAGTTCTAGCTTTTCATGCTTTATGCTAAGGATTTTGTGTAGAAGGTCTTTTCCCCCTTTTAAGTGAATTAGTTTGTGTCTGCTTCATGTTGAAGCTTGCCTTCTGTCAGTATTTGTGATAAATTATCTTCTGAATATCATTTGAAATGCTAGATACAAGCTATGTGCTACATGACTAGAAAACAAGTTCTATTTAATCAGATGAAACAATTTGTTTTTAGCTCACTATGTTGGCTGTCTTTTATTTTTGTGAAGAAACAAGCTAAATTCCATGTCTTTGCTACCAAATTGGTGTTACGGGCCTGGGGTAGGATTTGTGGCTTTTGTAGACAAACATTTTCTGTTCGGGATGTATCCAAGTGAAAAGGCGCTGCTCTGTTTCACTTATTTGAGATTATATATTAAAAAATACAGATTAGTATTTTCTTGGACAATGCCCTTTCAAGTGTAAGCAGATTAATTTGGTAATTAAATGTGTCATGGTTACTTTTGGTGCGATTAATTTGGTACACAGGTACCATTACATGCAATGCTAAGGTAACACACTTGGATTTAGAGATTGTTTTTTTTTATAATGATGGGCATCTTTAATTGTATTAAATTGGTAATAAGAATATCATGTGATATATAAACATAGGGCATAGTTAATTTTTTGAAATATGATTGACCCTCACTGTTCATCTAGAGTAGGCAGAGAAAAGTAAGCTACTCTTATTTTTATTTTAAAGAGAGTCAAGAGATGTTCTCTGTTGCTGTCAGTCTGTAAAATATTAGTGTGGGGAGTCATAATTTAGATTACAATCCAGGCCTCCAACTGGGTGATTCAGTGAGATTGACTAGACTCATTTTGAAGCCATGGTTTGATCTCTTCTCCAAAGGCTGAGTCCCGGAGTCCAATGGTCTGGGTTAAAAATCCGGGTTCTGCAATTTACTGTCTATGCATGTCTTGCTGTCTCTCTGAACCTCAGTTTTTGCCTCCAGAAATGATAATAATGTACCCACTTCTTGGGTTACAGTATGGATTAAATGAGTTATAACATATAGAGAGTTTATAACAGTGCCTGGCACACACTAATCGTAATAAATAACATGATCACTGTTATTTCAGACTGTAGGGTTTTTCACAGTATCTAGTTTTCTGAGAAGCAGCCTTTTAAGTTGCTACTCTTCAAAGCCCATCTTCCTTCCCTCCCTTACTTCTCCTTCCCTCCTTTCTTTCTTCTTTTCCTTCCTTCCACAGTATTCATTAAGCATTTACCATGCTTCAGGCATTTCGTATGAGGGGGAAAAAATGTTCATTTCCCATGTTTAGACCTAACAGTCTGCTGCTCTAGAAGCAACTTGTTTGGGTTGTCCAGTCATTCCAGAATGAACGAAGCAAGAGTATTGGCATCTTTGATTCCCCAACTATTCTTATCTTTCAAGTTTTGAGTTCTTTCTGCTCTTGGCTAGTTTATATCATAAGTCCACATAATTTACTCCCCTTTAACCTTGCGTTCAGATCATAATCAAGATTGTGAGATAAACTCTATCTGCAAGGGTTTTTACAGTCTGGTCCAACCCAGTTTCTCTTCTATAGTTGTGCAAAAATTATACGTTTATTTTTCTTGAGCATGCATAGCTTCTTCTGTGTGATTATAGCACTTCCTGTAGTCAGGATATTAAATTCTCTGGAGTCTATGCTAAACCTCAGTCTTCTGTAAAGCTTTCTGTCTGTTTCTCCTTTGAGCATCTGTTGTATTCATCTTTATGGTCCTTGCTGAGTATCCTTCAAATTCAGGAACCATTTTTATATTTTTTTGTTCTTTCTTCCCAGCATTTGGTATAGAACAGGTGCAGTAATAATAAATCTTCAGTAAATGTCACTTGCTTTGATTTGTTGACACGAGTGGTTTCTTTATATTACGTATTTTGGTATAAAATATAATGTAAGTTCAAATTTGTCTGAGAATAATTAAACTATGAAATCTTTTCACAGCATTTTAGTATTTAGGGGATTTTTAGCTTTCAAATTATAATCATAGTAGTACATACTTTGGGGACATGTAGGTAGATAAAAATGATCTGTGATCTTAAAGTACTTAAAGTTCAGAAAGGGGAAAAAACATAAATCAAGGCAGAAGAAAATAGGTCCTTAAGAAGTAGTAATGTGTTTTGATGGTGTGGGGAAAGGACTATTTAATTTTCACTGGGTGAACTAAACGCTATAACGAGAAAGCTGAGCTGCGCTTTTACTCCTGAAAGGAACTGGGGGATGTGGGCGAGCTGTCGTAACACTCTTGATGAAGCTGTAGAATAACCAAGAATGGAATTAGCTACATGGAATCAGCCACAAAATCCTTGGATGGATGTTGAAAGTCTGAGACTGTATCTGGACTCTTTCTCTAACTCACTTTGTAACCCAGAGATTTTAGTTTCCTGTCTTTTATAAATATTTCTAGGAAGGTAGGGTACTTGGGTTGTGCTGAGAAGTAAGGCTGGGGATGTAGTTTGAAATCAGTTCATTAAAGACCTGATGGCTTTTCAGAAGTGAAAGAACACAGGCCAAACTTCTTAAACATGACAGTTCTAGTGGCCCCTTTAGAGATAGATGGGATTTGAATGATTTGAAAAGAAACTAATTTTATAATATATTTTTCTGCTTCATGTGTGTTTAGAAACTTGAGAAATATCTGAAAAAATGCCTTTCAAAATTTAATACTGTAAAAGCCCCCACATTTCTAAGAAGAAATGAAGTAACATACATTCCTCATCACCCCTTTTTCTTCAAATTAAAATAAGTCTTTCTGATTAACTGATTCTTTCTTTGTCTTACGGTTTTCTGTGTCATCTTTTGCTTTGAGGGATGTTAGAAATAAGGAAACATTTTATGCTGTATTACTTCACTTTTTGCATGTAGATTTTTTTGTCCTTTCAAGACTATGTAGAAAAAAGAAGTTTATAATTCATCAAAGTTTATTTTGATAGTAACAATTGACGTTAACAGGAATTAACCTCAGATTCAAATTATTGATTTAATTCTCATTATGTATTAAATTCCAATGCTAAATTATACCAAAGTGAGTACCTAATTTTACACATCTTTAAGGAAAAAGAATGCTGTGCAGGGATTTTTGGCCTTCTCATTTAATTGTAGATTTTTTAAAAAAAATATGTGTTCAGAGGAGCAAGGTAAAAGAAAAACATCCTGGGATGGTGCAGTTCTGGAAATGAGGGCAGTTATTTTAGGTATCAAAAAAGGGGCAAACCACACTGGAGTTTTCTGTCTCAAACCAATGCCTAATATCATCCGGGTGTGTTAAAGTAGTGTTATTATACTGGGAAACTGCCTTGGGGCAGGGAGTGGAAGAATGAATTGTATACCAACTGATACACTAACCTGTCCAGTTAACACTCTTGATGAAGCTATAGAATAACCGAGAATGCAATTAGCTACATGGAATCAGCCACAAAATCCTTGGATGGATGTTGAAAGTCTGAGACTGTATCTGGACTCTTTCCCTAACTCACTTTGTAACACAGAGATTTTAGTTTCCTGTCTTTTATAAATATTTCTGCTGCTGCTGACATTGCTGCTAAGCACTGTGCTAGTCTTTGTGTACCAAAGGGAAAGGATTTCCTTTGATTTTTGAATACACTATTTTAATGAAAGAGGAGATATGTAGTTGATCACCTAAAATTATTTCACACAATGTTATCGTTTCCTTAATATTATTGGAAATCTATAGTATTGTGGTAAAGAGAAGAAATATATACATAGCCTTGTTTATATATACCCTAATTGGGAAAGAAAATCATTCTATTCTCCCTTTCTTTTTCTCTCCTGCTCTTCTACAAACATGTAAATCATTTTGTTAAGCACCTACTTGACACAGCTACCAGCTGCTTGTCCTGGAACAAGGCAGAAATGGCTCCCGCTGTTAAGCAGCCTACATTCCAGGGAGACAGAATGACGTAAAGAACTAAGGGAACTAATTTTGTTAATTCAAACATTAAAAAAGAAAGAAAGAAACCAAATACCTTTAAGCATGATATTTCTCAAAATGGGCAAGGAACTAGCACTTGCTTCTCCTTCCAAGTTGCAGCAGCTTAATGGGACTTTTAATAAAAAGTTCTTAACACAGCAGACCTATCCCATTTCAATGATCTTAAGAAAATAAAATCCATTTCAGCTTAGACTTGTGAAGTTGCAATCAGACCAGCTTACTGTAGCTGTAATTAACTTGGTGTGACCGTGGCCTCTAAGGCCAGAGCCTGCATTATGTGATGAAGGAGCAACTCTCACTTGGCCTCTGACTTAATTGTGCCCTTGAGGCTTTCTTGAAACCTCCTGAGTATCCTCTCATTCTATTTTTATATTGGATTCCCCTTAGCATATACCAAAGATGACTGTCATTAGAGTAAATATCTTTCTCACAGAGGGAGGACAGACCTGAAGCCTGCTCACCCAGGGCCTGTCCGCCCAGCCTGGAGGGCTCGGAATGTCAGACAGCACAGACATGGTGCCCAAGCGTTTCTGGGACCACGTCTTCCTCTGTAACTCTTTTCAAGTGATATTTTCTCCCCTTCCCCCTCCCCCACCAAAAAAATCGGTTTCATTGCACTTTGCTTTACGGTTTATTTTGGAAAACTTACAGGATTTTGAAAACTAAGAAGTAAAAGTAAAGAAACCATAATATATGCTACAGTTATTAGCTATGTGACTTTAGGCAAGGGTCTTAACTGCTTCGGCTTCTTCTTTTCCTCATCTACTTAAGACGACTAGCCTAGATCTTTTCTAAGCTCCTTCTTAACTCCCAAAGAATTCTATACTTCTGTAATTTGGTAGACCCCTTCTGCTTATATTTTCATTTACATTTCTACACTTTTTTACTTAAATATAGAATAGCTATTTCTCTGATCCAATCCACTCTTACCAAAAAATCATGAAAAATGTCTAAAGCAAATGCCATTTATTAAAAATTTTTATTTCAAAATGAATACCACGTATCTTGGCTTTGCTCTTCTATGCCTATCTTTTTATTCTTCTGTCACAAGTATTTGAAACCCTGAATGAAATCATATATTTTTTTCTTTTGAATTTTTATTCAAAATTAGAATTCTGTTTTTGCATTAAGCAGGCTGGGAAAATATCCTTTATGCTAAACCTCTAGACTAGAAACTGAGGGCCAGAGATCATGGATAGGTTTTGAGGGCTTCATGAATCACTTGAAATTATAGGCACAACAGCTCTGTGGTTGTGCCTTGTATGCTTATGGGGGCAGAGAGCTGTTATCAGATCATCTCAAGAACCTATAATCCTCCCAAAGTTCGGAACTACTTATGCTTTCTGTAGATCAGTAAAAAAGCTGTTATTGTGAGAGATTCTTGGTAGCATTTATAATATTACCACGACATAAAGGAGGATTGGAATCATCACCAGATGTTCCCTTTTAAGAAGAATATGGGCTGTGTCATGGACCGTGGATGCAAATGCTGAAGTGCCATTTAAAGTAACATAAAGGTCATTTGTTATCTTTATTGTTGTTCTTTTCTTGGAGTTTGTCAGAGTTTTCGTTTCTTTTCCTTATCTGATGTCAAATTTAGACATACAGACATATAGTTTGGTTATCTTTGCTAAGAAACTCACTTTGTAGCCAATACAGATTTTTAAGACTATTTTATAAATTAGATAAAGTAGTTTATTCTAGAGGCTAAGGAATTACGTTGTTCTTATTTTGGTATCATTAATCTACAATTACATGAGGAACATTATGTTTACTAGACTCCCCCCTTCACCAAGTCCCCCCCACATACCCCATTAGTCACTGTCCATCAGCATAGTAAGATGCTGTAGAGCCACTACTTGTCTTCTTTGTGTTGCACAGCCCTCCCGGTGCCCGCCCCCCACCACCACATTATACATGCTAATCGCAAGGCCCCCTTTCTTCTTCCCCCCTTCTCCCTCCCTTCCCACCCATCCTCCCCAGTCCCTTTCCCTTTGGTAACTGTTAGTCCATTCTTGGGTTCTGTGATTCTGAGGCTGTTTTGTTTCTTCAGTTCTTACTTTGTTATATTCCACATATGAGTGAAATCATTTGGTACTTGTCTTTCTCTGCCTGGCTTATTTCATAAGGCATTAAGTTTTAAAAACTATATTGAAATAAACAGTGTAACTAAGTACTACAACATAGAATAGTCTGTTGCTTTACTTTGGAGTGTTTATGTATATATATGAACTAATAAAAAAAATATATATATATATTTTGGACTGGGCTGGTCCTCAGGACCAAACAAATCCACCAAAACAAAACAAAACAAAATGATACTGAAATATGATCAAATGTGTTGAAAAATATTGATATCAGGGGATTACTTATTCATTGAGTTGCTTCCCAGGAAAATATTCAGATATGTTTTAGAATGTAGGACTGTCATGTTTTTGCACTCATATTTACAATTCTATGGAAATGGTGCCCTTTGGAGTTGTGCTGTGTGGCGACCCTGGGCAAATGCTATGTACACCTTTTAGTCTATTGAAGACTCTCAGAAGCCCTAAAGTAAAGGTTTTAATTTTGTGTATTTGATTGTATGACTTAAAAAATCATATCTGTTAAAATTTGGTGAAGCTAGTGATCTGTAGAGCACTAGAAAATTATTACAAATGGACTCAATCAGATATTTTATTCTTGAGGTATAGAATGTTTCTTACCTTGAAATATTCAGTTCAGTTTAATGGATTGGGCAGACACCTAGACAGTTTTCCCAGAATCATTATATATCTTTGGCCAAGTAGTGGTTATGATAAGTGTTATTAAACAATTATCTTAGTTATGTGATAGGTGCTATTACTATTTTTATTTTATACATAAGAAAACTGAGACAGAGAGAAATCAGGTGCCGTGACAACATTTGGCACAGTTAACCAATGGTAGAGTCAGAAATGAACCTGCATTACATACAGAGTGTAATTCATCTGTTTTGTCCCCCCCAATATTTGCTTCTTATCATGGCAATTGCAAGCTACTTTTAGAGAAAGTCATGAATGTAGAGAGGGGAAAGAGCACATCCTGAAATCCCCTGGTCCTCCCTTTCCCCATTTGCCATTCTCACGGGGGTCTCTCAATTTCCAGTCTTAGATGGGAGGCCTTTTTCTTCATTGTCTTCACCCATCTCATTTTATTGCTTTTCTCTTTGCACTGTGCACTGTGAATGTTTACTTTAGACAGATTCATCTTTCCTTATATCCTGACTTCCTTTAGACCCAACTAAATTCTTTTGAAGACTCAGTCTGGGTGACTGGCTTAGATAATGAATTGGGGGGAGTTGGGAGGTGACTGAATACAAAATGCGAATAGAGCATTGCGTTCAAGCTCTGAATACCTCCTAAGATGGAGAAAGTGCTTTACCTACTTGAAAACTGGCTCAATTTTTCCATTTATAGAGAGAAAGCACTGTACACCTGAAGCTAAGTGCTCATCAGTTCCCCCGAGATGTGACAAGTTGTTCTTAATAATGCCAAAATGAGGGATTACAGATACTTAAACAAATTTTATTGAATTCTGGCATATACACAATGAAGTGCATGAATCTTAGGTGTATAATAAGCAAATGTTCACATATATATAATATATATATATATATTATATATATTCCTTTTTAACTACCATCCTGATGAAGATATACAAATTTTTCACAACCTAAGAAGGATCCCTTATGCCCTGTCGAGCCAATGACCTCTCTGAGAGGTACCATTAATTCCAGTATCTTATCACCATAGGTTAGTTTTACCTATTCTTGAGCTTCATATATATATAAATCATACAGTATGAACTTTTTAGTGCTTGACTTCTTTTGATTATCATTATGTCTGAGATTCATTCGTGATCTTGGATGTTAGCAGTATTTCACTCTTTTTTTTCTGTGTAGTATTGTTTTATATGAATATGTAGTATGATTTATTATCAATTTTACTATTTGTGGACATTGGATTATTTCAGTTTTTGGCTATTAAGAATAAAACTTTATATGAACATTTTTATACATTTATTTTTTATAAACACATAAATTCATTTCTCTTGAGTATATAACTAGGAGTGAAATTGTTGGGTCATAGGGTATGCACATATTTTGCTTTAGTAGTTATTGCCCAAAGTGTTTTCACATTCCACCAGTAATCTGTGAGAGTTCAGTTGCTCCACATACCTGCTAACTTGGTATTATCAGTCTTAAATTCTAGCCATTTTAGTGATTGCACAATGACATAGATATTTCATGCACAGGTAGGAATCCAAGACTTGTGTATTGTTAGTTTGTTTTTCAGTTCAACAAATACTTATTTTGAGCTTATTGTGTTCAAGGTGCCTAAATGTGCCTAGCCCAAGCTCTTGGTCTTAAGTAAGTTTTGCTTATGGAGCATAAAATCATTTATCCAGTGATCATTTAGTAATACGTGCCAAGTATTTAATAGTGTGCTTAGTGCTGGGGAGGATATAAAAAGTAAAAATAGAAGCCTAGTTTTTGCTCTCAATAATTGTACAATCTGTTTAGGGAGGTGAAAACAATTCACATAAAGTGAGAAATCCAAAATGACTTGACGGCATCTAAGTGCTAAATTGTATGGGGTAGACTGTAAATAATATGGGAAGAAGGAATTGACATTGGTGTTCGTTCAGCTACCTTTAGAAGTTCTCCTCTTCCTTAGCCTCCCATACTTAATCAGTCACTAAGTCCTAGCAATTCTGCATTCTAAATATCTGAAATCTCCTTGCTTTTCTACAACAATTGCAGGTCAGCATTTTTGGTTTGTCTGTTTGTGTGTAGAACATTAAAATTGACTTGTAAGTGGTTTCTGGCTTCATTTTGAGTCACTTTTTGTCCATTCAGCTATCAGTTATGTTTTTCCTAAAAGCTAGGTCCCATCACTTGAAGGCACTTTCTTACTAAATATTCTTCAATTGCTTCCCATTTTTTTTGGCAAAATTGAAAGTCTTTGGCATGTCATTAAGACTTGTACTTTAGCTCTGGCCACTATTTCTAGCCTCATAAATTGCCACCTGTCACAAGTATACATACAACTTTCTGTACACCCTGAATTACTTCTGTTTTTCTGAACCTACCATGACATTTCATGCTTTCGCATATAGTATTTCCCTTCCTTAAAGACTTGGATGAAGGTTTACTTCTTCTAGAAAGCCTTTTCTGGTTTATGTTTGGTTTAAATGCCCCTTGTCTGTGCTCCATGTGTTCAGAACTCCATGCATTCTTCTCGCAGACTGTTGTAATTATTGGTTTATTTATGCATCTTCTCTACTAGACTGCAAATTTCTTGAGGGCAAGGCTGCTGTCATTCATAGACCGATGGCCAATAAATAGGTACATTATCTGGATTTTTATCCACTTACACTATAGGAATTTTATAGATGAATAGGATGGGATAAAGTATTTCTAAGAGGTGGAACATATAGCAAGAGCATAGAGGAGGGAATTAACATTGTATGTATGGGAAAATAGAAGAAATAAGTGAAGGGGGTGTATAGAAGGGTGGCTTGTGTTGGAAGTACTTGGCTAGAGTGAATGTTTATGTTGAGAAATACAGGAGTAGAAGCCAAAAAAAAAAAAAGGATGAGGTCAAATTGTGGAGAACCTTGAGAATCTTACAGATTTATACTTGATATGGTTAAAAGGAGTGAGTCATTATAGATTTTTGAATAGGAGAATAATGCAATGAAAGCAACTTTTAAGAAATATTATTTTCATAGCTATCTGCATAACAGATTTTAGAGGAGATACTAGTGCCAATGAGGTAAAATAGAAGGCTTCCAAGGTCATCTAGGTGAGATGATAACTCAGATAATGGTCATGGATGGGCAGATATAGAGGAAGAGGTGAGAGAAGTAATACTTAAAGGCTACATTGATATGATTTAGCAATAGACTGAGATATAGCTTCATTTCTTTTTTTTATTTTGGTATCATTAATCTACAATTGCATGAGGGACATTATGTTTACTAGACTCCCCCCATCACCAAGTCCCCCTGACAAACACCATTACATTCACTGTCCATCAGTGTAGTAAGATGCTGTAAGCTTCATTTCTTTTTAACTCTCCTCATTTCAGTAAGAAGCGGGGGTTATTGGCTTACCCAGTTTTACTTAAAGAATGTCAAATAGCAGCCTTTTTCTCTTTCGTCTTGTGTGAAGTTGATGATACATACTTCAAATCCTCATTATGGTCTGCTGTCTACCCAGATCCATTTATAACTATCATAGGGAACATAAAGGACTCACAGTCTTCCTTTCCCTGCAGTTGGCTGCTAACATTCATGCTCGTGACTCACGTAATTCCTCACTGTCAACCGTTCACATCAGCTACACACCATTAGGGAGTTGATCAGGTGGCATGAATCCACCCAGAATCAGAGGCTTCCAGAATTCTGAAACAAGAAAGGACTCTGCAGTTCATAGTCATTTTGGAGATGAGAAGCTGAGGCCAGAAAAATTAAGTGACAATATCTAGTGTGACACAGCCAGTTCCTTTTAAGTCTTCTGAATTTTTATCCAGTATGCTTTCCATTACTTACATCATAAGGTTATTTTCTAACCCTAAATTTCTATGTTCCAAAGCATGATTAGCTTATATAAAAATATTTAGTAACTTTGCACCTTGAATCCTGTGCTCAGTGAACAAGCTCCTCATCTTGACTATGATGCCTTTATTCAGGAGCTACTTTACTTCACTAAACCCTGTCTCACTATGTCAGATGGCTTATTCGGTCTGCGGGACCTTTGTAGATACTTTAATTCTCTTTATTAGTATACTAAGCTGTCTCATCTTTTTAATCTTTTGATGTGATCACTGTGGCTCCTTTTTCCTCTTCTCCCATGTTGAGTTTCTGTTTCTAGAATGCCAGTCCAACTGGTGAAACAAAGCATTATGCAATTAGGCCGACATGAACCAGTACAATTCCCTGCTACTGATTTTTAGTGTTGTTATACCTATTTCCATCTCTACCTGGAGCTGATGTTTCTTTTTTCACTACTTTTTATTTAAGTATGGTATACATATAGAAAAACGTGCTTTTGCTTTTGACTTTTGAGAAAAAACTTCCAGGAACACACTCGTCCTTTTTTCTTGACCTTAATGTGTCATTTTGTTCTTTGTCCATTTTCCCAAAGTATATTTTGTAAAAACTCATCTCATTAAGTTCTTTATGGAAGATGGAATTCCATGTCAAATATATTTTGGAAATACTCATTTTATATCCCTTTCTTGAATTTAATAAGCTCAATAGCAAAGTATCTAAGAAATCTAATACTAAAGACAGTTTATAATTTCATTTGAGCCAGTATCTTTCATATTTACTTGTCTATGGAACCATTTTTGTTCTACCATTCATTAAGAATCTTAATGTGAGTACTATGAAGTGCGTGAATATAGGTGATGCTTTTAGGATTCTGTACTTGCAAGAATGGTAGGTACATTGGTTAGTTGGAACTTGAATGGAGAGACAAATACAGTTTTTAGTTTTAAGACTGAGACGATGACATATATGTAGAAGATTACAGGATTTAAGTTCAGTGAGATGCTGTTTTGTTTTTTTTTAAATCTAATTCTGTGGGACAAACCACCCAGCAATAAAAAAAATCGTTTTATTTGCTCACGGTTCTGCAGTCTAGTTGGGCTCCTCTGCATGGCTGTCTCCCTGCTGTCTTGAGGGTTCTCATCTGGAATCAGCTGAGGAGCTGTTTTTTTTTTTTTTCTCCTTTCTCTCCTTGTAGTCTTAGGACCTCTCTCCCCTTCCACATGCTCTCTCCTAGTGGTGTCACCTGTAGGGGAGACAGACTTTTTACATGGCACCTTATGATTCACAACAGTGCCCAAGTGGGAGCTGCCAGGATTCCTGAAGGCCTTGGCACATTGGCACAGCGTAAGTTATGCTACATTTTATTGCTTAAAGCAAATCATTGGCTGAGCTCAGTTTCGAGCTGAGGGGACTATAGAAGGATGGGAATACGGGGTAGCAAGGTTGAGTGGGGGCCACCGTGCAGCAGACTACCACAGATGCCACATAGCGAATGGAGTAGAAAGTAGATCATCCTGAGAAAGACGTATTCAAAGTTCCTATTTAGTTGTCTGTTTCCCACACTAGAACATTGAGGAAAGGACTGTATTTGCTTTACTATTACATTCCTAGCCCTTTGCACAGTGTGAGGTACTTAGGAGGGATTCAATAAACTTCTATTTAATAAATTAATTATATAAAGGGAAGAGTAGAGGCTTACGTACTGAACCTACGGAAGTGATTCACAGAGTCCGGTATACAGGGAACAGTGAGAATCAGCCAGAGGGAGAGTTTCAAAGGAAAGGACGGCAGATGATAGTATTCATTGTAGTAGAAAAGTCAGAGAATTAAGGTAAAGACTATAAGCTTTTATTAGCATTCCCTAAAGCTGCAAATATCATTCTTTATTCTGTCTTCCTTTGTTGGTTGGTTAAAATGTTTTTAGAAAATTCTCAAGTTTTTAAATCTCTGAACAAATTTTGTACTTTTAGACACTTTAAGGTTTAATGGCCCCAGTGAATCTATATTAAGGTAATTAGACTGAAGAGGAATAATAATTGATAAGTAACTAAAATGTTTTATAAAATCTTTAATAATATGTAGGGAAAATAAAAACTAGTAAGGTCAGAGAAGACAACAGATTCTAAAGTAACAATCAGAAGTAGAAATCACATCCAATTTTTTATGAAATATTATTGAGATAGATACATGTATTAGGTTCAGATGTACAGTATAATGATTCCACATTTATATATTGCAAAATGATCACCACTTAAGTATATTCACCATCTGTCACCATGCAATGTTACACCTTTTTTTCTTGTGATGAGAATTTTTAAGACTTACTTAGCAACATTCATATTTTCAATACAGTACTATTGACTAAGTTGTGCTGTACATTACAGCCCCATGACTTGTTTATTTTATAACTGTAAGCTTGTGCCTTTTGATCTCCTTTCCTTGTTGTGTCCACACCCCAACTTCCCCTTCCCTCTGGCAACTACCAATCTGTACTCTGTACCTATGAGTGTTGTTTTGTTTCTTTCATTTGATTTTTCAATTCCAGAAGTAAGTGAAATTATACAGTATTTCTATTTATCTGTCTGACTTACTTCATTTAGCATAATATTCTTGAGGTCCATCCATGTTGTCAAAAATGGCAGGATTTCCTTCTTTTATTTTATAGCTTAGTAGTATTCCATGGTGTGTACACACATACCACATACACACAGGCACACCACATATGCACATACATATATACTATGTCTTCTTCATCTATTCACCTATTGATGAACATTTAGGTTGTTTCTATATTTTGGCTATTGTAAATAATACTGTAATATAGATGTGCATGTATCTTTTCAAATTATGTTTTCATTTTCTTTGGTTAAATGCCCAAAGTGGAATTGCTGGATCATATGGTATTTCTATTTTTAATTTTTTGAGGAACCTCTATACTGCTTTCCATAGTGGCTGTGCCATTTTGCACTCCTACCAGCAGTGCACAAGGGTTCCCTTTCTCTATGTCCTTGCCAAAACTTGTTATTTCTTGTCTTTTTGATAATAACCGTTCTTACAGATGTGAAGTGATATCTCAGTGTGGATTTGATTTGCATTTCACTGACAATTAATGATGTTGAGCATTTTTCATGTGTCTGTTGGCCATCTGTATGTCTTCTTTGGAAAAATATCTATTCAGATCCTTTGCCCAATGTTGAATCAATTGTTTGTTTTTGTTACTGAGTTGTATGAGTCCTTTATATATTTTGGATATTAACCCCTAATCGATATATCATTTGCAAATGAATCTTCTCCCATTCAGTAGGTTGCCTTTTTATTTTGTTGGTGATTTCCTTTCCAGTGCAGTTTTTTAGGTTGATGTAGTCCTATTTGCTTATCTTTGCTTTTATTGCCATTACTTTTGGAGTCAAATCCAAAAAGATATCACTAAGACCAGTGTCAAGGAGGTTACCACCTATGCTTTCTTCTATGAGTTTTATGGTTTCTGGTCTTACACTGAAGTCTTTAATCAATTTTGAGTCATTTTTTGTGTATAGTGTAAGTTAATGGTCCTGTTTCATTCTTTTGCATGTGGCTGTTCAGTTTTCCTAACACTATTTATTGCAAAGACTGTACTTTCCCCATGGCATATTCTTGCCTCATTTGACATTAATCAATTGACCATATATGCATGGATTTATTTTGGCTCTGTATTCTGCTCTGTTGATCTGTATGTCTTATTTTTATGCCAACACCATACTCTTTTGATTACTATAGCTTTGTTGTGTGATTTGAAATCAGGGAGCATGATAACTTTGTTCCTATCAGGATTGCTTTGGCTATTCAGGATCTTTTGTGGTTCTATCCCAATTTTAGGACTGATTCTTCTATTTCTGAAAAATGCCATTGGAATTTTGATAGGGATTGTATTGAATCTATAGATTGCTTAGAGTAGTATGGACATCTATTTTTATTTGAATTATTGTTGAAACAATCTTACATTGGTTTCAAATATACAACACAATGGTTCAACAGTTACCCATATTATTACATCGTCACCCCCACTAGTGCAGTTATTTTCTGTCAATTTAGGAAGATGCTATAGAATCATTGGCTGTATTCTCCATGCTTTACTACTATCCCCATGAACAACTCATATTATGATTCAGAATTTTTGTGCCCCTTTATCTTCCTCTCACTCCCCATCTACCCACCTAACCCCTCCTCCATGGTAACTATCAGTCACTTTTCAGTGTCTATGAATCTGCTACGATTTTGTTCATTTTGTCTTTTTTTTATATTCCACAAATAAGTGAAATTATACAGTATTTGTCTTTCTTCACCTGGCTTATTTCATTGAGTATAATACCCTCCAGATCCATCCATGTTGTTGCAAATGGCACAGTTTCTTTCTCTTTTATAGCTGAATAATATTCCAGTGTATATGTACCACCTCTTCCTTATCCATTCATTTATTGGACACTTTGGTTGCTTCCATATCTTAGATTGTAAATAATGTGGCAACAAGCAGGGTACATTTTCAAATCAGGGATTTTGTTTTCTTTGGGTAAATTCCTAGAAGTGGAATCATTGGATCAAATGGTATTTTTGTTTTTAGTTTTTTGAGGAACCTCTATACTGCTTTTCAAGCTGTTGCACCAAATTACATTCCCACCAACAGTGTAGGAAGGTTCCCATTTCTCCACATCCTTGCCAACACTTGTTATTTCTTGTCTTTTGGGTAGTGGCCATTTTAACTGGTGTGAGGTGATGTCTCATTGTGGTTTTGATTTGCATTTCCCTGATGATTAGTGATGTGGAGCATCTTTTCATGTGCCTGTCGACCACTTGTATTTCTTCTTTGGAAAGATGTCTATTCAGGTCCTCTGCCCATTTTTTAATCAGTTTATTTGTTTTTCTGGGGTGGAGGTGTATGAGTTCTTTATATGTGTTTGATGTTAACCCTTTTTTTAATAAATCATTTATGAATATATTCTCCCATACTGTAGGTTGCCATTTTGTTTGGCTGATGGGCCCTTTGCTGTAAAGAAGCTTATTAGTTTTATGTAGTTTCACTTGTTCATTTTTAATTTTGTTTTCCTTGCCCAAGGAGATGTGTCCAGGAAAAATTGCTCATAATTATGTTCAAGAGATTTTTGTCTCTGTTTCCTTCTAAGAGTTTTATTGGTTCATGTCTTATATTTAGGTATTAGATCCATTATGACTTTACATTTGTGTATGGAGTTAGACAGTAATCCAATTTTGTTCACTTGCATGTTGCTGTCCAGTTTTCCCAACACCAGTTCCTGAAGAGGCTGTCTTTACTTTTATTGTATATTAATTGACCATATACACATGGGTTATTTATGGGCTTTCTATTCTGTTCCATTGACCTACGGTCTGCTCTTGTGCCATTACCATACTGTTTTGATTACCATATCTTTGAGTAGAGCCTGAAGTCAGGGACCATAATACCCTAAGCTCTGTTCTTTCTCAGGATTGCTTTGGTTCTTCAGGGTCTTTTATGGTTCCATGAGAATTTTAAGATTATTTGCCCCAGCTCATTGAAAAATGCTATTGGTATTTTGATAGGTATTGCACTAACTCTGTAAATTGCTTTGGGCAAGATAGCCATTTTGCCAATAGTAATTCTTCCTATCCATGAGCACAGGATTTCATTTATTGGTGTCTTCCTTAATTTCTCTCATGAGTGTCTTATAGTTGTCAGAGTACATGTCTTTCATCTCCTGGGCTAGGTTTATTCCTAGGTATTTTATTCTTTTTGATGCAATTGTAAATGGAATTGTTTTCCTGATTTCTTTTTCTGCTAGTTTGTTGTTAGTATAAGGGAATGCAACAGATTTTGGTGTATTAATTTTGAATTCTGCAACTTTGCTGAATCCAGTTATTAGTTCTAACAGATTTTGGTGGAGCCTTTAGGGTTTTCTATATAGCATCATGTCATCTGCAAATAGTGACAGTTTAACTTCTTTCTTACCAGTTTGGTTGCCTTTCATCTTTTTATCTTGTCTAATTATCATTGATAAGACCTCCAGTATTATGTTGAATAAAAGAGGTGAGAGTGGACATCCTTGTCTTGTTCCTGATCTTAGCAGAAAAACTTTCAGCTTTTTGCCTTTGTTGTATATGGCATTTATTCTGTAGAAGTGCATACCCTCTATACTCATTTTGTTGAGGGTTTTTATTATGAGATGAGTTTTTTCAAATGCTCTTTCAGCATCTATTGAGATGATAATATGGTTTTTATCCTTCTTTTTGTTAATGTGGTATATGACGCTCATTGATTAACAAATACTTTACTATCCTTACATCCCTGGAATAAGTCCCACCTGGTCATGATAGATGATCCTTTTGATGTATTTTTGAATTTGGTTTGCTAATATGTTTTTGTGGATTTTTACGTCTATGTTCATCAGGGATATAGGTGTATTATTTTCTTTTTTTAGTAGTGTCTTTGTCTGGTTTTGGTATTAGTGATGCTGGCCTCATAGAATGAGTTTGGAAGTATTCCCATCTCTTCTACTTTTGAATACATTAAGAAGGATGGATATCAACTCTTATGTTTGTTGGAAGTTTTTGGATTACCAAATCAATTTTGTTACTATTAATGAGTCTGTTTGGTTTTTCTGTTTCTTCCTGGATCAGTTTTGGAAGGTTGCATTTTTCTGTGAATTTGTCCATTTCTTCTAGCTGTTGAGTTTATTAGTATGTAATTTTTCACAGAAATCTGTGATAATTCTTTGTAATTCTGTGCTACCCATTCTAACTATTCCTTTTTTACTTCTGAATTTGTTTATTTGTACTCTTCTTTTTTTTTCTTTTGATAAGTCTGGCTCTTGTTTATTTTCTCAGAGGACCAGCTTTTGGTTTCATTACTTTTTTCTTATTTTTTTTATTTCTGTTCCAATGTTTATTATATCCATTCTTCTAACTTTGGGTTTCATTTCTCCTTTTTTTTTAGTTTCTTTAATTGTGAGTTTAGACTGTTTATTTGGGATTGTTCTTATTCCTTGAGGTAGGCCTGTGTTGCTAAATACTTCTCTTTTAGGACTGCTTTTGTGGCCTCCCACAAATTTTGGACTGTTGAATTTTTGTTTTCATTTGTCTCCATGTATTGCCTGATTCTGTTTGAATTTATTAATTGATCCATTGATTATTTGGAGGCATGTTGTTTAACCTCTATGTGTTTGTGGCCTTGTTTGTTTTGTTTGTGTAAATCTATTTCTAGTTTCAGACCATTGTGGCCTGAGAAGTTGCTTGATTCAATATCAATCTCTGAATTTGTTGAGGTCTTTTTGTGGCCTGGCATGTGATCAATTCTGGAAAATGTTTCATGTACATTTGAGAAAAATATGTATCTTGCTGCTTCTGGGTGGAATGTTCTGTAGATAACTGTTATGTCCATGTGATCTGATGTATTATTCATTGCCTCTGTTTCCTTATTTATTCTCTGTCTGTTTGATCTCTCTACTGATGTGAATGGTGTTTTAAACTCTGCTTAAATGAATGTGTTGCAATTTATTTCCCCCTTTAATTCTGTTAGTATTTGTTTTACATATTTAGGTACTCCTATATTGGGTGCATAGAATTTTTTTTTGGGTGCATAGGTATTTATAAACTTTATATCCTCTTGTTGGACTGACCCCTTTATCATTATGTAATGTTTTTCTTTGTATCTTGTTACTTTGTTTTGAAATCTATTTCGTCTGATAAAAGTACTGCTACTCATGCTTTTTTCTCCCTATTATTTGCATGGATTATCTTTTTCCATCACTTCACTTTCAGTCTGTGTATTTCCTTGGGTCTGAAATGAGGCTCTTGTAGGTACACATAGATGGGTCTTGTTTTTTCATCTATTCTGCTACTTTGTCTTTTGATTGGTGCATTTAGTCCATTTACATTTAAGGTCATAATTTATCCTTACTGCCATTTTATTAATTGTTTTCTGATTGTTTTTATAATTCCTTTCTTCCTCTCTATACTCTTCTCTTGTTATTTTTTTCTTTATTGTTGTGATTGTATTTCTCTTTTTTGATTGTTTTGTGTCTCTGTTATACGCTGTAGGTTTGTGGTTACCATGAGATTGAAGGATAGCTTCCTGGCTATAACAGTCTATATTAAATTGATCATCATTCTATTTCAAACACAATCTGAAAGTACTTCTTTTTTATTCTTCTTCCTCCTCCACACTTCAAGTATTAGATTTCATAGTGTTTATTTTTTGTATATCCCTTTACTGTTTTTGTGTATAGTTGTTTTACTACTTTTGTAATTGTTTTAATTTCTTACTTGCTTGGTAGGTAATACATCTACTACCTTTACTGTGGGTTTGTTTTCACTGGTAAAAACTATCTGGGCTTAGGAACATGGCCATTCACAAAATTCCCTTTATTGTATCCTGGAATGCTGGTTTAGTGGTTATAAATTCCTTATTTATCTGGGATATCTTTAATCTCTCCTTTGAATTTGAGTGTTAATCTTGCTCGGTATTGGATTTTTCTGTTTCAATACATTAAGTATTTCATGGTACTCTCTTCTGGCCTGTAAAGTTTCTGCTGGCAAGTCTCTTCTGAAAGCCTGATGCGGTTTCCCTTACAAGTAATCTTTTTACTCTCTCTGGCTGCTTTTGCTACCTTGTTCTTATCCTTAATCTTTGTCATTTTATTTTATTATATGTGTTGGTGTTGTCTTCCTGTGGTTTCTTTTGCCAGGAACTCTCAGCACTTCCATCACCTGAATGTCTATTTCCTTTCCTTAAGAGTGGCAAAATTTTCAACAATTATTTCCTCAAAGAGACTTTCTATCACTTTGTGGCTCTCTTTCTGGTTCCCCTATTATGTGAATATTGTTTCATTTGCAGCTGTCACACAGCTCTCTTATCATTCTTTTCATTTCTAGAGAATCTTTTTTCTCTCTGTCCCTCAGCTTCACTGTGTCCTGTTCTCTAATTTCCACCTTATTGTCCCCTCTTCTTGCAGCCATCTATTTTTCATTCCCTCCATTGTATATTTCATTTCATTACTGTATTCTTCAGCTCTGAGTGGTTCTTTTTCATCTTTTCTCTCTCTTTTTTTGAAGTCCTACCTGAGATCTTCCATACTTTTCCATAGATCAGTGAGCATATTTATTTATGACTGTTAACTTTGAAATCCTTATCAAGGAGACTGGTGACCTCTATTTCATTTAGCCCTCTTTCTAGTGTCTTATCCCATTGTTTTGTGTGACACATAGTTCTCTGCCTCCTCATTTTGTCGGGGTTTCTGTGTTCCTTCCTTTGTATTAGATGAATCTTCTGTGCTTCCTGGGCTAGAGAGTCATGACTTTATGAAGAAGGTGCCTTGTGGTGCCCAGAAGCTCAAGACTCTTTACTCTCCAGTGCCTGGTTCCCCTTTGTGTTGGGCTTGGCCACCTGCAAGGAGGAAGGAGCACCCTGAGCTGGCTCCTACAGGCACCTCCGCAGTTGGACTGAACAGGGCCAAGGAACCTTTGATGGGCAGCAAAGTCTGATTCAGCCCTGAGTGGGTTAGTGCACTGGTGGTGTGCAGGAAACACCTTGAGGCTGAGTCACCATTGGGAGGGATGGAACACCTGGGGCTCCCAAGAGTGCCCAACCTGCTGGGCCAAGGGAGGTCTGTAGAGGTAGTCCCCCTGCCCTTTCCCCTGTGGAGAACGCTCCATCCAAACCTCACCCCTCTGGCTGGTAAATCTTTCACGATTTACCAAAAAAATCCTTCCCACTGCTGGTAAATCTTCCAAACTGCTGCCTCTGATTTGGGTCTCAGCAGGACTGGAGCAGTGAGCTGTCAACTACAAGCAGCAGGAGTCCCAGCCTCCCAGACTGCTCCATCTCTCCCGGTGTCCTGCCCCACTGATCACCAAAGCCCAATTCAGTGTGTTCCCAGAGTAGATCTCCAGGGACAGGTGTGCAGAGTTCCTGAGTGCCTGCCCTGCCCCTGCTCTGTTCCTCTTCCGTTTGTGGGCTGGGCTGGGGGAAGGGCTTGGATCCTAGTCCTTCGTGGCTCTATTTACTCGTTTCTGTGAGGTCCCCTGTTCTTCACCAGGTGTGGGTGGTCTGTTCTGCAGTCTCCAGGACACTTTCAGGTTTACCTGTATTTGCTGTAGTTCCTCCCCTGGTGCGTGGGAGATGTTTCCTCCTTGCCTTCCTACTCTGCCATCTCTTTTCCCCATCTGGTATGGTCATCTTCACAATATTAGTTCTTGCAACCCATGAGCTTGTAATATCTTTCCATTTATTTCTGTCATCTTCACTTTCTTTCATCAATGTCTTATGTTTTTCAGTGTACAGGTCTTTCACCTCCTTGGTTAAATTTATTTGTAGCTATTGTTTTCTTAATTTTTCTTCCTGATAGTTCATCTTTAGTGTAGAAAAACACAACAGATTTTTATATATTATTTTGTATTCTGCAAATTTACTCAACTTGTTTATTAGTTCTAACAGTTTTTTGGCAGTCCTTAGGGTTTTTTGTATAGAAAATTATATTATCCACAAATAATGACAGTTTTACTTCTTCCTTTCCAATTCAGATGCCTTTGAGTCCTCTTTCCTGCCTAATTTCTTTGGCTATGACTTCTAATATTGTGTTGAATGAAAGTGGCAATATTGGGCATCCTTATCCTGTTCCTAACCTTCAGGAAAAAGCTTTTTAGCTTTTTGCCACTGAGTATCACATTAGCTGTGGGCTTGTCATATATAACCTTTATTACCATTTTATTTACCATTGTAACCCATTTGAGTGTAACAATTTAGTCGCATTAAGTATGTTCGCTTTGTTGTGCAGCCATTACTACTATCCATATCCAGAACTTTTCTATTACCCCATACTAGCATTCTATACCCATAAAACATTAACTCCCCACTTTCCCCCTCCCCCCACCAATCTCTGGTAATCACTATTCTATTTCCTTTCTCTATGAATTTGACAATTCTTGGCTCTTCACATCAGTGGAATAATGTAGTATTTTTACTTTTGTGAAGACAGCATTATGTTTTCAAAGTTCAGTCATGATGAAACATGTATCAGAATTCCACTCCTTTCTAAGGCTGAATAATATTCCATTGTACTACAGTTTGTTTATCCATTCACCTATTGATGGACATTTGGATTGTTTCCACTTTTGGATTATTGTGGCCATTTTTTCTTCATTAGAATAATAATTTTGCATTTGTTCCTCTTTTTGCAGTCTATTTGAATACTGCATATTGCCTTTTCTAGTTCTGCTCATTCAGGGAATATTCTGGAAAAGTGTCCTGCAGAGAACACTTGGACAGAGAATATTCTCAGCTGTAGGTAGAAAGCAGAGTCATGCTTTTCTTGTGGTCAAACAAGGACTTCAATGAAGAAGGTGATGTTTGTCTGGGGATAGGGTTTTTATAAATGGGAGTGAGTTTTGCCACTTTGATAGCTGTGTTACCTGGGACAATGTACTTGATCTTTCTGTCTTGGTTTGTGACAGGGATTAAATGTAAGCACTTGGTTCACAAGAGGTTAGTAAATAAAATGAGGTTTCTGCACAGGTGTCTTCGATCCTGCATCATGAACTGTGGATTTTCACAAACATAGGCCAAATGCTTAAAATGATATAACTTAAAGTACAGGTTTGTTTCATAATTAATCAAGGGGCTGGGGAGAGTATAGCCAGAATGGTCAGTTGTCTCCCAGAGTTGCTGATTCTGAGGTCCGAAAGAAGTCTATTAAAGAGTCACATGCTGTGCATGTTATGTGGCTGTAGGATGAGAAGATACGCAACTGGTTCACATTTGGACCCCATAGAGAAACATAAGAGCAGACAACTTAATTGCAGGCATTGACTTGTACTGAGCTGCTTATCACCTGGAAAATACAATTTTGCTAGATCCAGGGTGATTTCCAGCAGGGATTTATTTATTCAGTTATGGTTAGGTTAATGGTTCTTCTAGCAACACTGAGTAAGTTAGTTAAAAACTAGTAATAACTACCATTTATTGAGTATTGACTATATTCTAGACCCTGTGTACATTATCTTTGTAATCTCATATAGTCCTTACAATCATTCTGTGAAGTAACATTGTCAATCCCATTTAATAGATGAAGAAATTGAGGTTTAGATAGGTAAAGTAATTTGTCCAAGATTATACACTGGTTGGTATTTGAGCTCAAGCACATTGACTTTTAACTGCTTTAGCTTTTACAGAACAATGTGCTTTTAACTAGTACACGAAAATGCATTATCTCCTTTATTTTATATCCTGATCACTACCATCCAAAGTTATTTGACTTAATTCCAATTGCATTGACACAATTTATCGAGAAGTTTCTCAATTACTAAGTTATAATAGGTATCATCAGGAAGGTTAAAATGAGATAAGAATCAAAATTTTACTTAATTTTCTTTTTGATTAGGAAAACTGATTTAAAAAATTCCTGTATTTCTACAAAGAGAGCCACTATACATCAAAATAATTCAAGGTCAAAGATATTATAGTTCAGCCTGGAGAAGATACTATGAGGTCACTAAATACTTTATTTTTCAAGTAGTAGTGTTGTTATTAGGAAGTTTGCTTCTCTAGAAATTGAACCAGAGCAAAAGCATATTCTTTCATTTCATTCATTCAGCAAGTATTTATTGAACATCTACTGGAGATTATGTACCATAAAGGTACATAATAATTTAATAATAGGAAGACACAGTCTTGCCTTCATGGAGGTCATAGTCTTGTGTCCTCATGGAGGACAATCAAGTACTATGATGAGGTACGAGGTCCTGGGCACAGAGAAGTTGGCCCTAGGGTAGAGAAAGGGAAGCTCGAGGAGAGAGAATTGGATTGAAGCTGAGCTGCTTGAAGTTCAAGGGGGAATTACTAAAATAGAATAAATAAAGTTAAAAACCAAGCGACAAGTTGGAAAAAAGATTTACATCATATATTATACTTAAGTATTGATATTTTTAGTGTGTAAACCACTTTTATAAACAATTTTAAAATCAAATCTCTTCACAAACAAATCAAATCTCTTAGGCTGGGGTTTGAGAGAGGAAGTTTACAAAGCACATTGTCAATATCCTTGTGGAAGAACAAAGAGCACAAGCAATTCTCAGAATTACAAACGGCCTCAATAGTAGTAGAAATGACGGATTTGAGTTATGTTTTTCAAATGTCAGTTTGTTAAAGATTAAAAGATTGATATTAACCAGTATTTATGAGGCAAGGATAAAGGAAAGAGGGCGAACCATTCACTTACAGGTACAGAGGAAATGGTGTCATTCTCTAAGATAGTACTGTTTGGCAGTATGCATAAGGGAGCATCAATTTCTTGTCAGAGAAATTTTACTTCTAGTAGTTCATTTAAAGGAAACAAATAATTAGAAGTATGAGCAAAATTGTGTGTAGGGGCTGCATTTCAGCACTGATTACAACAGCAAAATAACAGGAAATCATGTTGGTTAATCAGGTATGTCCTTGTGATTATGGTCCTGCCATTAGCATTAGGTTGTAGAAGACTATTCAAGAAAATATAAATTCCTAGGTGATAAAAATGGTTACAAAAATATGTATATTGTGATTCTGTGTGTGTTTTTAAATATTGGAGGGACATACATCAAAATGTTTGTAGTAGCCCTATTAATGTGTTAAAACTACAGGTTAGTTTTTCTTCTCTGCTCTTTTTGTTTTCCTGGTTCACATAATAAACTTGTTTTATTTTAGTAATTAGGAAAAAAGAATAGATTATTTAAAAATAGTATTTTGGATATTAATATTTTGGATTTATAAATTGGAATGATTATATAAACCCACTTACAAGTATCAGTTCATTTATGTAATTGAGTGAATTACAGTAATATAAAACTTTAATATAGCCTCTTTTGGTTTCACTGGTATTTCTTCTAATCAGTATTTTTTCCAAAGAAAATATTTTTTCGACATTTGTTAAGCAATGTCTTCCAGTTAAGAAGTATGGTAAGTGATGTTTATCTTTCTCCCTATGTAATAAATTTTTATTTAGTATAATATTTTATTCAGAGATCAGAATAAAAGGAAACGAGCTTAATTATAGTGAGAAATTACTTACAAACCAAGGTTTAAAAATTTTGTTTTCAAAGTGAACACTGAATAGTGTTGCCAAGGGAAGGCTCTGCATTCTGTCTTGACTAAAGATGGGATAGGAAGATCATCTGCTTTAGAAGGCTTAGCTGTTAATCTTTACTGAGGTAGAATCATTTGACTGAAGGACCTCTTGTTATTGCTCATAATTTTGTAATTTTATAGTCTTGAGGAAAGAATATTCTCTTCACTTATTTTTGTATCTAGAATAATTATTATAAAGTGATTGACCCAAATAGAATCTCTAAATACATCTCTTGTCTAGTCTAAAATATGTTAAAAATCACTGAAGTTTGATAGTTAAGATCACAACTATTACATTATTTCACTTCATTTCCTAAATGTATTAGGTAAAACTATTTTATCATCAAACCTATATTTCAAAAATTGTGTTTTGGAAGTATCTCTTTAACACTAAGGAAAATAACATTTTTTTTATAGAACTGACTGAAGTATCTCTTTTGACCCTTTAATGTCTTTTCTTTGGTCTTCCATGCACAGCTAAAGAATAACATATTCATAATATTGTTAATGTAATTTGGTGGTTGACTTCATTAATCAGGCAGGGATAAAGAGATAATTAAGGAAAAAAACAAAGTGCTGTCCTATCAGAGATTATTTTCCAGTAACTAAGGCTTAGAAATCATAGTCTTTTAAAAGCAAGATCTTTTCAGATGTTACAGTGTATTTTTTATTAATGCTTTGGACACCAAAGGTTTCTGCTAGTTAAATCAACAAGAATTTGATTTAGTGGGCAATTAAGCTATGCTGTAAGTATGGCAGGCCCTTGGCAAAACCATGAATAAAACAAATATATTTTTGAACCTTTCACCTTTTCTTTTGGTGAATTTCCATTCAGATTTTTTATCCATGTTCTTTTTGGCATGCTGTGCCCTGAGCACCCCACGCTGCTAGACAAAGAAAGTAGTGGATTCACAGCATATACTAATCTTCAAAATGAATTTAAAAGTTCCATCTAAATAACATACTTTCTTAATCCAGCAAAATACAGCATGACAGCTGATGCTGAAAATCTCAGGCAGGGTTGGCATTTTTCCTGTGTCTTAAATCATAGTATGTGAACCTGCCTAATTCATCTGCTCTGTCCCCAATACTCTTCATATAGAACCTTGCTTATTTGGTGTCCTTTTATACTTATGGAGGTGCTGTTTGTATACTTAAAGGTCTGGGATCAACACCATGGGATTTTCTCAAACTGGAATTTAAAAGAGGTGATGACAACATTAATATAGATATTACTTTATTTTCATGTGTATATAGACTATATATGTATGTGTGTGCGTAGAGACTATGTAAAATATCTTTTAAGTTGTGCTTTATTTCCTGCAGTCAGATATGATGCAGTGAGATACAAGTATAAGCTTTCATTGTACATTTAGAGTGAAAATATAAAATAAAACAAAAAGCACATTATATAAATTTAACCCAATAATTAATTATCTTTAAAAAGAAAGTTTTGAATTTAATTGAAAAATAGACAATATATTCCTATGGACATATACTTAATATTGTCATCATTAAGAAAATATTGAGCACTTATATGCATTAAATTCCATGGCTTTAAAGAATCATAAAATATGTTTCCTGCCCTTAGGAGGTTTATAATCTCATGGAGGAGACAGCCTTGCATCCTTTTGTTCTGCATACATTTACTGAATGTTTTTGTGCAAAATAAGAATCTTTTCTCTTGAGGAATTTAAAGGAGGGGATAGCACATGTATGTACATATTATGAAAGAAGTTCATAAAATGTAAACTGACATAATAGAAATTTAAAAGAGATATTATGTGTCTGGAGGCCACGTGCATTAAAAGAAAGATGTCAGTGTGAAGTAGCACCGGCTAAATGCCAAATGAGTGAGGTTAACAGAGCTTCAGTGGAAGTACCCAGGTACCAGGCAGTTGAGGAAAGTTTCACTTATAAGGTAGAACTTAAATTTTCCTAAAAAAAACCCAAAACTAAGTGAAGCCTGTGGGGGAGACTCTCCAGAGGAGAGGCTTATAAATATGAGGTTCTGTACATGGGAATGCAATCCTTTGCCTTTTCATAAATTAACATTTTCAGAGACTTTAAACATTTTTAAGCGTATTAGTGGAAATATAAAATTACATAATTATTCAAAGAAAAATATATAATAATTAGATATTGTGGTACATTTTCCCATAGGCTGAAATTCTGAATGATGATCATATTTGACTTACTTCACTGTAAGAAAAATATTCCTTGTTTGCATTATGATAGAATTTTATTACAGCGAATTGCACTCCAAGTATTTCAATGTAAGGTAGTGAGAGTACCTTGTGAGAATTTAACCTTACAGCCAACACTTGACACATAAAGATATGAAACATTGCTTTAAAGGGACCAAATGTCTTCCAACCCTAAAAAAGTAGATAGAAACTTGTTTGAGTATTAACATTGCTAAAGAAAGACTGTTCAATCAGGAGGAACAGTTAACAGCCAGGAGAGCATGGACAATGGAAGGTACCAGGGCAGATGCTGACAGTCTCCATTAAGTCCAGTGTAGGCAATTGAGTGCCAGACCTAAAACTTGAAAGGACCTGGTGAGACATAGTGGGGATACATTAATCTCTCCAGAGGAGATAACAATCAAGTATTTGAATCTTAGAGCTAACTCATATTGATTTGATGCTATAATCACTAAACAAACTTCTGAACAGTTTGTCTTTCCATGGTGATGTACTGGAGAGGCAGTACCTCAATAGTCATACATTATGAAGTAATCAATCTTGGAAAGCAAACAAAACTTATTTCTTAGGGTATAAGTTTAAGAAAAATTCTTGGAACTTGACACCTTACTAAGGTAATGCCAAGCTTTGAGGACTCTTGAGAGATCGCTGGCTTTTCTGGGTGATATAGCCTTTTGTTACTCTTGATATATTTTGTTACTCACTTTACCTACATTCTCCAATAATTTTGTTTAAAACGTGTGTGAAACTTTATTTAGTACATATTACTTGATATTATAGCTGCTTAGTATAAATAAATCAAAATTATGGGGCCTGGGGTGCAAATAATATGAATTTAGTAGTTAGCCCTGAAAAACTCCACAAGTTCAGGCCCCTCAACTCCCATAAGATATGTATGTGCAACTCACATGTTTGCACTGTTCTTGTCTGTGCACAAGGTTTTTATCTCCCCAGATATATTACTAGTTGCCTAAGGCCAGATACCATATATTACCTTTTATAGACCTCATAGTGTTAAAGAAGCACGCTATAAATGGAATGAAATTTAGAACAGCAAGTTGTTAAAAAAAAAAGGAATAGAGCTTTTCTGTTTCTGTGTATACTCTTTTATAGAATTTATGTTAAAGGGAAAGAAAAAACACATTTTAAGGACAAGGGCTTTAATGGAGAAAAATGCAGGTATAACATACTGTTTTCTTTGTGGCTGTGGCAAGAACAACTTAGATTCTTAGGCGTGTTTGTTACTTCACCAAATTAATTTAAAACAGGATTTAAAATCTTCTTAACCCTACTTAAGACTTGAAAGGTAATCATCGGTTAACAGAAAATAAATTTACAGAATTTCTCTTCGGAAGGAATATTAACAACTCATTATGTCAGTATTTTGCACTTCTCATACAAGTAATTATTTTAGTTTAAATTACTGCAGGATGAAAATGATATGGAGATAGATTATTTCAAAAATCTTAGTTTGTCAATATTAAGTAATTTTTTTGTATCTCTGTGTCCTACACTTAAAGTTACAGCCCTTAGACTAGATTTCAATAATTCATTGAATTCTCCATGAATATGTACACAAAAAGAATTCAATGTGAAATTGTAATTAAGCAAAAATATTTGAGTGTGTGAATATGATGTAGCAATTACTTTTGCCCTCAAAGTAATAATAGTAAGATATCTTTAGTTCAATAAAATGGATATGAAATAAATATCATAACTTTTAAATATAGGGAATTAAGACTCCTAAGGTCAATTGAGTAGAGAAGTGACTGTTTTTCCTCCTTCCCTTACTTCTGTGTCTCTGGACTTTTCTGTCATTTGTCATAGACTGAAATTGATTTTTACCACACCTGTAATTAGCATACATTTTGACTGTTATTTACAAAGGGACTCTTGTTGCTGATGTTTCATTTATATCACTTCATTTGCTCCTGTATATCCGACAGTGGTCTCTTTGGAGGCAAAGAGGGTAGTGTTGGTGATTTTTAAATCTCATTCTCTTGATGGTTTGAATCTAGTTTTGCTGTCATAAGTACTGCTGCCATAAACATCATTGTGCTTATATCTTTGTGCTTTCATTCATTAGGATATTTTTACAGGATATGGTTCCAAGAGCTGAAATTTTTAAAATTATTACAATTCTATTTATAGTTAGGCTTAAAGGAGCTCTCTTTCATTAAATCTAAGAGCCTTGTAGTAGGGTAATTCATGTATTCTACAACCACACTAAAGAGAACAAGAATTCAATAGAACAAATATTTGGCGACAGCAAATTTCATGGCTACCTGACATTTATCATATTTTCCTTATTTGAATCATTTTTGAAACTGCTCTCCTATTTGCCGTTAGAATACTGGCTTTGAAACAACCAACCCAGAGAAGAAAGGTATATTTTAGTGGTGAATTTCTTTAATGGACTTCATTCTTTCACTGATTCTATAAATATTTTCAAGTACATATTAAATTCAGGGAACTGTATGAGGTGAAATATGAAAATGAATCATACATAGATTTTTGTCTCGAACTTGATAATTTAAAATGAGAGGTAAGGTGAGGCCATATGTTACTCTCAAAGAAAGCGCAAATGTTTCAGAGAAGTCAGGAAGGAAAGTCGAGGATTAAAGAGCTGTGGGAGAGAGAGAGGTAAGACCGAAAGCCTGTGATCAGGGAAGGTTTCTTGGAAGATGTTTTCCGTTAAACTTTGATCAAGCGATAGGATCTAGACTTAAGGAGAAAGGCATGCATTCTACAAACTCTGTAAAGTACTTGTGGTGTTGGAGGTAAGCGCTGTGTTATTTAAGCACTTTACATTTTTAATCCCTGTAAATCTCAAAGAACACTATGTAGATAGGTACTCTCATTATCTCCATTTTATTACTAGGAAACTGAGGTCCATTGAAGTTTTGTAACTTGCAAAGTATCCCGTGGCTAATAAATGGCAGCACCACAGAATGATTTTTGGGAATGGTGAGCTACTGTGTTTATTTAGGTGGAGAATCAGACAACTAAAGGAGACTACCATTCATAAGATTGGGAAGATCTGTCCAGATGAGAACCTGGGGGTCACCAAGTGCTAGAGTGGGGCATTTGTAGACAGATTTTGTCTAGGTAGTGATGCAGTGATTTCTGATAGGCCAGAGATAATAAAGACTAAAAAAAAGTAGCTGGATTTGATAACTAGCTGGTCATTGGTATATCAATCACATTTATGTAGCAATTACTCTGTGCCAGGATTGTAAAGTAAATGCTGCCAACATTGAGAGTAATGAGGGCAGAAAAATGGCCATTGGATGTGGTAAGGAGAAAGGGACTGATTGTATTCCATTCTATCTATCCTCTCTCCCACCTTTTGCTTATCAACTTCTTAAACGATCCACTGATTCTGCTCTCCACTGACCATTATTGTCATTATTATAATTATTTACTTATTTTATATATTGGAAGACTGTGCTGATTGCCTTATGTATATTCTCTTATTTAACCTTTAAAAGAACTTTAGGTGATAGATAACATTATTAACTGTATTTTTTTTTTGAGAGGGCATCTCTCATATTTATTGATCAAATGGTTGTTAACAACAATAAAATTCTGTAAAGGGGACTCAATGCACAGTCATTAATCAACCCCAAGCCTATATCTCAACAGTCTCCAATCTTCTGAAGCATAATGAACAAGTTCTTACATGGTGAACAAGTTCTTACATAGTGAATAAGTTCTTACATGGTGAACAGTGCAAGGGCAGTCATCACAGAAACTTTCAGTTTTGATCATGCATCACAACTATAAACAATCAAGTCAGATATGATTATTCGTTTGATTTTTATACTTGATTTATATGTGAATCCCACATTTCTCCCTTATTATTGTTATTATTATTTTTAATAAAATGCTGAAGTGGTAGGTAGATGCAAGATAAAGGTAGAAAACATAATTTAGTGCTGTAAGAGGGCAAATGTAGATGATCAGGTGTGTGCCTATGGACTAAGTATTGATTCAAGCTAGACAAGGACAATAAAACATCCACGGATGCAGAAGATTTCTCTCAAAACAGGGGGGTGAGGTTCTAAGCCTCACCTCTGTTGATCCCCAATTTCTCACCTGATGGCCCCCCTGCGACTGTGCCTGTCTTAGGTTGTTCCTCCCTTGAGGAATCTTACCCGTCTCTAACCAGTCATCTTCCGGGGCCATACAGGGAAATGTAAAGTTGGTAAGTGAGAGAGAAGCAATATTCTTTGAAAGTTAGCTTTTTACTTCTTTGCAAATTTATGCCCTGTGGCTTCTATGCCCAGCATTTGTCTTGAGGTATCTTTACCACTTGGAAGAATTATGATACTCGGTAATTTTTTATATGAGGCACGAATTCTACTAAAGGGTTGTAATTAGGAAGGAAGAAGAAAAGGTATAGAAGTAGCAGACAGAAGAAAACATGGGAAGATTGATTATTTCTTTGACATATGTTCTTGTAGAGTAACATAAGCATGTATAGGTTTTAACAAACTACTAATTAAATTGCATACACACATTAACAAATAGGAATACAGCTACATAACAAAAGCAGACCTACAATTACCAGCCATATCCAGTGAAACCAAGAAAACCAGTTAGGTACCCTAGGCATTTGTGAAAACTTATCAATGATATAATGGATATTGTCTAACTGAATTTGAATAGTTTGAGAAAAATCAAACAAATCAAAACAACACATTCCTAGGAATTCATTATAAACTGTATTTTACGGATGAGGAAACTGAGTTTAGGAGCTGAAGCAACTTGCTCATGGTTACTAATTGGTGAATCTAAGATTAATCTAAGTTTGTTTGACTCCAAAGCCATTGTGACATCAAAGTTGTGTTATATGCCTGAATTTAAACAAACAAACAAACAAACAAAAAAGCATATTCTGCTGTTTCTACACAGCATCTGGAATATCTGGAGTCTGAAGGTCTGGAGTGTCTCCGGTGTCATCCTCAAATCTTGGATAATGCACTCAATCATGTGTATGTTTTTGATTGATAATCTTATTTTATACAATTTTTCTTTATTATCTCTCTTTTTGATACTATAACAAGCCATTCTTTCTTGTAATGATAATAGCAAACATTTATTCAGTAATCACTCTGTGCCAGGCACTGCTTTAATTGTTTGACATGTATTAATCATATTTAACCCTTGAAACAATTTAGTAGGATTATCATAATTGTACATGTAAGGAAACTGAGACTGAGAGGCCATAGAACCAGGATTTGAATTCTGTCATTCTCCTCTACAGCCTGTACTTTAAACCACAGACTTATAACTCCTTCTGACAAGTAAAGGGTGGGTTTTGAGATTTTTTTTTCATGGTTTTTTGTGCTGTTAAAAATCATATATGTTTATGATTAGAATTAAAAAGGACAGCCCTGTCTTCAGTTTTCCATAACTACCACTTTAAGTACAATGTAGTAGTGCCAAAATTACATTTTAATAGTGGCTAAATCTATCAAGAAATTTTACCCAAAAGATCAAAGATCATTATTTTGTTGATTTTTTTAAACAATGATAGCTTTTAAAGATCAAACACATTGTGTATTTTTATTTACGTCAACCCCACCCCCTCCCCATTTACTGAGCACTGGACTGAATAGTGCTTGGAGAGAATAAATTTACACAAAAAATATTGTCTTTACACATGGTATTTTGGAGGCTTAGTGGCCCTCCTGAATGTCTCTCTGCTTAGAGGTGTATTTGATAGCCATTTGAAAGATTTCCTAAGCTATAAAAATCTGTCTCTTTGTATGTTTGTTTATTTCATATTTTGTGTGACTAAAATAGCACTGCTGAGGTGAATGATTCCCTCCTTTTACAGTCATTTCACAGATGTCTCAGAGAAAAAATAAAGCCTAAGTTTGTATTTATAATAGAATCAGTTTTAATTAGTTTCCTTTGCCATAGTTTAGTACCATTTATTCCAAAGGTTGCTGTTTTACTTTACAATCCTAGGTATATTCTCTAGGGACTAGAATTTAATTTTTATGTATATGCTTAGAAATAAGGAAGGTTGATTTTTTCCTAGGCTTTTGTTATTGTTACTGTTAGAAAACTTATGAAGATAACCCCACATGGTTTAATTATCCATAATTTAAGTCATTGTCTTAATGGATGCCCAGTTTTCCTTTATTTTCATATGAACAATTCAGACAATTATTCTATACAAAGTCTGTATGATAACACCCAGTTCTGGCAAGACAATGTGGAAATGATATTTTTGTTGGAGAATGTAAATGCATATGACCCTTCTGGAGGGTAACTTGGCAGTTTTTATCCAAAACTTGAAAAATGCTCATACCCATTATTCCAGAAAGTCAACTTACTGGAGTTTATCCTAGGATATATATGTAAGGCTTTTACCAAAAATATTTAATACACCATTATTTATAACATTGAAAAATAGAAAAGAAAACCTCTAAGAATATGTTGGTTAAATTAAGTATGGTACCTCTATTTAACAGAACACCATTTATCCATTAAACATTGTTATAGAAAATACTTTGGCTTTGGGAAAATGTTCATGGTATATTACTAGGTGAAGGTGAATAGTTTAAGATAGTTTTTAAGTATGTGTTAATTAAAAACTAGAAGTAAAATACCAATAATGCTTATCTCTGTATAATGAAATTTTATGAGTGATCTCCCCTGCTTTTGGTCATCTGGATTTCTTCAAAAATTGTCTGTAAAGATACAAAGTGCTTTTGTAACTGGTGTGAATATTAAAATACAAAGCTAATATTATCTGATAAATTGTTACATCTCTTATTTTCCTGTATTGTGTGATCCACTATACAGACTTACTAAAAGAACTAGTAGAATAGTGATGAAGTTAGAAAAAAAATGCAACCTATTAATAACTTGGGAGGAGAAAAAGACATGGTATATTATTGAGGCTTGGTATTTAGATAGGCAGAGAGATGCAAAACTATGGTCATCTGAACTGAAACTTTGTGGCCCCCCACAGCATCTACCCCATCAGGTGGCAATGGTTATTTATCATGATAATTAGACTTTCAGCGGGAATGGTCAGCTTCCTCACCATCTTTAAGGTCTTGTTTCCTGATACCTTTGCTGTACCTATATATGCTTAGGGACCTGTACCCTCAAGTTCAACCAATATTCCTTGTAAAATTGAAAATCAGACAGTTTTCACCGCTTCTCAAACAAGGAAAAGTGGGTGCTCTGTGGTACTCGTAATGATTCCCATTGTCTTGTAGAAAATCAGTGTAGACCACACCGCAATGCTAGGCAAACAGTCAATGACAGAAGGTCATGACACACAGATTCTTTCCTCGTTTTTCATGACTGAAGCTCTATGAGAGCTGATTTGCCAAAAACAGGCTGTACCAGCATTAGTTCAATATAAATCACGTGAAAACAAACCATCACACCCACATATATTATAAATGACTTGCAAGGCACATAAAGGGTGATTTTTAAAGCATAGATAATTTAATGAAGTAGATTTGAGTATTTTTGTGAAATTAGAGCAGAAATATGAATAAAATATTAGGAAAACTGAAATTTGAGGCATAATTTTTAGTGGAAAGAGAAAGTACATGAGAAGCAGTAGTAGTTGTTCAACTCTTAAAATACTCCTCAGGACCGTTTCCCTAATTTTATTAGGAAAACATGCAGTCTGAAGGTATATATGTATATGATGAGTCATGTTGGAGGCTATCTTTTAAAATTCAGCATTTTTGTCTATTTTTTTCAGTATATATTTTACATAGTCAAGATTGTATGACACAAATACATTGGCATCTTGTTTTTCTTTTAATATACGAGAATTACAATTTCCTTTGTCATTATTATATTTCATAATCTTCAATGGCTACATGATATTCCATTTTGTTGTACTATAAATAAATTAATTTTCTCTACTATTCCTTTTTTTCTCTTCTAATAATGTAGCACCAACCTTCATCTGCATTATTTCCTTTGGACAGATTCTCCAAACTGGAAATACTGGGAAGGATTGAATATCTTTAAAGGGTGTTAATTCATTTTGCCAATTTACTTTGAAAAGCTGAACTAACTCACACTCTTTAAAGCATCAATATATAAAACAACATGACTTATGTAGGTTTTCACAGGTATTATTTGAAATAAGTTATCTTTAAATGAAAATAAAAATAAATGCCTTATGATAAAAAAGTTTTATGTAAAAACCTTTGATTCTCATGGACATATTTCTAAAATATTTTGTTTCTCTAACAAGAATATATGAAACAATATTAAAATGGAAGTTATTTTAATTACTGAAGATAAAACATAATATTACAAAAATAAAAGACATAGTGACTTAAGTTGGGGAAAACCATGAAACTGGGAGGCAGGAATTCTGAATTCTGATCTTGGTTCCGCTCCTCACTGACCTTGAACAAGTCTCTCCTCCAAATTTCAGTTCCCTTAGCTGTAAAATGAGGGCATTAGATCTCATAGGCCCTGAAAGAGGAAAAGCAAGAGCTAAATATGTAGTAATTACTATAAAGCTCTTGCTGTTTTTAAGATGCTGATATTTTATTATTTGGGATGTTCTGATGTTTAGCAAACCACTAAAGTTACTTTTGAGTAATGCTTTTTCACCCTTTTGATTCTTTCCTCATTCAGACCAAGGGATTCTTTGCTATGTTTTAGCTGCTTCTTTATCCGGTTATGAAACCTTTGTTGGGTAGATTTGATAAGGAAAATGTAGAGGCATTGTGCTTTACTATTAAGAGAACAAATACCTTAAAAACATTGCAGTAAGTAGCATATTGTATGAATATTGTTTTTCACAGAACAATAGTTACTAAAAAGTGGGTGTCACTATTAATTGATTAGCCTATACTAAATTACTAGGAGGTAGTGATTGGATTATACAAATGAATTACAAATAAATAATTGTTCATTGATTTTGCCAACTAGATGGTAGAGAGATTAAGAGCTTGTTTGTGCACAGAGTTTTGTATTTTTATTTCAAAAATCAATTAAGTGTTTGGCAAGAAAGCACTGAAGGAAATTAGATTGCATATGCTGATTACTAATGTCCAGAGACTGATGCGCACAAAGTTTATATCTATGCTATGACAAAATATCTGAAAGAAAATCTCAACTTTCTGTGTATTTCCCATTTATTTATTCACTTACAGTAAGTTTCTTCAAAGTTACACACATTATAAGAGAACACAAAAAGAATGTAAGATGATTCTTCTAACAATTTTCAGGTTATTTTATAAAAACTAAACACAGCACATGAAAAGGATAAATAACAATACAACAAAGCATATGTTGAAACTATACTGATTGTTCAAGTGAAACCTGTAATAATATAGGAGGTTAGGAATGAATCTTGACATTTCTTTCTCCCTAATGTCTCACATTTAATCCCCAAATTCTATCCCTTTTAACCAAAAAGTGAATCTGGAATCTATTTATTTCTTTCCATTTCTACTGCCCCCACTTTGGTTCAGGCTATCATTATCCCCAGCCCCAAATTATGTAACTTGTCTTTTTCCAGTTTTGTTTTACTCAGTTGCTTCTCCACCTTCGCCAGTATAATCTAAAACTGCAAAATTGAGTATGTTGACAGCTTGCGGATAAATGGCTCTAAATAGGTTTTGATGCTTCCTATGATTGGACTTCGACTTATGCCTCTAGCCTCATTGATCCCCTCTGTCCTATGTACACTTCATGGTATAACCATGCTATTTAATGTACCTCGAATGTGACCTGTGCAGGATCTTCTCAGTTTAAACACTTCTTCCTTAGGGAGGTATCCTATGTCCCCTTTGGTTACAGTCAGCTACCCTGTTATCACATGTGGCTTTTCCTCTTAATTCTTCTGTTATTTATAACAAAACATACTTGTTTAATTATCTGCTTTTGTGATGGTGTATTTTGTGTTTTTATGGAGTCTCCAGCACCTGTACAATGCTTGGCACATAGAATATGTTTAATATTTTATACATGAAAGAATGAATATAGAAAGGGAGATAGTAGAGTGTAGGAGGGTCTTACTGAGAAGATAGGTCTTTGAGAATGAGTACCTATTTTGATTATCGTAGGAGAATAAATACTGCACAGATAAATCAGATTTCCCTGAATATGATTTTTCATCCATGTGTGCCATTGTATACATACAACCAAGCATTGAAACTTTGTCTGAACCTGTACAATTAGAGGCAGTAATTTCTTTAAAGGGATAGTAGGATCTGGCTATTAAGGAAGCACAGGTTATTTTTTTACAAATTAAAAATATATATATTTAAGGTGTAATAATGTTTCCCCCCAGGTTTATTGAGATATAATTAACATATTGTGGAAGTTTAAATTGTACATATTGATTTGATATACTTATATAATGCCCAATGATTACTACCATAGCTCAACTTTCAAGTGTGTAATATAATATTAGAAACTACGATCACTATACTATACATTAGATCCCCGCAACTTACCCATCTTATAACTGGAAGTTTGTATTTTTTGGCTAATATCTCCCCCACCTCCCCAGCCTCTTAAAGATGCCCAGTCTTTAGGACTCATTTTGACTAGTTTTCATGATAATACATATTATGCTTATCAAATGTTGTGAGTGAGAGAAGGGACATTATGCTGATTTGTTATTAGCCTACATTTATCTAAAACATTTTCTGCATAGCACTTTAGCTATCATTAAGTTTCATTTAGTTTACTTCACAGGTTCATAAATAAAGTGTTCATAGGCATATAAATAAAATCTTCATTAATTCAGGCTATACATACATAATTTGAGGGCTATTTTAGGGTATAATATTGTACTTGGTGTCCTAATTTTCAATTCAGTTAAATTGATGATAATTTGTCTATTTTTGCTTTATTTCTAAAAACACACTCTTTTTCACATGGTAAATAGAAAGTATTTCCATTTATAATTTTAAAAGATGTTAATCCTCTATTATCAGACTACTTATTAAGTCTTAAATTTTCCCGATTCTACTATGTTGTGTAAAATAAAGCATTATAAGAACGTTGATGAATGCAAATAAGATGCAATGAAAAACATCATGAAAAAAACGCCAATAAGTCACATAAGTTTACTTCCTAAATTTAAGCATGCAGCTTTGGAGTTCGGTGATAGCACATTGTCTTTGCATGTTAAATTCTGTAGATGAAGACATTAAATAAAAATATGAAAAATATTTTGATTTGAAGCAGCTTGGTCTGATGAATATAAAATAAAAATGAAGTTCCTGAGAATTAAAAGTGAATATGTATTTATCTATTTACCTACTTTTATTCACAGTTATCAAAGATTGTGAGAATAACAGTTCTTTCTCTTTAGGGACTTCTAATTTTGATGGATTGGATGAATGATGAAACATACAGTTTGGAGAAAAGTGTCAATTAAAAGAGTACAGTTTTGCTTGTTTAGTCATTACGCTAAAGCTTAGTCATGTATGGAGAAAGCTACAATTAACATGGTATATGCAACAGACACATTGGGTACTTAATTAAATATAACATTGCTTATTTTTAAGGGACTGACAAAAAAAGTCATACCCTCCTTAGCAAGTGAAATCTTTCTAGTAGCAGACGTGGGAAACCAGAAGGATGTGGCTCATTCTCTGTTTGGATGATGCAGAATTGCTCTAAGCAGTAAGCTACTGTTTTCAGAAAGCATTAGCATCTTCAGCAAATACAACTGTGTCATTCTCTCTTAATACGGGTGTTTGTAACTGCAAAGGGGAGACGATAAACAGTATATGAGATTTGACAGCTCCATGATGACTTAAACAGATACTGATGGACAGATCTGCTGTTTGATGTTTTCTTCACTATACTTGAAGATGCTGAGACATAGAGATGGCTGTGATTATCTTTTGTAAGACAGGAAACGCAATCTTTAGGGGTTTCTGGAAATAGAAAGGTCATGCAGTCTGGAACCTGTGAGCCTTTTCAATCTCTAAGTCATCAGGTATGACCTCACAAATTATGATGATGCTATTACATGGCAGAGTTATTGCTTGTTCTAGTTCTTAATCATTTATAATCTATTAATCAATGTTATTGTTTATTATATATCCTTAGTGTATTGGAACAAATATTTATAATGATAGACACCAGCTAAACAATATGAACTTTAAAAATGTGTATGTGTTTGCTTTGTGTTTACTTTAGCTTTTTTAAAGGGGCGAAGTGGAGAGCAAGCAGAGATTCTTTGTATGTGATTAAAACCAAGGTTTGGGGCTCAACAGATTTTTCCAGATTAAGCCTGAATACAGTCAAACTGAATCTTATTTTGAATGATAAAAATGGCTTAAAATTTTCAGACTTTAAAGGATATTATCATAGCTAGCTGTTTATAGATAGTGACATATTAAAATTTTTTTATCTTTAATTTTTTAAGTGTAGAAATAAATGTTTTAATAGTGTATCATTTCATCCTGATGAGGCATTAAATCCTCATCAGGCTACAGAATCATGAAGACAAAATTGTATTTCTGTTGAGAAATGCTGCAACATTTTATCTCTTTTAGTGTGCAACCACACAGCAATACAAGTTTGATGAGGAGAATCATGTTTATCAGCATCTGAGCTATAAGCTAATTTCTTAAAATTTATATTTCAGTATCTGAACAGTTCTAAAGGCATTAGTTTTAATCACTTTTCAGGTCTGTTGAAAAAATGACTGATGGTCCTCTTAATATAGATATCTGCTTATAGATGCTTATACATGAAAGCAGACAAATATTGTTTTTTACAAAGCCTGTGATATTTAAGGTTCCTTAAGATTTTGGACCCAGAGATACTCTGCATTTGCTTACTTTCATTTTCAAAATGAAACGACTTGAGTACATTAAACATGTTAACTACAAAGAATAGAGAATCATGGCAGCAAAGAATTTGGATTTATATATTCATTTTATCCCGAAACTCTGCTATTTATTTTAAATCACATTTTCTAGTCAAGTTGTCATGCATTTACTTTTGGTTTATTATAGCAAATCCTCAGAATTACATGCCTGGGTAAAAGAAACTGTGCCTGTGTTTGGCATTCAGATTTTGAAGGAAATGTATTTTATTTTTTTAATATTATACATATTTCTGCCTCAGTTTTAGAGGATTTCAGATCCATGGCCAGGTATTCCACATGAAATGAGCAAAAAGAGATAAAATGTTGCAGCATTTCTCAACAGAAATACAATTTTGTCTTCATGATTCTGTAGCCTGATGAGGATTTAATGCCTCATCAGGATGAAATGATACACTATTAAAATGAACATGTTTATCAGAAGACTGAAGTAGAAGCCTGATACAGTGATTTAATTCAGTGAAGGGGTCAGTTTCTCCTTTTTAAATAAAAAACACATTGAAAAAATTCTATCTAGTGATATTGGTTATAATTTATATGTTATTCATGCTACTTAGCCAGCTTATATTCTTATTAGTAGGAAAGATTGCCATAGTCTTAAGCTTGATTAGTTTTGGAATGATTTGAATATACCTTTGAGTTGCTACAAAACCTGTTTAATCTGTTAGAATTTATTTCCAGTATTTGCATGTATTAGTCACCATGAGTACATTCTGTTTCTTGGCATTGCTTTAGGATTCCTCTAGGTATTGGTTTCACAGAATTCTGCTATTTTTCACTATATCTGTGACCTTTCAGAAGAACCAAACCATAAAGATGATTTTTGGTTATTTTCCTTTAGTGGCCCTTAAATGAGTATATCTCAATAGTTTTGTAAGGTAAAAAAAATGACTGTTTTACAGTTGTCATTTCTTTTACAAATTAGAGTGAAATTTCTCTCTGTTGCTTTGTCAGAATATGTTACATTAGAAAGTAAAGACTGGTAAAAATTTCACAGACATATAAGCGTAATGTCAACCTTTTTTCCTGTGAGGCCTTGCCCTTTTGAATGGTGAAATTGACTGTAAATTTGCCCAGTAGTCATCAGTCATTTTCTTTTTACAGTGGTTACCTCTGTCTGTACTATTTTACATACATTTCATTATACACCAAAAAGATTCTAAAGGTAAGCTGTTTATAAGCAGTTCTTTGAACAATTGTGCAGGTCAGTAACATTATGTAAAGCTGGTCATTTGCACGATACTGTATTTGGTATTGTGAGGAATAAAGAAAAATTGTTTCCTGGTTTTAAGGAGATTATGAGATACTGTATACAAATGAGCTATGCTTGCATTTTGAGTTGGCTTTTCAAAGATGGTAAATCAGTTTCAAGTTAATTTATAAACTGATGAATCTTAGGAGGAGTTACAGATAACTTTTTCTTCTCATGCAGATTTCTTGGTATTACAGAAATAAAACATTGGGTCAAACTGTATAATCTAGCATGTCATAATTTTGACAACTGCATAAAGTTCTTTTATAATGCATAATTTATTGTAGCAGGGCATTATAAATTATGAATCAATAAAATAACTTTGTAAGTTTTAGAAGCTATCATCAATTTGTCTTGAGAGTGAAGGAGCGTCTTACTCACTGGCAGGAGGCAAAGCAGGGACCTCAAGAATTGGCCCAAAACAGGGATATGACCAGGCCAGGGAACCAGTCTAGTCATCAGTAATTATGTGTTATGGAAAGGGGTTTAGCCTCACTGGGATTAAATTTGGAAATAAAGAGTAACAACTTTAGCTGTGTTTGATACTAACTAGGTCATCTGGGGAGTTCTTTGAGTAAAATGGTTGTGGAGATGGGATTTCACCTCAGGCTCTGAGAAAGGGTTCTGGGAGGAACTAGTATGGAAGCAGGTCGGAGCCAGCTGACTGTGGATATCTACATACGGTCCATTTTCCTTTCATACCAGTACGCTGGCTGAAAGTAGCCAGGGGCAGGACAGAGCAGATGCAAAGCACTTTGCAGCGCCCAGAATCCAGTGCTGGGGCAGGCTGCCCAATAGCGCCTTCAAAGTTTCTGTTGTCTTGTGTGACAGCAATAGAACATTTATTTGCAAATTCTTCCGGTTCGTTACACTTGGCTGTAGTAAGAGGTGTGTAGTATGGTGGTGAAACATCTGGACCACCACGTACGCTGGGTTCAAATCTTAGCTTTGCCACTTACCAGCTCTATGATCTTGGGCAAGTTACTTTTCTGCATATGAGTTTTTTCATATGTAATATAGGGATAATAATGGTACCTCCCTCAGAGCATTGTGAAGATCTAGTGAGTTAATGTATATAAGCACTTGTATATACCAAGTGCATTAGTGCCAGCACGATTTATTGGCAGATGTTATATACATCCTAAGCACTAGGACAGTCACTGGCAGGTGCTGGTAATGGTAATCATACACTTTATTTTCATTCCCTCTCACTTATCCTCCTTATCAAATAAGACATTCAGTCAAAAATATATGGTACACTGATATAAAGACAATTATAAAAATGCAAACAAAGAAAAACATGCTACATCTGATTAAATTATAACATTTACTGACTTGGAAATTGTGGCAAAAAATATTGTTTGAAGTTTTTTGCATATACTTAAGTTGTGTATAGATCTTTTGCTTTTCTGTATTATACCAACCACTTCATTCATGACAAAGATTATGGGGCTTTTGGGCAAATATTTAAGAGTGATGTCAGGTCTTTTTAGTTGTACTTGAGGATTAAAATTCTTCAAGTAAAAATCAAAGTTTAAAGAAAAGTATATAGAAACAAGATACATAGTTTAGATTTAATGATGTTATTTTTTTAATCATTACAAATGTCCAGGACATAAAACTTCATTGAATGTTAAATGCAACTTGTTTGGGTAATTTTGTTAATGAATATTTTTGTTCTAGGCAAAAGACTAAAATGAAATATGTTTAAATACAGTGTATAGAAAAATTCAAGGCCCTTTTTGATAGAGTTTAATTTTGAATTGCTAGTGATTATTTAATGTAAAAACATCTATTTGCTTAAAAATTGTCAAGCTCCTAAGTACAAATGAATCACTTGACATATGAGTGAAATCTAAACGCTGAAGTGTCACACTTTGTGACATCTTTGCATTTTAGTACTCAAGCAATTCTCTCAATGTGTGGCTATTTCTCAAAAACTGGCATAGAGTTCATCAAACCTGAGCATGCCATTTATTAGAACAAGCAAACAAACAAACATACAAAACCGCACAGTGTTTTAGTGAGCACAGAACTGGGAAAGGATATAAAAGACAAATTGGGCCCCTACCTTCAGGAAGTCGCAGGTAGTGAGTCATAAACACTAAATATAAGTAAATATAACAGAATGTCGAAAGTAGTCAGTGCCATGAGATTCAAGAGAGATGAGAGAAGCAAAATTATTCTGCTGTGAGCTCAGTGGGCAGAATATTTCCAGCTGAGGAGGGAGAGGAGAGGAGAGGCTAGATGAGGAGTTGGGGAAATACATAAAGAGTAGAAGAGGTAGACCTTGAGGACTGGCTAAGGGGGGGCGGGGGGGAGTCATGTCCGGCAGAGGGAAGGCTGGGGAGGCGGAATGCAAACAGTGACGCTTGAGTAGTGCGGAATAGTTCGTTTTGGCTGTAGCCCAGTGGGGTGATTCACACTATCACAGGAAAGGTTTGTTGCGACCAGATTCTGCAGAGTCTTGGATGTTAGATTATGACTTCTAGATGGAGACCATTTCTGTGTTGGTCCATGTATTCTTGGGAGAAAATAAAATCAAAACCAAAAGAGCAGTACCTATATTTTGCAGTCATTTTCAGAGCTCTAACCCTCTTGACACTTTGAAAATTAAATTCCTGAGTAGATTTAGTAGTTAGTGGACAAGGTAGGGGGTAGAAGCAAAAGGAAGGATTTTAATAAAATTCTCTATCAAAATTGCACTTGTGAGCGTTTCTCAGTCTATCCACAACCACTCAAAAGTTTGGATTTCAGATCCTAAGAGACCTCCTGCTTGTCCCTGATGTAAACTCTATTTTATTGGTAGGTAATCTTATTTAGCTTTGGCTTTATTTTTGACGTTTCCTAGACCAAGGACAATCTAGAGGGATCATTAATTCAATAAATACATGTCACTATGGTGAATATTTGGATAATAAGGACTTTGTCTTAGGGAAAATTTGAAATAAAATTGCTGTTTATAATCATGGAAGACACAGTGATATTTTAGCTTTGCTCTTTGTTCATTTAGAAATGATAAAGTAAACCGTCATTGCTAATACTTCTAATATCACCTTTAAATCTTCTACTGCACACACTGGAGGCATCTCAGTGGTGCCTGAGGTTAGCAGAAAAGCTGGGTAACATTCAAGAGCAGATTTCCTTTGGATGGGACAGCTGGGATATGACTTTTGTTATCAGACCCAGGAAGATGATATTCGTGCATAGGAATTGTGAGAAAATTGAAATGGAATACTCTCAGTTAGTATATTATCCATATAAAATATGTCAGAAGTAAAACTCATGGACTTCCACAAGGGTGAGGAAAAATGAAACCAGAAACAACTGCTCTTTTGGCTCTAAATTTAGAGCAGTAGCAAATCTATACAATTGAGAATATCCTGTTTCTTCCTGCAGAAGTCTGCATTATTTGAAAGCCCCATTTTTTAGAAGTCTTGTGATGTTCTTATTAATCCTTGTGACTGCACTTGTCTATGAAAGAGCCATATATATGATAGGGGCCCGATAAGTTTTCTGTACTTGTTTTAGAATCATAGACCCATTTCTGGGAGAAACGTTAGAGATCATTGGGCTTTGGGTTGCTTTAAAACTTTTAGACATTTAAACATTTTTTTCCCTCAAAAATCAGATAAAAGGCATTTAGTGAAGTGATCCTTTCCCTACCCCAAACCTTTTAAAAAATGATAATACAGAAATATAAACAAAGAATAAATTAAAAAGACAATTGAGTATTTGTTTATCAAACTCTTCTTTCTAAAAGGCAGTGGAGACTGGTTTTAGTGAAATACATTGTAAAATGTGCTGCATATAAATATATAGCATCTATTCCTAGCCATGTCTTTATTTCAAGTTTTATTCAGCCTCATAAGAATTTATTGAGTCTATTATATAATATGGAGGGAAGCAGGATAGGGTAGTAGTTGAAGAGCTAGAGTTATAAGCTGGACTTCCTTTTTTGGATCCCCTATCTTCCATTTCACTGGCAATGTTTATTTTAGGACCATTACTGAATTCTGTTTTCCTCAGTATTGTCATCTGTAAAATGGGTATAGTAATATGCTGCTCTCTAGAGAATCAATTGAATCAATGAATTAATATAAGTAGGATTCTTGAAATAGTACTTAGCTTAACAAATATTAGTTATAATTACTCCCCACTGGACTAGGTAAAGTTGAGTTTCAAAAGATATAAAACAATCCACCCTTCAAGGAACTTATATCATACTACAAAGTATAATATGCATACACATATTTGCTACATATTTACACACATGTATACTACATATACATATGTATATATACACCCACACAAAAAAAGAAACTAAGTAGCTTGCAGATCAAAATTGCCAGCAAAGGATAGAATAATACGGGATTCAAACAGGAAGTCTAACCCCAGAGCTCTTGCTCTTTATCACTGTGTTGTTCTGTTTAGGATTATATACATCTGAATTAGATAGGCATGTATAAGTTAGTGTATTCTAAATGCCAAATTGAGATGAAAGGTGTTAAGGCAAGCTAAAACTGCCATAAAAGATATTCTGGAAGAGGTGTGATGGCTTTCATTACACTCCTTCCACTACAACTAATATATGTATAGTCATCGGTATAGTTCCTGCCATGGGTGCTCAGTAAATTATTACTGTTATCATAACCTTTCTGATAATTTATTTTCAGTCTACCCTAATTGGTGCAATGGACTGTTTGGAAACCATGAATTTCATCTATACTCATGACTTCAATTACCCACTATTAATTATTATTATGTATTAGAATCGAATGTTTAGCTTTCTGAAAACACTGATGCCCCAAGCTTATCTCAGGAGTACTAAATAAAGTCTATGGAGCTTGAACCCAGGCTTTTATATTTACAAAAGACTTTCCAAGTGAACTTGATGGGCAGCCCAAGTTGAGAACTGCTGCTTTACATGGTGATGAATTCCAAATCAAAAGCTCAAATCTACATCTTAACCTCTATCTGGTGTTCCAGATACTGCATCTTGTTAGACATCTCTGCTTATTTATCTTACAAATATCTCAAACTTGGGCTGTCCCAAACTAAACTTATTATTTTCTCTTCAAAATCTTGGTCTTCCTTAGCATGATGACTTGTTAATTAGTTTCAGCTTTTTTCTATCCCAACCTTAGATCCAACTACTCACCAAGTTACCTAAAGAAAGATTTTTTCTCCTAAGGAGCTCAAAATTTATCCCTTCTTTCCATTCCCCATTGTCTTCACCTTAGTGTGAGTTGATATTTGTTTCTTACCTGGACTATTGTAATCATTTCTTACTTGGTATTTCTTTTTCTTCCCATCACTCATCCTCAAAGCAAATTTCTCACTACTCAGCTGCCACAGTATTCTTCCTGAAATGTAAACCAGGAAAGGCATTTGCTTACTTAAACTCATCTAAGGCTTTACTTTTACCCACTACTTTCATAATTTTCCGAATTCTAATAAGTGATAATATACAATATTTGTCTTCCTCTTTCTGACTTATTTCACTTAACATAATGCTCTTGGTCCATCCATGTTGTTGCAAATGGCAGGATTTCCTTAATTGTTATAGCTAAATAATATTCCATTGTCTTTATTTTATCCATTCATCCATGACTGGACACCTAGGTTATTTCCATACCATGAATAGTATAAATAATGTGGCAGTGAACATGGGATGCAAATGTCTCTTCTGAGACACAGATTTTATTTCCTTTGGATATATACCCAGAAGTGGGATTCCTGGATCATATGGTAGTTCTATTTTTAAGTTTTTGAGGGATTTTGAGAAAGTAACATTTATCTTGGCCATCGCTAAACTTCATTAAAATTCTGTTAGATAGAGACCCTTTAAAATGCTGTCTTCTCTGCCTATGATGCCTTTGACCCTCGTTCCTCTTTTTCTGGTTCTTTCTTATGCCTCAAGAGTGATTTAGATTAAGCATCACCTCCTTTTGAAACAGTCCCTCATCCCTTCAGTGTGAATAAGGTGTTTTTTTCCTTATGTTCTTCTGGATTCCAGCATTTACCTTAATTGAAGCACAATATATACTGTATTGCCATTAATTTTCCTGTCTTGACTATAAACTATTTAAGAGGAAATGTCTTTCATTTCTTTAAAGCCAGCACTAATACCCTGGCACATGATAACTACTTAATAAACTTTTGTTGAACAACAAAATGAGGAAAGTTGAAGGAGAACTGTGGCCTATGTCACTTTAGACACCATTAGGAAATCATATTAGCTGAGGTGTATAAATATGGTTGGACGAGACTCTGAAGTGTCTTAAAGTTAAATTAAGAAATTTTATATTTTATGCTTAACTGATAATACCTGTACAGTGTAGCATGTAGGTTAAGAGTAATGACCTGCCTGCAAACCCAGTCTCTATGTCTTAGTAGCTGATGATTCCTGGGAAAGTCTCCTTGCCTTTGAAGTTTCAGAATGCTCACTGTTTAGAAGATTTTTAATGAGTAATTGTGTGTTAAGTTCTAGCACTGTGCCTGGCACATTGCAACCTTATTATTATAGCAACTGCATGCAGCACTGAGAAAAATCAGACACGGGACTTACAGTTTCATAACATAGTTAGAATTATCCCATGATTGACCATTCAGATGGCAATCAAAAAATCAAAATTTTAGTTCTAGTTCTAGCTTTGCTACTGGATTACTCTAAAGCTGGAATATATCTTAATTTTGTCATTCAAAAAATTACAGTATTAATGCAACCAGGATGTTGTAATCATTTGAGTTGTGAAATTAAAAAGTGAGGATTTCTATCCTTGAAGTCACTGATGCCACCATCATGCTTTTGTACAAACTGTGTCATTTGTCTGGAATATTCTTCTTCCTCACCTTGATCATCTTATTTGTCCTTTAAGACTCTGTTTAAGCATCTGTTAGTGGGATTAGGTGGTCATTTATATATCCCTTAGAGTACTAAGTCCACTTCTAGTATAACCTTCACCATGTGTAGCATTTGAAAAAATACACACTTGTATGTCTTCTCTCTTAGAATGTAAGTCTTAGAAGGCAAAGTTGTCTTTTAATTGAGTGTCCCCAGTATTTATTGCAGACTCTGGCACATGTTAAATGATTAGTAAATACTGATTCAATAAATAGATTATTTTATATAAATTTAAGAATATTGCCGTATGCTTTTGGGCAGTAAAAAAACAGTTTCTGAAGTTCATTCAGAGGTTATTTACTGTGGAACTAGACATAACAAAATGTGTTAATAATTTTAGTTAGCTATACTAGTAATAGAATAAAGATTAGTAATAGAATGGTGGTAATAAGAATTCATTACCCTGGCTAGAATGACCATGCTACCAAAATCACACAAAGGCATATAGGAAAAGAAAATATATAGACCAATATCTCTCATGAACATAGATGCAAATATCCCCAACAAAATATTAGCAAAATTGAGTCCATTAATTTATAAAATAATAATATATCATGAGCAAATGAGTTTTATCCTGAAAGTGCAATGCTGGTTTAATATTTTCAAACCAATCAAAGTAATTCATGATATTAATTGACTAAATAAGAAAGACCACACGATCATTTCACCAATGCAGAGAAAGCATTTAACAGAATTCCACATCCATTCCAGAAAAAAAAAAACCTCTCAGAAAACTAGGGACAGAAGAAAACTTCTTTCTTCAGCCTGAAAGGACATCTCCCCAGAACCTACAGTTAATATACTTAAGGGTGAGAGACTAGATGGTCTGCCCCTGAGACAAGAGGAAGCGGAGTGTGTGAATTCTCACCACTTCCGTTCAACATTGTGCTGAAAGACCCAGTGAGTGTAAGAGACAAGAAAAGGAGAGAAAAACCATACAGATTGAAAAGGAAGGAATAAAACCGCCCCTATTCACGGACAGTATGGTTGTTTATGTAGAAAATCTCAAAGAATGTAACAGATAAAACTCATAAAAGTACTTAATTTAGTAAGGTTTCTGGATATACGGTCAACAGGCAAAAAAGTGTGGTTAAAAAGGGATAGCACAAAGGATTTTCTTGTGTTTAGGGCCTAGTCTTACAGAGAATAAGCTTTCTTGGTTTTAATCTTTATGAGTAAATCAAACTTAGATGGAATTAAGGCAAATAGAATTTTTTTTTTTTTTTTTACCAGAGAAAGTAATTCCTCTCTGTTCCTTGACAGTTAAATCATATCTGGAAGTTTGTGCTCAGTTATGGAAACTACATGTAAAAAAAAGATGTTGACTGGAATTTCTAGGGAAGATGATTCAGATAGAGAAATATCTTTAAAAAGTGTGATGTTAGAAATGTATTAAGATGCTGTTGTGGCCTTTTCACCATCTTTAGCTAGAGCTTTTCCATGGGACGAGAAGAAACTCATTTCATTGGTGAGACAATCAGCGTGTGGTCTCTGCTGGTCCTCACTTGTGTATGTGGCTGTCCAAAGTTTGCCGGAATATTAAGCCGACTGAGTAATGGCTGACTGGGTTACTGCTGCTCTGCGGAGCCCAACAGTGTGGCACGTGAATCCTAAGGCCCACAGATGAGAGGAAAGACTGAAAGAGCATTTTAAACAGAGGTCCAAGATGTATTCTCCAGAATGACACATTAATAAATTAATCATGGTTGATAATTTGGCAACTATCTTACACTTACGAATTGAAATTGGATTTTAGTTAGTTTAGTTGTTTAATCAAGTCGTCAATGACTGACAAAAATAAAAGGCATTGCTTTTGTTTCATTATAAATGCCTTTCTTCAGTCTCATTTCTTTTAATTCCCTAGAAAAATGCCATTAAGGTATGTAGTGTCTTCCAATTGTTTCTATTAAATGAGAAAGCAGGTGACAAGATCATATAAAAGAACAAATAATCCAAATAAGAGGTATTTTATAATATGAAATTCTATTAAATGCATAATACCTGTTTACTTATGAACCATGTGTATCTAACTCCTAACCTCCCCATGTCAAAGTCATTGTCAATATAATTGTAATCTTTGCTTGTAGGGTGCAAAATACGTGAGTCGTGCATGGATTTTTATTATGTAGGTACAACCTCACTTTCCAGCTTCATTTTTGTACTTTAAGTGGGTGCCTTGTGCTCTAATAATCCTATCAAACAATGGGAATTTTCTAAGTAAGCCGGTATTTTTCCTCTGCCTTGTGCATGCTGATCGCCCTGCCTCATTTCCCATCCTCTTCAATATTTTTAAAACTTTATATATTTTTCAAAACAGCTTGGCTCAACTTCTTTTCTGAAGGTTTGCTGAGGCAAAAAACATGGGTTTTGGAGTTTAAATAGATCAAAGTTTAAATTCTACTTCTGACAGTAGGTCTATACTCATGGGTAAGTTACTTCATTACTTGGAGCCTCAACTTTCCACTTGTGAAATGGTGATAATATCCTAATAGAATTTAGTGAGGTGATCTTTGCAAGCACCTAATATTGCCCATGGCCATTATTATTAGTAATTGCTTTAGTCTGTTTGGTGTGCTAAAACAAAAAATGTCATAAATTGGGTGGCTTATAAACAATGGAGATTTATTTCTCACGGTTCTGGAAGTTGAGAAGTCCAAAATTAAGGCTCCTGCAGATTCAGTGTCTGTTGAGAGCCCACTTCTTCCTTCATAGATGGCCATTTTTTGGTTGTGTCTTTGCACAGTAGGAGGGGTGAAGGAGCTCTCTGGGGTCTCTTTGATCACGGCACTAATCCCATTGAAATGGGCTCCAACCACATGACCTATTCACCCCCCAGAGATCCCCCCTCCAAATACTCTCACGTTGGGGATTAGGTTTCAACATGTGAATTTGTTGGTAGACACAAACTTTCAGTCTATAGCAGCAGCAGTAGTGATAGTCTTAAATTTTGATGAAGGAATGATTGAACTTCCCTGATTATTTTACTTTTCTTCTGTTACTACATGACTACAAAAATCTATAAATTGTAGGCAGAGGCTCTTTCATAAAACTCTCAAGCACTTCGTAAAGCCAGCCAAATCATGAAATTCTAAGGTCCTTTCTTCTTTAATAGTTTACTTGTTACCTCTTGAAATATACTGTCTGTTTCAAATTGTGCACCCTCTGGTTTAATCTTAGGGATTACAAAATAGACCTGTGAACAGATTTGCATTCGAATAGAGAGGCTTACATATGACTTTTTCAATTACAAAATTGAAATTGTTCTGTATTACACCTCTGGTTTCAGAGATCATCTTAGCCACCATTCTGCTTGCCTTAGGACCTTAGCTTAGTATAGATAGTGTAAGTTGAATAATAAGAGCTATTTATAGCTATAATGTTAGCTATAAGTTAGTTTGGTCTATTTCTATTGTATACTAACTAGAGTAGCAGATTACACCCATATATTTCTAATAACTGGAGATGGTTCTTCGGAGTGGCAGAAGACATGCTTACATTTCATTTATACACAAATTTAAAACAAATAACAGTTTTTTGGTCTTGTGAGGGTAATAAGTAATTGAGGAATTTTAAGAAGTTATATACATTCATTAAGAATGTTATATACATATTTACTCGTCATTTTTCTTTTTCCTCATTTCCCATTTCAAGTCTAATCCCATTCCCGCCACTCCCCGACCATGTTTAGGATGTTTTATTTTCCTTTTTTAAAGGATTTTTAAAAATTGAAGTATAGTTGATGCAAAATCATATATTGGTTTCAACTATGCAACACAGTGGTTCAACAGTTACCCATATCAAATCCTCACACCCACTATTGGAGTTACTATCTGTCAACATAGGAAGATGTTACAGAATCGTTGTCTATATTCTCCATGCTGTATTACCATTCCTGTGACCAGCTTATGTTGTGCTTGAGAATTTTTGTGCCCTTTTATGCCCCTCCCACCCACCTATTCCAGCCCTTCCTCCACCAGTCACTACTTAGTGTCCGTGAGTTTACTGCTTTTTTGTTCACTTTGTTTTGTTTTTAGACTACACAAATCAGTGATATAATATGGTATTTGTCTTTATCTGCTGGGTTTATTTCACTTAGCATAATACCCTCTAGGTCCATCCATGTTGTTGCAGGTGACAAGGTTTCTTGCTTTTCTATAGCTGAATAATATTCCATTGTATATATGTATCACCTCTTTATCCATTCATCTATTGATGGACATTTTGACTGTTTCTATATCTTGGCTATTGTAAATAATGTAGCAGCAAACAAGAGGGGTTCATATCTCTTTTCAAATCAGGGATTTTGTTTTCTTTGGGTAAATTCCTGGAAATGGAATTATTGGGTCATAGGGTATTCTTACTATGAATTTTTTGAGGAACCTCCATACTGCTTTCTATAGTAGTTGCACCAGTTTACACTCCCATCAATGGTGTAGGGAGGTTTCCTTTTTTCCACATTCTCACCATTCTTGTCTTTTGGACAGTGGCCATTCCAACTGGTGTGACATGGTATCTTATTGTGGTTTTGATTGCATTTCCCTGATGATTATTGATATGGAACATCTTTTCTTGTGCCTGTTGGCCATCTGTATTTCTTCTTTGAAGAAATGTCTGTTCAGAGCCTCCACCCATTTTTTAATTGGGTTATTTGTTTTTCTTGGTGTTAAGTTGTATGCATTCTCTATGTATTTTGAATATTAATCCCTTACTGGATAACTTGTTTATGAATATATTCTCCTTTTTGTTCTGCTGATGGTGTCCTTTTCTGTAGAGAATCTTCTAGTTTGATGTTTCCCTTCCCAAGGAGATGTGTCCAGGAAAAATTGCTCAAGATATTCAAGATATTTTTTTCCTATGTTTTCTCCTAAGAGTTTCATGATTTCATGTCTTACATTCAAATCTTTAACCCATTTCGAGTTTACTTTTGTGTGTGGAGTTAGACAGTAGTCCAGTTTCATTCTCTTGCATGTAGCTGTCCAGTTTTCTCAATACCAGTTATTGAGGAGACTCTCTTTTTCCCATTGTGTATTCATGACTCCTTTATTGTATGTTAATTGGCTATATATGCATGGGTGTTTATATCTGGGCTCTCTATTCTGTTCCATTGATCTAAGAATCTGTTCTTGTGCCAGTACCACACTGTACTGATTATAGTAGTTTTGTAGTATAGCTTAAAATCAGCTTGTATAATATACCAGCTCTGTTCTTTCTCAGATTTGCTTTGGCTATTTAGGGTCTTTTGTAGTTCTATATGAATTTTAGGATTATTTGCTCTAGTTCATTGACAAATGCCGCTGGTATCTTGATTGGAATTGTATTGAATCTGTAAATGGCTTTGGACTGGGTGGCCATTTTGACAATAGTAATTCTTCTTATCCATGAACATAGGGTAGATTTCCATTTATTGGTGTCTTCTTTAATTTTTCTCAAGAGTGTTTTATAGTTTTCAGAGTACATTTCTTTCACCTCCTTAGTTAGGTTTATTGCTAGGTATTTTATGCTTTTGATGCAGTTTAAAACAACTTGTTTTCCTGATTTCCATTTCTGCTAGTTAGTTGTTAGTATATAGGAATGCAACAAATTTCCATGTATTTATTTTGTATTCTGCAACTTTGCTGAGTCAGCTATTAGTTCTAATAGTTTTTTGGTGGAGCCTTTAGGGTTTTCTATATATAGTATCATGTCATCTGCAAATAATGACAGTTTAACTTCTTCCTTACTAATTTGGGTTCCTCTTATCTCTTTGCCTTGTCTGATTGCGGTGGCTAGGACTTCCAGTACTATGTTGAATAAAGGCAGTGAGAGTGGACATCCTTGTGTTGTTCCTGATATTAGAGGAAAAGCTTTCAGCTTTTGGCCATTGAGTATGATGTTAGCTGTAGGTTTGTGGTATATGGCCTTTATTATGTTGAGGGAGATACCCTCTATACCCATTTTGTTGAGAGTTTTTATCATGAGTTGATGTTGGATTTTTTCAAATGCTTTTCCAGCATCTGTTGAGATGATCATATGGTTTTTCTTCTTCTTTTTTTAAATGTGGTATATCATGTTTATTCATTTACAAATATTGTACCATCCTTGCATCCATGAAATAAATCACACTGGGTTGTGATAGATGATCCTTTTGATGTATTTTATAATTCAGTTTGCTAATATTTTGTTGAGGCTTTTTGCTTCTATGTTCATCAGGGATATTGGTCTATAATTTTCTTTTTTAGTAGTGTCTTTGTCTGGCTTTGTTATTATAGTGATTCTGGCCTCATAGAGAGAGTTTAGAAGTATTCCCACCCCCTTCGATTTTCTGGAATACATTAAGAATGATGGGTATTAAGTCTTCTTTAAATGTTTGGCAGAATTCAGCTGTGAAGTCATCTGGTACTGGGTTTTATTTGTTGGGAGTTTTTTTGAAACAGTTCAATTTCATTGCTGTAATTGGCCTGTTCAGATTTTCTGTTTTTCCCAGGTCAGTCTTTGAAAGTTGTATTTTTCTAGGAAGTTGTCCATTTCTTTTAAGTTGTCCCATTTATTGGCATACAATTTTTCATAGTATTCTCTAGTAGTTCTTTATTTCTGTGGTATCTGTTGTGATTATTCCTTCTTCATTTCTGATCTGTTTATGTGTGTATACTCTCCTTTTTTTTGATAAATCTGAATAGGGTTTTATCTATTTTGTTTATTTTCTCAAAGAGCCAGTTTTTGGTTTTATTGATTTTTCTATTGTTTTATTTCCATTTCATTTATTTGTGCTCTTATCTTTATTATGTCCCTTCATCTACAAACTTTGGGTTCTATTTGTTCTTCTTTTTCTAGTTCATTTAATTGTGAGTTTAGACTGTTTATTTGGGATTGTTCTTGTTTTTTGAGGTAAGCTTGTACTGCTATGTACTTTCCTCTTAGAACTGCCTTTGCTGCATTCCACAGGTTTTGGGCCATTGAGTTTTTGTTTCCATTTGTCTCCATGTACTGCTTGATTTTTGTTTTAATTTGTTCATTGATCCATTGACTATTTAGAAGCATGTTGTTTAGCCTCCGTGTGTTTATAAACTTTTTTCTTTGTAATTTATTTCTAGTTTCATACCATTGTGGTCTGAGAACCTGCTTGATACAATTTCAATCTTTTTGAGTTCTTGAGGCTAATTTTGTGGTCTAGCATGTGATCTATTCTGGAGAATGTTCTGTGTACACTTGAGAAAATGTCTATCCTGCTGCTTTTGGGTGGAATGTTCTGTACATATCTGTTAAGTCCATCTGATCTAATGTGTTGTTCAGTGCCTCTGTTTCCTTATTTATATTTTGTCTGGTTGATCTGTCTATTGATGTAAGTCACGTGTTAAATTACCCTAATATGAATGAGTTGCAGTCTATTTCCCCCTTTAGTTCTATGAGTATTTATTTTATATATTTAAGTGCTCCTATGAGGGTACATAGAGTTTATAATGGTTGTGTCCTCTTGTTGAACTGATCCCTTTATCATTATGTAATAGCCTTCTTTTTCACTTGTTAATTTCTTTGTTTTGAAATCTATTCTATTTTGTCTTACAGAAGTACTGCTCCTCTTGATGTTTTCTCCCTATTATTTGGATGAAATATCTTTTTCCATTCCCTTACTATTAGTCTGTATATGTCTGTGGGTCTGAAATGAATCTCTTGTAGGCAATATACAGATGGGTCTTGTTTCTTTATCCATTCTGCCACCCTATGTGTTTTGATTGGTGCATTCAGCCCATTTACATTTAAGGTAGTTATTGATAGGTATGTAATTACTGCCATTTTATTGTTTGCTGGTTGTTTTTATAGTTCCTTGTTCCTTTCTTCTTCTCTTATACTCTTGTTATTTGATGGTTTTCTTTAGTGTTGTGATTAGATTTATTTTATAAATTTTTGTGTGTCTATTATAAGCTTTAGGTTTGTGATTTCCATAAGGTTCATGGATAGCTTCCTAATGGTGTAACAGTCTATATTAAGTTGATGATTGTTCCATTTCAAACACAATCTAAAAATACTTCTTTTTTCTTCTTCTTCCTCTTTCACACTTTATGTATGATGTCATAATCTGCATATTTTGTGTGTCCCTTGACAGATTTGTGTAAAGTTGGTTTTACTATTTTTTTGTTTTGTTTCAATTTCCTACTTGCTTGGTAAGTAGCTGGTCTACTACCTTTACTTTGGGTTTATTTTCACTGATGAAAACTATTCAGGGTTAAGAACATTTCCATCTACAAGTTCTTAACATATCCTTTAATGCAGGTTTATTGGTGGTGAATTTCTTCAGCTTTCATTTATCTGGGAAATGTTTATTCTCTTTCTCAAATTTGAATGATAACCTTGCTGGGTAGAGGATTCTTGGTTGAAGGTCCTTCCACTTCAATACATTAAATATTTCATACACTCCCTTCTGGCCTGTAAAATTTCTGCTGAGAAGTCTGCTAATAGCCTGATGGGGTTTCCCTTATAAGTAATGCTTTTCTCTCTCTGGCTGCTTTCAATATTTTCTCCTTATCCTTCATGTTTGTCATTTTAATTGTTACATGTCCTTTTGTTCTCTTCCTGGGGTTCCTTTTGTTAAGGACTTTCTGTGCTTCTATAACTTGAGGTCTAGTTGCTTCCCCAGACTGGGGAAATTTTCAACAATTATTTCCTCAAAGAGACTTTCTATTCCTTTGTCTCTTCTCCATCTAGTACTCCTATTATGAGAACATTGTATCATTTAGAGTTGTCACACATCTCTCTTAGCATCCTCTCATTTATAGAGATTATTTTTTCTCTCAGTTTCTCAGCTTTGTTGTTTCCCTGTTCTCTAATTTCCATCTCATTGATTGTCTCCTCCACTTGCTGCAATCTATTATTAATTACCTCAGTTGCATATTTCATTTAGCTACTGTTTTCTTCAGCTCAGAGTGGCTCTTTTTCAACTCTTCTGTCTCTTTGTTGAAGTCCTCCCTGAGATTGTCAATACTTTTCTGCAGATCAGTAAGCATATTTATGACTGATACTTTGAAATCTTTATCAAGAAGATTGGTGATCTCTGTTTCATTTATTCCTCTTTCTGATGTCTTATGCGGTATTTTTTCTTTGGAACATATTCCTCTGCTCCTTATTTGACAGGGTTTCTGTGTTTCTTCCTTTGTATTAGATGGATCTTCAATGCTCCCTAGTCTAGGGAGTCATGACTTTATGAAGAAGGTGACCTGTAGTGCCCAGAAGCTCAAGACTCTTTACTCTCCAGTGCCCAATTCTCTGTTGTGGTAGAGCCCTAGTTGCTTTTGGTGGGCTATGGGCAGAGCTCCCCTTCTATCTGCCAGCAGCCTATATCAGTGTGCTACAGATGGCAGTTCACCTCAACCAGCTCTTCTGATCAGAGCAGTGCTTCTCCTGTGATCCTTCTAGATGCAGCTGTCCTGTGCCTGTTCTGCAGTGTAGTCAGGGCTCCCAGTTTCATGGGTGAGTGGGGCAGTTGTGCAGCATTAGCAAGTCATTTGTTAGCTGGGCACAGAGATGGCGAATTGAGTGGTGGCATTGTGTGGGCTGCATAGAGCCAGTGGTGGCTGAGGTAGCAGCAGTGGTCGCTGGGGCAGCATGGCACCAGGCACTGGCTCATATGCCTGTGAGGAGAAAGTAGCACTTGGAGCTCGCTCTTATTGGAGCCTCTCTAATTGGGCTGAGACAGGGCCACAGAAGCTGGGAAAGCCTCCCTTTTCCTACCATGTAACAGAGTCTGATGCTGCTGTATTGAGTGGGTGGGCATGTGTGTTGGACATGGGGAATTGCCTTGGGGATGAGCCACCAATGGTGGGATGGAGTGTTTGGGGTTCCCAAGAGTGCCTGATCTGTTGGGCTCAGGAGGGCTAGGAAAGTGTCACCCACCTGTCATTTCTCTTGCAGAGAGTGCTCTGTCCAACCTTCACCCCTTTGGCACCACTCCCACTGCTGGAAAATACTTCAAACTGCATTCCCTGCTTTGGGTCTTGGCAGTACAAAGGAGTGTACCTGTACCCCACAAGTGGCAGGAGTTTCAGCCTCCCAGAATGCTCCAACTCCCTGGTGTCCAGCCCTGCTAATCACCAGAACCCAATGTAATATGAATTATTCCCAGAGCAGATCTCCAGGCCAGGTGTGCAGAATTCCTGAGTACCTATCTCCTCCCTGCTTCATTTTTCTTCCTCCCACTTGTGGGCTGGGATGAAGGAGGAGCTTGGGTCCTGCTCAATTGTGGCTCTGCTACTTTACCCTTCTCTGTATGGTCTTTTCTTCACTATGTGTAGATGGTCTGTTCTGCAGTCTTCAGGTCATTTTCAGGCTTAGTTCTATTTTATGTAGTTGCTTTGTTTGTGTGTGCAGGGGAGGAGGTGTTGGCTTCGCATTCCTACTCTGCCATCTTTTCCTCGAGATCCATAATGACATAAATATTGTTTTATTATTCAAAATTTCTGTCTTCATTTGTTGGTTTAACTTATGTTAGGAAATATCTTTCCATTTTCAAATGGCAAATTATTGAATACTCAAGTCCAATTCACCTATAAATCATTAAGAGACAGACACTATAGGCTCATTTTAGTTTAAACAATTCACATAATTGACTTATGTATGCAGGCCAACTCAGAACTGTCCTAATTTGCGATAAAAAAGCTAAAAACTTGTGCAGCACTCTGATTTTGTAGATTCTTCCATAGTTTTAAAGAACAAGCCTTTACTCATGATCAAAAAGATGGAAATTGCTAATTTTATTTAAAAATATAGATATTTATATATCTATCCCATTCCTATAATTGACACTTCTGTTTCCTACAAGTCCATCAGTAATAATATCAGGATTTGGAGTGGCAGGGAGGGAGAAGGGTATTGATATCTTGGAGGGTTATAAATTTTAGTCTAAAGCACAGATTTGTACTTGAATGGAGACAAATAAGTGACCCTTACACTGCAGTGGTAACAACTTACTATTAAAAAAATTCAAGTATTGTATAACTAGAAAAAGTCTTAGAGATCATGAAGTTGAATTTCTAAAGTCATTTTACTTATTTTTTTTTTTGAGAGGACATCTCTCATATTTATTCATCAAATGGTTGTTAACAACAATAAAATTCTGTATAGGGGACTCAATGCACAGTCATTAATCAACCCCAAGCCTAATTCTCAACTTAGTCTCCAATCTTCTGAAGCATAACGAACAGGTTCTTACATGGTGAACAAGTTCTTACATAGTGAATAAGTTCTTACATGGTGAACAACAGTACAAGGGCAGTCATATCACAGAAACTTTTGGTTTTGATCACGCATCACGAACTATAAACAATCAGGTCAAATATGATTATTCGTTTGATTTTTATACTTGATTTATATGTGAATCCCACATTTCTCCCTTATTATTATTATTATTAATAATATTATTATTATTATTATTTTAAATAAAATGCTGAAGTGGTAGGTAGATGCTAGAAAAAGGTAGAAAACATAATTTAGTGCTGTAAGAGGACAAATGTAGATGATCAGGTGTGTGCCTATAGATTAAGTATTAATCTGATGTCCTTCAGTTTCTTGGTTCAGGATTCCTTCTTGAATCTTAGACATTCTTTTTGAGATTATTTTATTTGTTCTCAGAGTGTATACTTAGAAATTCCTTTAGGAAGGATTGCTTGATTATAAAATTCTCAGTTTCTGTTTGTCTGAAGCATCTTTCTTCAATGATAGATTTGGTGAGTATTCACTTCTATATTAACCATTATTTTTCCTTAGTACCTGAAGATATTATTTACTGTCTTCTGGCGTCTCTTTTTGTTAGTTTGTCATTCCTTCATAGGTAATCCTTTTTTTTTCTTGCTGCTTTGAAAATGTGTCATTCTGCAGTTTCACATGGTGTGTGTAGGTGTGAATTGTCTTTTAATTATCTTTGTGATTTATTGTGATTCCTGAATCTGAGGATTCATGTCTTCTATCATTTCTGGAAAATTTTCGTCAGTTATTTTCAAACAGTACTTCTACCTCATTTTCTTTATTCTCATCTTCTAGAACTCTGATTAGGTATATGTTACACTTTATCATATTATCCTCCATTTTAAAAATGAGCAATTTTGTATTTTTCATATCCTTGTCATTATTTCTATATTCTGTGTAATTTTTTATACCATTTTCCCCAGTTCTCTAATTCTTACATCATCTATCCAGTCAACTGTTCTATCCATCTGTGACTTTTTTACTTTTAAAGAATATATATATATTTAAATTATTTTTCTAATTTCTAGACATTCTACTTTTTTCACATCACGATTTTCAGTCATGTCCCAGTTTTAGAAGTTTTCTTTCCAGGCATTTAGATTATAAGGAGAACTAACTGAATAGCTTGATAGTTTAGTATTAGATCAGTCCCACTCTGGGTTCAACTAATGTCTTTTACTTTTGTTCAAATAACTAGGCTCTTGTCTTGATAATTGTGACCAAACTACCACCTTGCTTCCTTGTCTGCCTGGCATCAATATAATGATATTTTAAAAATCAGCTCAAGTGTTTCCACTAATGGAGTCTTTACTGTCTTAGAGAAAAATAATACCTTTATAGTTGAGTGTCACCTGTATAAATTTCTTTCACAGTACATTGTGTACTGTACTTAATGTGAAGTCTATAAACTCTTTGAGAGAAGAATCTATGTCATATTGTTTTTTATGTCCCCAATAGTATGCATAATAATATAAATAACAATAATAGTCAATAAAATTTATTGAGAACTTAATACATGCTTGGCAAATTCAAGGACTTTACGTATATTAATAAGTCACTTGAGACACAGATTTCATAAGATGCCTAATATTACACAGTTAGGAATTAATTGAAACAAGACCTGATTCCTGGTGGTATATGGGTCCCACATACAAAGACTCAGCATTTATCCAACACTACTTTTCTGTTGACCTCCTAAATGGGAGTGTCAGCAGCAGAGGGATAGGTCATACCAGCAAGAACTTGGACATGAACACCAAATAAGCTCATGGGGCTAGTAGATTTTTAGGGAAAGACAGAATGAGACAATGAAGGAAGAGTTACAAGACAGATGGAGCCTGGTAGGGCATTTATGAGCAAGCAACATGCAGAGAGTAAAGACAGCATCAGGCAGGCCTTGGTAATGAAATCTAATAGCAGTTAACATCATTTCCTGGGTACAAAATTGGGTTCATGGGCAGAACAAAGCCTCTAGAAGAACTCTGAAGAACAACGTGGGAATCAAGTCCAGAATTCAAAACAAACAAATCTGGAGAATCAGGTGGGCAAACAAGGCAGGAACTCAATTATGCAGCTATCAGTACCCTTTAAAATACATTCGGCTAATTAAAACTGCTCATAATTCTCGAATATTTTTTATCATTAAACCATTAGATACAGACCCACGAGGACAGATAATATTCCTTAGGTCACAGTAGCAGTCATAAGTACAACAGTGTATGTTCTGTTGGAGTTAATCCTGGATTGGAAGACTTTCACCCCTGAACCTTTCAACTCTGTATCTCACTGTGGATTATTTCATTTAAACAGATAAACTTCAATGAGTTAACTGTGTAGTCCCCAACTGATCTTTAAATATTTTATTGGTGGAGTTTTCCAAGTAAATGAGATAAGAAAAATATTGAAATTTTTGCATAATTTAGTTTATGCCTTCTTAGCCTTATTCCTATGACAGAGAATTTTACTCACCAAGTCTTTGATTACCAGTTTTATTTTTCTTCTATGTATAAAGATGAAATAACACATTTATTCTGAACAAGTAAATGAAACCTAATTTCCACCTACGCAGTTATATACTTTAGAAAGGAACTCAACTCTTTCTTTATAAAAAATACATAGGGAAGGAGAAAGAGTGGTTTATCAGGCTACTTTAGAATAAATACATTTCATGTACTTTAATACAGTACATAAAATAGATTTAACTTTTATTACCATGAGATTGTAAGTCTATATTTTAGAGTAGATATCAAATTTTAAATACTTAATTTCAAAGTAATATGATTCTAAAGATAGATGAGTTCACTTATGTTATGAAAATACAGTATGCTAAGTGAAAATCAAAGTTAGGCTTGACTTATGCTTAGATTCCAGTTCAACTAGTATTTATTGAACTGTTAAAATGTTAATATCTGAGCTGATGCCTTCACATCTATTTTCCTATTTAATACAACATATTACAATTAGAGGTTAAACAGTTGACCTTGATATTTATGTGTAATACTTTAGGTTATGTTGTGATGAAAAAAATGGAATACCTCCAGAGTAAATACGGATGCATATGTTGAATGTTAACATTGAATCTAAATGTTAATGTTGAAGTTTCTTAATTTCTTAGTCTCATAATTTAAAATAAAAAGTAATGAGGATATGGGTTAGAAAGCCAAAAATTTTAAATCCTGCATCTATTTGGTAATGAAAAAGAGGTAACTTCTATAGACTAAATAATGGATGCACATGTTGAATATTAACATTGAATCCAAGTATTAATGTTCAAAATACATGGCAATGAAGAGACGGGTAGGATAATAAATGTTAAAATTTTGTACCTGTTATTTAATGAAATAGTAGCAAAACAGTACTGGAGTATGAAAATAATGTATGTGAGATATTACAAGTTTGGAAAATGCATGTTTTAATGTTAGTGATGTGTTTAAAATCAACCTTAGTTTTCTGTGACATATTTTAACATTAATGACAATTGGCAAGTTTGGAACCTTTGTAAATGATAAACTCTTAAAGAACTATCTCTCAGGTATAAATTTTTATAAAATACATGTATCTATGTATTTCTACTACCCTTAAATAAATACTACAAAATGTTAATTCATATTAAGCAAGATATTAATCCATAGGTTGAGAGAGATCCTGTAAACTGAATTAAAGGTAATGTCTGCAGGGAGCCTCATGAGAAGAAATGTGTACATATATTCCTAGAGTTTGAGGAACATTCTTTGCAAGTGTTAAATACTTACATTTGATGACTCTTTTTCACTTCCTTTCATATTGCTAGAAGTTTAGTCTCTATCTTCTTTTAATTTCTTTCAAAATTAAGGATAGTAGAACTAATTATTCCATTGAGAGTTCTTTGATGATTCAGTCTCTTACCATTTTTCCTCTACAATCTTTTTTTGATAGGTATTTCTTAGATAGTATTTTGGAATAGATATTTCTTAGTCAAAGTTATGTATGTAAGTTGCCATTTTGTTTTATGTCTGTCACTACAAAGTTTGGTATCATGGATTTTTAGTCATTAAAATAAACGTGACACATATGTATAGGTCAGAGTCACAACAGGAAACAGATGGTCACTCAAAAAGGGTGATAAAAAGAGTTTAATGAAGGGACTATTTTTAAACGTGTAGGTATAAAAGGAAATCAACTAGGGCTAATGTAATCGCGGGAACCTAGAACAGCTAGGAACTGTCATTACTTTTAGGTCTAAAGGAGCAAGGGGTGGGGGCAGTTAATACAAACTGACAAGATCTGTAGCTATAGAACAGTCGTATGACAAGAGCTTTGGTGTTAATATCTTAACCCATGGCCAAACTATGGCCCAACGGGTCCCATGTCTCTCTCCTTCCTGCTCCAGCCTTCTATCATTGCATCTCATTGGCTGAAGTCAGTCGAAGCTTGCAGGCAAGGGAACCTGGAGATGCAGTTCATAAAGACATAGAGCATTGCAGAGAAGAGTGGAAAGTGAATCTGTAGGGGCTAGTGGAAAATACACAGCACACCATACTATCCTAATACCCAAGAAAAAGGCAGAGAAAGTGATTGCTTTTTAAAAATTGATAGGATAATAGTTCTAGGGAAAAAATAATTCTGAATTGGAAATGAACTGCTTTCTCCACTATTAATCCATTCTCAAATGAGAAAAGAATTATCAAAAGGACGTGAAAAAGTGACTTTTCCTGTTCACAGGATTACTGCTAGATTTTGGTTTGTAATAAAGAAGTTTATTTCTTTGAAGATTGTTCAAGAGTTATGGTAAATCAGAAATATGCATTTTCTACATATTCATAGATGGCTTAATGATCATTGCAAACAATTCTAGAAGAAATTGCTGATATTTTTATCTGAATATTTTAACACTTAAAATGTGCTGGTCCATATTGTTCTTTCATGAGAGAGTGTACAGATTCAAGGTCACTTCAAATGTGAGAGTTGAACTAGAAAGCTCTGTTTGTCAGCTATTGCTCTCTAATAATTGTTCAGCAAAAATAATATAAACAACAAAACTCTTCCCTTTAAAAACATTTTTTTGGTGGTAAATATATTCCCAATTATATTTATATACATTTGGATCCAAAACACAAAAGTCTTAATGTTTTGAAGTAATCAGTTGTAAAAACCACAGAACACATTTGGGTAATGCCAATTCTATGGAATTTGACTTTGAAAGACCTGAATAGAAATTCAAATTAGTTATAAGAAGGGTTTAACTGGAGAGGATCACAGACAATACTATTTGTTTCTGATCTTTATTATGTTCCTTCTACTAACTTGGGTTTCATTTGCTCTTCTTTTTCTGGTTTCTTTAATTGTGAGTTTAAACAGTTTCTTTGGAATTGCTTTTGTTTCTTGAGGTAGGCCTGTATTGCTATGTACTTCCCTCGTAGGACCATTTTTGTGGCATCCCACAAATTTTGGACTGCTGTATTTTTGTTTTCATTTGTACCCATGTATTGCCTGATCTCTGTTTTGATTTATTCATTGATCCATTGATTTACTTAGAAACATGTTGTTTAGCCTCAATGAATTTGTGGGTTTTTTTGGTTTTCTTCATGTAATTTATTTCCAGTTTCAGACCATTGTGATCTGAGAAGCTACTTGATACAATTTCAGTCTTTTTGAATTTGTTGAGGGTCGTTTTGTGGCTTAGCATGTTATCTGCTCTAGAGAGCGTTCCATTTACTCTTGAAAAAAATACGTATACTGCTGCTTTTGGATAGAATGTTCCATACATATCTGTTAAGTCCATTTGATCTCATTAATGTATTGTTCAGTGCCTCTGTTTTCTTATTTATTTTCTATCTGGTTGATCTGCCTAGATGTATGTGGTATGCTAAAGTCCCCTAATAGGAGTGAATTGCAGTCTATTTCTCCCTTTAGTTCTGTTTGTATGTGTTTTACATATTTAGGTGCTCCTATGTTGGGTGCATAGATACTTATAAAGGTTATATCCTCTTTTTGGACTGATCTCTCTATCATATGGAATGTCCTTTGTCTCTTGTTACTTTTTTTGGTTGAATTCTATTCTGTCTGATACAAGTACTGCATCTCCTGTTGTTTTCTACCTATTATTTGCATGACATATCTTTTTCCATCCCTTCTCTTTTACTCTATATATGTTTTTGGGTCTGAAATTAGTCTCCTCTAGGAAGCATATAGAAGAGTCTTGTTTCTTTATCCATTCTGCCACTTTATGTCTTTTGATTTGTGCATTCAGGCTATTTACATTTAAGGTAATTATTGATAGGGATGTATTTATTGCCCATTTATTAATTGCTTTCTGGTTGTTTTTATAGTTCTTTTTTGTTCCTTTCTTCCTCTCTTAATACTCTTCTCTTGTTATTTGATGATTTTCTTTAGTGTTGTGATAGGATTTCTCTTTTTTAATTTTTTGTGTACCTATTATATACTTCAGGTTTGTGTATCTATTATATGCTTTGGTTACCATAAGGTTCAAGGATAGCTTCCTAACTATATGACCGTCTATATTAAGTTGATGATTGCTCCATTTCAAACATACCTAAAAGTACTTCTTTTTTCTTCTTTTTCTTCCTCCACACTTTATGTATTAGATGTCATAATCTGCATTTCTTGTGTATCCCTTGACAGATTTTGTGTAAAGTTGGTTTTACTATTTTAGTTTTGTTTTAATATCATACTTGCTTGGTAAGTAATTGCTCTAATACTTTTACTGTGGGTTTATTTTCACTACTTAAAACTATTTAGGTTTAGAAACATTTCCATCTACAGAAGTTCCTTAACATATCCTGTAATGCCAGTTCATTGGTGGTGAATTTCTTCAGCCTCCGTTTATCTGGGAAATGTTTAAGCTCTCTCTCAAATTTGAATGATAACCTTGCTGGGTAGAGGATTTTTGGTTGAAGGTCTTTATGTTTCAATACATTAACTATTTCATGCCACTCCCTTCTGGCCTGGAAATTTTCTGATAAGAAATCTGCTGATAGCCTGATGGGATTTTTCTTATAAGTAGTCTTTTTTGTCTCCCTGGCTGCTTGCAATACTCTCCCTTTATCCTTAATCTTTGTCATTTTAATTATTGTATGTCTTGGTGTTGTCTTTCTGGGGTTCCTTTTGTTAGGGGTTTTCTGTGCTTCCATGATGTATTTTCTTACCTAGATTGGGGAAGTTTTCAGCAATTAATTCTTTGAAGAGGTTTTCTACCCCTTTGTCTCTTCTTCATCTGGTACCCCTATTATGCAAATACTTTTTATTTGGAGTTGTCACACAGCTCTCTTAGCATCCTCTCATTTCTAGAGAATTTTTTTTCTCTTTGTTTCTCAGCTTCATTGTTTCCCTGTTTTCTAATTTCCATGTCATTGATTGTCTCCTCTAGTTACTGCAATCTATTATTTTTCCCTCCATTGTTTATTTCTTTTCACTTACTATATTCTTCACCTCTGAGTGACTCTTTTTCAACTCTTCTCTTTGTTGAAGTCTTCCCTGAGATTGTCAAACCTTTTCTGCAGATCTGTGAGAAATGTGACTGATACTTTGAATTCTTTGTCAAGAAGATTAGTGATCCCTATTTCCTTTAGCTCTTCCTGGTGTCATATCCTATACTTCTGTTTGGGACCTATTCCTCTGTATACTCATTTTGTCAGGGTTTCTGTGTTCCTTCCATTGTATTATATCTTCTATGCTTTCTGGGCTAGAGAGTAATGACTTTATAAAGAAGGTGTCCTGCAGTGGCCAGAAGCTCAAGATTCTTTACTCTCCAATGCCTGATTCTCCTTTGTGTTGGTGCCCTAGTTGCTGTTGGTGGGTTGTGGGTGGGGCTGCCTTTCTGTCTGCCTGCCTGAAGTGGTCTATATCATTCCATCACAGATGGCAGCTCACTCAGCTGACCCTTTGTAAATGGAGGAGTGGAGCTTCCGTTGGGGTCATTGTGGGTGGGGCTGCCCTCTGCCTGCCGTGCAGCAATGGTGGTACTGTTGGGGTAATGTGTAGGTGGGGTGGGCAGGCATCTCTGGGTTATGTGGTGGCTGGGTGTGCAGGCACATTGTGGTAGGTCCACAAAGAGGAAGGAGTGCCAGAAATGGGTCCCACAGGTGCCTCCCCAACTGGGCTGAGAGAGTGCTGAGAAAGCTGTGAAAGCCTCCCTATTCCTGCCAGGCAGCAAAGTCTCACTCTGCTTCCCAGGCAGTAAGGTCTGATGCTAGTGGGCTGAATGAGTTGGGAGGGCAGGTGCTCAGGGTAGTGCCTCAGAGCTGAGCTACCAGCAAGGGGCATAGATGGCTTGGGGCTCTGGTAAGCACTTGATCAATGGACTGAGAGAAGGCCTGGAAAGTGTTGTCCACCTGACCCTTCTCCCATGGAGAGAGCTCTGTCCCACCTTTGCCGCTCTGGCCTCCTTCCTGCTGTTGGTAAGTCTTCCAAACTGCTGCCTCTCTTTTTGGCCTCAGCAGAATCAAGGTAGTGCACTTGTCCTCCACAAGTGGCAGGTGTCTCAGCCTCTCAGAGTGCTCCAATTATCCCTGGTGTCCAGGCCTGTTAATCACCAATGCCTGATGCAGTGTGGACTTGTGTTCCCAGAGCAGATCTCTAGGGCCAGTTGTGCAGAGGTTCTGAGCCCTTATCCCTTCCCAGCTCTATTCCTCTTCTGTGGGCTGTGCTGGGGGAAGGGCTAGGGTCTAATTGATCATGACTCTGACAATTTACCCTTCTCTGTGTGATCCTCTCTTCATCACCAGGGTTTAGGTTGTCTATTCTACAGTCTTCAGGTCATTTTCAGGGTTAGTTGCATTTTCTGTAGTTGCTTCCTTTGTGTATGTGGGGGAGGAGGTTTTGGCTTTGCCCTCCTTCTCTGCCATCTTTTTACCCCTCTCCAATACTATTTGTTCTTTCTTTTTTGGGAAGTCATGGGAGCAAACTATTACTCTCCTGGTGGAAGGAAAAACAAAGTCAAAATAGATCAGGAAAAGTTAAGTGATTTATGCAATTACAATAATATATCCTGAAACTTAACCTGACAAAAATTGAAAATACTGATTTGAAAATTAAAGTATTATTGTTTGTTCTTTTGGTTAGATGCTTATGTTAATAGATTTAAGATGTGATTTCTATGTGAATTGGTTACTATTACTCTATCCCAGGGTGATAGTCTATACCTATGTTTCCAAATTGCAGGTCACAATCCATTTTTCAGCCTTGAAATAAACTTATTGGATAGTGACTAGTATTTTTAAATGAAATAGAATACTCTGGAATAGAAAATATCACAGAACATTGTTTATAGTAGGGTATATGTTGGTGTGTGAAACTATTTTGATTACACATTTATGAATAGGCGACTTTTGGGATATGCACTGTATTTCTCACTATGGGTCATATCCTCCAAATATACAATACTGTTCTGCACTATTTACTGGAATCAATCATCTTATAAATATTTATCCAATAGTGTAACAAGGATAAATTTTACTGTGTGGCAATGTAATATATTTATGTGTTCTCTCCCTACATAGTGCTGAAATTTGCTTTTAAAAGAGTTTACATGTATGGAAATTGTGGTGCATTAATGTATTTGATGTTCAAGAAATCTAAAGTGAGTAACACAACTATATGAAATAAAAAAACTATCTTGATGCATTTTGAATTACCACATAGACCGGCACCCAGTGTCTTGTATTTCTCTGCATCCCTTTTGTCACCCCATGTTTACTTGCTCTGGGTAATAAGGGGGAAGGGAATTACCCTATCAAGAATTCTTGAATAATATTGAAATAATCTTTTAAACTATTATAACCAAGTAGAGGAATATGTGTTACTATTAATTTGTATTTTGGGAATTTTCAGTCTAAAAGATCATATATTTATGTTACTCTGGAACATCCAGGAAATATTTAAGGGGGATGTATATGAAATCACAAAATGGGTCACTTATATTGAGTTTCATTCATATTCTAGCTTCTAGTTTCTATTCTTTCAAAGAAACATTAAAAGTACCTTCCTTCTACTTGTAACTTGTAATCAAATAGTCAACCATTTCCTATTTAGATTCCACTTCTACTTCTCTTACAAAATTTCATTTATCTCAATATCTTAACATTAGCTATTCAACAGTTATATTTTGTATGTAACAGTATACATGCTTTCTATAAAGAGGAAAGTGATTATATGTAAGTTAAAAATTGTTAAGGTTCTTGGAATCAAAATTGAATAGTATATAGAAGAAAACACCTCATATTCTGTATAAGATTACCATTTGCAATTGTTTTAAGATACTGCCATTATAAGATGTAATATAATAATGCTCCTTCTGACCTTTGAACATGGATGCATGACTTAGCTTTTGGCATTTTTCCTCGCAACCCCAGAGGGCAGAGATACATTATAGTGTGACATATATTTAAATATGTCTTGTATAGAGAGAATAAATTTTATTTACAAATATATTAAGAACAGATTCTGCATAGGTTGAAACTTGCATCTGTCTGGTTCAGGAAAATTACATCCCATAGTTTTTTCTATTGATATTTTGCTTAAGCTAATGGATTTTTAAAACTTTGCTAAATAGAAAAGCAATGAGCTCTGAATCCAATCCTTATTTCCATTTTTACTCATTCATGGCCTAAGTTTCTTTAACTGTAATTTCCAACCCATTGCCCTGACCCATTTCAGCACATGTTGACAGGTAGACAACAGGCTATAAAACAGGTCTTTCTACTGTATATTTTGCTGCATGATAAGCACATGAAAGCTGATCTTTCTAGGTTGAAATATGTCTGTAATCTTACAGTTGAAAGTACTGATTTATAAAACACGGAGGCCAAATCTTTATCAAAATTATGTTCAGGAATTAAAAAGAAGAAACAGAAGAATAAAAAAAGAAACAAATATCTTTTACTTTTCCAAGGGTCATATACTAGAATAGTCCTAGAAATAGATCTTGTAAGGTTTATTCATTTTTAATCTACTTTTTACTTTCTCACTTTATGCCCACTATTAACTTTTAAGGCAATTTTTACATAGGGGTTCAGATAAAAGTTGGAAATAATGTGTATTTCACTTCATGCAGTGTTGTGTATTCTGTCCATTCCCGCATGGTCAAAATGGATTATACTCTCCACTCCTGCAATATTTTATTGAGTACCGAATCAGAGGGTGTATTGTTTTGAGCATATGTATAATGTACAGAAGACAGAGCCTCTCTCTGAGCCAGTCTAAAGAGGTAAAATAATAATAATAATAATAAAGTGAATGAAGGCTTAATTCACATTATTATAATTGCAATTTAGTTTAATTTGAATAAAATGCATTTTACTGAGGTAAAGTAATTAGAGTTGTAGTTTACCTAATAATTGCTACTATTTGCTTTAAGAGGTTAGATCACCCAGTCTCATTTTTAATGGCAGTAGAATGATTTCACCTTGCCATAGCATTAGTGGTGTTAATACTAGTGATTTCCGTATTTTCTTTTCACAGTTTGAAGTGTCATCTTGTTAACAGAATTCTGTATCAGAGATAAAAATTCATATTATTAAATTGACAGGATAACTGTTTGTTTTCTGTTTTGCATCTCACTAACAAATGATGCCAACTGGAATGTTTGACTGTCTTTGATTTCATGGAAAATCAAATGACATTCTTTGAATATGTAGTCAAATTAATTTTTATCTCCTTTTAAAAACTAATTCTGGCTAATCAAATAGAATAGTCATGTACAAGTAGGTCTAAGTCAGTGATATAAACCCTTAAAATATTAGATTGTTTTAAAGTTTATTTTCTGAGATGAAGAGAATATATATGGAATAGACCCCCTTATCTGTGGTTTCACTTTCCATGGCTTCAGTTACAGTGGTTAGTTGTGGTCCTGAACTAGATGTTCTTCTTTTGACTTACTGTCAGAAGGCCCATAGTAGTATGAAACATTATAATGTCTTGTCATATACCTCACTTCATCTCATCTTCTAGTCATTTCATCATCTCACATCATCACAGGGGGAGTGAGTATAATACAATAAAGCATTTTGAGAGAGAGAAAGAGAGAGCAAAGGAAAGACAAAGGGACCATATTCACTCAACTTATTATAGTATATTGTCATAATTGTTCTGTTTTATGATTAGTTATTATTGTTAATCTCTTACTGTGCCTAATTGATGTTAAACTTTATCATGGGTATTTATGTATGTATAGGGAAAAAAACAGTATATATAGGATATCCAGTACTACCCAAGGTTTCAGATATCCACTGGGGATTTGGAATATATTTCCCATAGACATGGGGGACTACTGTGCTATAATTTATTCTTCTTTCTTCCCATTTTACAGAGAAATGATGAAGAGGCAGTTGTGGATAGAGGTGGAACTCGTTCTATTCTCAAAACACACTTTGAGAAAGAAGATTTAGAAGGTAAGATCTTTTTCCCTCTTGGGGTAGCTATTGGTATACTTTCCTGAAGTATTTCAAAAGGGAAATGTGAAGTTTCTCACAATATGGAGAATTGTAAAAGTTAATATCACAGTAATGGTGCTGGTAGTGGGTGGTAGATATGGTGGTTTTGGTACAGTCCAGAATGCCAGTAGGCAGATCTACAAACAATGGGAAGCGTTTATTTATCCTACAAACATTTGTTGAACCTCTACTGTATAACACACTGTGTTGTGTGCCAATCTTTGAGTAATCATTGTTTCAAGGAATGACAATCAGTTGTGAAATTAAATAAAAAAAATTATGACAGACCAGCATAGTAGGTGCTATGAGAGAGAGAATAGGATAGGAAGGGCATCTAAGCCAGCTGATGTTGTCAGAGTAGGCTGTCAATGGGAGAGTGTTAAAGACAATAGGTATCCTAGTTTTACACAGGTATATATGACAGGGTGAACCATCATTGTGTTGTTCTCTCCAACAGGACAAAGGTCAGATAATTCAACAGGGAGGTGGATGGTCTAGTAGTTAAGTGTACAGGCTCTGAAACCAAACTAGAAGGGATTCAAATACTTTCTCTGCCCCTTATTTGCTATGGAACCTTTACCTAGTTAACTGTCCTGCACCTCAGTTTTTCCAGTTGTTAAAGTAAGGATTTTAACAATGAAATGTATTTCCTAAAGTTTTTATGAAAATTAAGGAAATATCAACAGATAGTAACTGCACTAGTTGGGGTAAGGATTGAATAATGTGGGTAACTGGTGAGTCACTGTGTTGTATACTTGAAACTAATACAAGATTGTATATCAACTATACTTTGATAAAAAAAGAAAATTAAGGGAAAAACATGCTTAGAACAGTACCTGGCAAAAGAGTTACCTAAGTATTGCCAATTATTATTATACCACAACCTAATGTACACTCACCATTAGTTCATTTTTAATTTTTTAACCAGAAATTATTACTAGTGAGATCCAAAGTATTTGGTGTTTTTCATCCTTTGGTTAAAAAGTGAAACCCAGGTATCTTAAGTAAAACTAATCAGAGATAGCTACTAATAATTCAGTGCAGCTGAGAAGTAAGGATTTAATTCCCTTAAGAATTATAACCAACTGAACTACAATAAATTCATTGTTCTTAATTCTTATGTTTAGCTGCAACAATTCAATATAAGAGAATCGATATGTTATTTAGAGATTGCTTTCAACAGCTACACATATTCTGTGCCTGACCTTTTGCTTGGTGCATAGAAAATACCCAGATCTGGGAAGGTTATACTTACTGGGTGGATGTAGTGATTTGCTATACTATCCATATTCATTACATGAATTGAAGGAAGAAACTTGAAAAGTTAAACTGATAATGTGTAATATAAAGATTTAATTTCTCCTTGTATTTGAAATGCCATTATGTTGCATTTATATTTGACAGTATATTTACCTTCCTACTTATGTTGTGCCATGACTTAAGCTATGCTTTTATTCACTAAACACACACAAGAAAACCTATCAAAGCAAGAAGTTAACCTAAAAATGTACTCAATTCTAGGAAAAAGCCATCTTGGGCTTAAAGATTGTGCTAGATAATCCACACATAGATAATTGGAAGTTAACAGTTAATAATTTATAAATAATCGCAGTAAAATACTGAATGGTCCCTTGGGATGGAAAATACATAATACAAAAATAGGATTTAATAAGGTTATTTTAATTATATTAACATATATACATTTTCTTTTACTATGGTTAATGAATATAGGTGACAGTGTATAATGCTTATTAAAAGAGATTTCTCAATAGCAAAACACAATTGGATGTCAGATATGTTCTGCTTATTGATGTCTACAGTAGATATTTTAATCCCAAAAGTGAATAACTGTGGCTAAGTCATTGGTGATTGAAGCCAACATCATAGAATGAAAATGTAATATTACATTTTAGAATTTTTAAGGAAAATAGGGAAAATTTATATTGACTCTCTAAATCTTTAGCAATGTAGATAAAACATACCAGTAGATTTTTATTTTAAATGAAATAGACTTGGGAATTGCTATTGAAGACAAACACCTTTTATAAGTCCTTCTTTCAATAAGATTATAACTTTGAAAATTAGTATTCCTCAGGACTTAAGTATATACACTTAACTAATAGAACTACTGGTATAATTTAACATCCAGAGTACAGCTTGAAATGCCAGATGGTAAAAATATCTATAAAGTTTCAGGTGAAATATTTTTAATGGAAAATGATCACTTAACCAAAGCAAACAGCTTGGTGCAATATATTAGTTAATGTAGTCACATATATTACACATTCTGATGAATGGTACACCAACTGTAAAATATTCTCCCTTCAAGCCTACTTAATCTTTTGTGTACATATATCTTGCACCTTTTTTCTCTTTCTTCTCTTATTACCTAAAACCAAGAGCATACAATTTATTAGATTCTGCTCACCTCCTATTTTTCTACATCATGCTATCAGTAAATTCTTTGAATGTGTCTCAGGGGTGTCCCTTCTCATTCCTTTTCATTCTCACTACCACTGCTCTAATTCTCTCTCTCTGTGTACTGTGTCTTTCCTACAATCCACCTTCTATAATATTGCTAGAGTGTTCTTTCTAAGCATGCTTCTGTTCCTATGGTAAAATGTAGAGTAACACTAAATTCCTGTAATTAGACCATTCCAGGATTCTGAATAGAGCAAAAATCTTTGAGGTAAACTAATTTTTATTTTTGGTCTCTCATGTCCAAATGGGATTACTACTACCTAAAGTCTAAGATTACAAAAGAAGAAATGTGTTCCTGCCCTTGAAATTTCTTTCTTCTTGCCCTTTAATACATGTGTGGTGGATAAAGTGGCATATGAATAAATTTTTAAATAGGTATACCATGCAAAATCTTAATTTTTTTTGTTTGCTGAATCTGGTAACCCTCGTAGTAGACGTTATGTGAACCACCAATATACTTAAGCCCTGAGGCACATTTTTCCCCAGTTGCCATGGGTTTTGCCTGCTATTGTCTCAGATCCGAGTTTTTCCTCAGAAATTACTTTCAGCTTAAGGGAGTTGCCCCCCCTGTGACTTACTGAATTCAATGAATGAAGAGTGAAGGAGTATAAAGGCCTGGCTCCCTTGCCTCACCTTGGTACAACTGAAAGGCTGTCTCAGCTTCAAATCTGACTGTGGAATCAATTGAGGCTTTTATTACAACTGTCCCATGATTCAACTTCCTCCTGTATTCATGTGGCTGCCCATATTTCCTTCCAGGTGTTACTACTAACAGGTCTCTTCAGCAAACTCCCTGAGCACAAATCTCTGTCTCAGAGTCTGTTTCTTGAAGAACCTGACCTTCATTGATCATTTTTCTGGTCCCTTGACAGTACTAATGGGCATACCTGTAACGGGCAGGATGGTCACACTGGTTTCTTAGCCTGTGGTGTTAAGCACTGTAATAGTGGGTGAGAAGGCTCTGAAATGACTTGGCCGTGATAGTAAATGAAAATCAGTATTGCATCTGACAGGAAATGGCAGAGATTAGTGCCATCTTGAAAAACCTAAAGTATGGACTAGTCTGGCCCCTACAGAGATGCCAAGTCCTAAAGGATGGTAACGGACCACTGCCAACTCAGCCAAGTAGTAGCATCAATTACAGCTGTTGGATCAGATGTGAAGTCTTTTCAGAGCAGGTTAACATGGCTGAAGGTACATGGTAAATAGCTGTTGATTGGGCAAATGATTTCTTTCTCCTACTATTAATTAGGAGTACCAGAACTAAGCATTCCCTTGGAAACTATAATATTTAAGGTCTTGCTCCAGGGCTGTGTTGATTTTCCTACCCACTTCATCCCAAAGGGGTTTAGACTGGGTGAATGTTCTGTAGAACATCATGGTGTCCCACTGTATTGAAGTGGTAAGTATGTTGCAGGCCTGGATAAGTCACATGCGTTACAAAGTCGGTTTTGCAGTGAATCTGATGAAAGAACATGAGACTGTGCAATATATAAAGAACCTGGAACTCCAAGGCGGATGGATGGGTAGCTGGGGTCAGTTTTGCCTGGGGCCTTGGGTTATATTGTTGTGTAACCAATATCCAAATCTTTTTTATCTTGGAAAAGTTAAACTCTGTACACATTGAACAACAACTCCCCGTTTCCTCTTTCCCCTAGTCCCTAGAAACCACCATTCTACCTTTTGTTCCTTTGAACTGAACTACTCTAGATAGCTCATATAAGTGGAATCATGCAGTGTCTTTTCGTGACTGGCTTATGTCACTTAGCATAATGTCCTCAAGATTCATCCATGTTGTGGTATGTGTTAGAATTTCCTTCCTTTTTAATTCTTAATAATACTCCACTGTATGCATATTGTATATTTTGTTTATCCATTCACCTGTTGATGGACATGTTTGCTTCCATTCCTTGGCTATTGCAAATAGTGCTGTTATGAAGATGGGCATCTCTGAGATCTTGCCTTCAATTCTTTTGAATACATACCCATAAAATAGGATTGCTGGATTATAGGTTAATTCTATTTTTAATTTTTAGAGGAGCTATCGTACTGGTTTCCATAGTGGATGCACAGTTTAACATTCCCACCAATAGCACAAGGATTCCAATTTCTCCATATCCTTGCCAACTTTTGTAATTTTCTGTTTTTTTAAATTTTTATTTTTATAGCACCATCTTAATGGATGTGACATGTATCTTATTGTGGTTTAGATTTTCATTTCAGTGAATAGTAATGTTGAGCATCTTCTCATATGCTTATTGGCCATTTGTATATCATCTTTAGGGAAATGTCTATTCAAGTTCTTTGTCCATTGTTAATTCTGTTTTGTTGTTTTTGAGTTGTAGATCTTCATATATTCTAGATATTAACCCCTCTCAGATATGATCTGCAAATATTTTCTCCTGTTTCATAGATTAACTTTTCACTATTTTTTTTTCATTTGATACACAGAAATTTTTATTTTTGATGTAGTCCAATTTGTCTAGTTTTACTTCTGTTGCCTATACTTTTGGTGTCATATCCAGGAAATCCTCACCAAATCTAATGTCTTAAAGCTTTTTGCTATATTTCCTTCTAATTTGTAGCTTTTTCCTTCTAATTTGTAGGTCTTAATCCATTTAGGTCTTTGATCCATTTTAAGTTAATTTTTGGCTATGGTGTGGAATACCTGCACTTTTAGCTTTCATATTCCTTTGTTTCCTAACATTACACATGATAGAACTCACATTCCTCCATACAGTGACATATAAAGAACCTATTTAGTGAGAAACTGTTATTTTCCATGTTTTTCTACAGACTGAGAACACAGAAGAGCAGTAAAACCTTAGGGATATTATTAAGGACTTTGTTTAAGACTTTGTTTAAGACTTTGTTTAAGACATCACCCCTACACCAAATTGGTGCCTTCTCCTCGTCCCCATGTGCTAGTGCTTTCCCTCTGCACAGGAAGAGAATGCCCCTTCTGCCCATCAGTAGCATTGTGTGATCCCTCCTAGCAGAGTAATTATCTTCCTTTCTCACATCTCTCTTTCTGAGTTTACATTTATGTATATTTTTCTAATTTGATTATAAGCTTGTTGAGGGATAAATCTTCATCTTACGCATAGTTGCTTTCTCCCACAGTGTTCAGCATTTCTTCTTAAACCAGTCAGGTACTAAAAAATGTTGTGCATTGAATCTCATTTATATTTAATTCCATAATATGTCATTAATCATGTAAGAAGTTAAATTTACATAATGTAATTAGGTATATAATTAGCACTCATCAAATATTTCAGATATTTAACATGTAAATACAGGAATTTCTAGTTATGTTGCACTGTACTAAGATAAATAAATGTAGTTACATTTTAGTTTGATTTTCAGGAATTCACAAATTATAACTTTAATGGAAAAGTTGAACTAATCTTTAAATCTTGGCCTACAAATTAAATAAAAAACACATTTTCTTTATCCTGTGTTGCTTTTAGCAAATACTAAAATACTTTTAAGTCAAAGATCTAATAGAGAAAATTTTACCCCTATCTTGATATTCTTTTGTTCATTCATTTGGGAAAAAAGTTGTTTATTTCCTTTGGCGACCACTTAATATATTATGGATCCAAAGTCCAAAGGTAATATAAGTAAAGTGCCTGCCACAGAGCGATTATACATTGTATCTGTCAATGGTAGTACCACCTACTTCTTCCTTTCAACCAATGCCTTCCTGACTTCTTAAGATAACTAAAATGGTTTTCTGATCATAACATTATAATGTCAAAGTGTTTATCACCAAAAAACCGAAGATAATGAGTGCTTATCCTGTAATTATGATAACAGCATTTTGCAACCAAAGTAAAAAAAGTAATTTGAAAAAAGAAAGAAAAGAAAAAGTCAAATATTAGGCCTAGATCTTTTCTTTTCAACCCTTTATCTCCAAAACTTTCCACTAGAAGGAGAAGAGAAGGTGTATTCTGTTGAGAGAAACCAAAATTGGCTTTACAGAGACAGAGGTGCACTTTGAAGGATGAATAGGAGTTCTGAGGGTAAAGAAGGAAGGATCCATTATATTCGGGAATGACAGATATGGTTTGGCTAAAGCATAGGGATTATGTGCATGGGGGTAAAGAATGACTGAAGATGCCATTTCATGGGGTAGGCCAGATAATGGAGAATGAATTAATCCTTTGAAATTACTCAGTGAGGTAAATACTATCATTATTTTACAGGTAAACAAACTAAAGCACAAAAGATGAGTTGCCCAGGTCACATGATGAGCAAGTGGTAGAGCAAGAATTCAAACTCACAGTTTTGGGCTTTGAACTACTACATTAAAGAATTAAAGATAATGCTGACCCTTGTTTTCTAGGTGACTGAATAGCCCAAGATAATTATTAACTGGAAGACTTGGGCATATTTACTCACTTGGTCATGACTGTGTAATAAAAGTTAAGACTGTCCTTTTTTTGAAGCAATAAGGAATTCTATAATTAGTTAGTATACCCATATCACAATAGTTTTCAAATGATTTTGCAAAAATTTTGCAAAAAGTTCTATAGTTAGTATATTTCCATGGGACAGATTAATTCCCACAAACAGGGAAGCCTCTTTCCTACTGGACACTACTTTTATTACAAGCTCATGCTCTCATTTAAATTATCATGTCTGCTGTGTTACAAAATGAATAATCTTATTTTTCCTTATTCCAAATACCTTTTCTTTGAAAAAGAATAATTTTCCTGCTATTATTGGTTGATTAATTTTGTGCAATTTAGTATTGTTGATATAGGCCTTATGTCAACTGATGGGGCAATTCTAAGTGGTATGTGGTCCACTGGTGATAATTAGTGGAGTTAATTAATTACACAGGCTCCATTTGAAATCATACATTTTGCCTGCCAAACACTTTAGATATTTGAAGATGGGAACTAGCCAGATAGACTAATATTGGAGATTTTAGAAAAAAAAGGCAAATGGTAAATTTCATTACCTTATTTTTGCCCCCTGTGCACATTTTATAATGAACCCTTCTGTTTTTTCACAGGTATCTTAAATATAAGAACCAAATAAGAGAATATTCTTTTAAAGTCTCTAATAATGGAATTTACTTTTATTCCTAAATTTAACTCTCATGTGAACTATACATTATGTTCCATGTTTCTTCAGTTTAATTGTTAACGTAATTTTTGTATGTGATCCATATCAATTTATTTTTATATATAATTTATTCATGATATTTTGTCTATTTGAATTGAATGGTAACCTGGTAGTTATTTATAGTCTGCTTTTACCACAGTATATTGTAATTCCAAGTAAATTTGGAATATCTACAATATTTTTCTAAATTTGGTTTGTTACACCATTTGCAGGTGGTTATAAATATGTTTGCATGAGGAAAGTAACATATACTCTAATGTGTAGATGTGGTTAAGAAATCCTGCCAATTTATGGTTTCATAATTCAGGGGTCCTGCTTATATATTTTGCATCCCTAGCTTAGGATGTCAGTTTTTAGGTACCAGATTTTTGAACAAGACAAACCACAAATGACTTCAACCTTCTTAGTATATACTAGATATGTGTACATTAATATTATACTTTTGTTTTGAGTTTTCTAGACATCTGAGACTTAAGTGTGTTCATTACTTAGTTATACAGTTTAATAGTGTGGGAGTAGTGCTATGAAGGAGACATTGTGAAGATAACTTTGTCTACTTCTTGATCAAATTCTTCAATCTCTATTTCAGCTGCTAATCTTTCGCCCTCAATGCTATCCTACTTTAAAACCCCTGAGCCGCACATGATCATAGCCTCCACTGGTCACATCGTTTCTACAGGATCCTCTCACAATAAGCAGGGGTAGGCTACCAGTCAATTAGGACTTTTCTCAGGAAATCATCATCATACCCTAATATTTAAATAAGTACTAATGGGATACAAGCACTGGACTAGATTCTGTTTTATGCTCTTCATTCTCTCTAAGTCTATATACTGTTGCTGTCAATCAGGAACTTGGAAACAAATCATCTAAGTCTATATACTGTTGCTGGAACTTGGAAACAAATCACAGTGGCTGCTTTGCACATAAATACTTATGTTTAAAGCATCAATTGATGTAAATACAGATAATAATGAAAAAGTATTAAGTAATAATTGAAAGAGGTGATGTCTTTGATTTCTTGGATGATATACAGCTGTAATTTTAGCAGTACCAGTATCACTGGAACCTTAATAGAATTTGGGTACCAGTATTCTGAGATGACTTATCTGAACGCGCTCTTTTCTCTTTTCTCCCAGTGGCCTGGTCCGCTCTCCCATCTACCTTCCCTCTTTCCCAGCTCCCTTGTCATACATCCTGCTGCCCTCAGTGTGTCAGAACTGCTGACATCACAACGAAAAAAACCCAAAAACAACCCTCTCTTTTTTTTCCTCCCTCTAGCATTTCTACCGCTTAAGGATCTTCAGGTAGAAGATAATAAAGGAAACCAAAATGATTGAAATCATGATTAGATGAACGTCAAATTTTAATTTCCTGCTGATAAACTTTGCTTTTTTCTCTGCAACAGGAAAATCATGGATTTTTTTGGCTACTTTCAAAACTGCTTTTAAATTACCTTAGGAACATTCATTAAAAAAAAAAAAGGCATTTCAGTCTTACTAGCAAAAGGATTACTCATTTCTAGCTAAATTTAGAAGTACATGTATTTTTCCTTTGCAGAACTCAGTTATTTCTTGTAGTGATAAATTGCTGTGATTTAATTAGCACACAGGATTGTTATATGACATCACAGTGATTAATACAAGACTATAGTGTCAGCAAACATCAGCGCAGTTAATAACAATATTGATCATGAAAGCAAAAGCTGTATTTAATAATTGAGATATTATTGAGTTTGTGTGAATGGCTTCGCTCATGCTATCTCACTGTAAATTTCTATTAAGGTTTATTAACTTTTATTCTATCTAATTGTTAAAACAGTGCTCCTAATTGCCAACTACAGTGACCCTCAATCCTTTGAATTCTCTGTTGCTTTCGATACTTCTGACTGCCGCACTTCAGATCTCCCTTCACTTCTCTCTTCTCTTTTGCCTGGGTTTCTTCTTTTCTTAAATCATGTCTTCTTTGATATTTTTTCTATTTTACCCACTGGACTCTCTTATTCTGCCTGACATTTCTACATCCCCTCACCAAATTAAAATGGTTTTGTAGTTTTAAGAATTATTAATGTAAACTCAGGAAAATCCAAGAAATATAAAAAAGCATAAAGAAGGCATGCAGGACAAAACAACCCCAAAACCCTCCACCTAGAAGTAATATTATTAATATTCTGATAAGAATAGCAGAATTAACATTATCAACAGAATATCAGCTTATGTGTCATAAACAGATACATCATAGTAACTAAATTACATATAAATGGAATTATGTATAGTACTTTATCTTCTAAGCTACTCTTTTAATTAAAAAGAAAACTGATATTTCTGTTAGTATAGATATCCATTTTAATTACTACTTCGCATTTCTTTACATGGTTTTAAATGCTTTAATCCCTTAACAATGGACATTTTGATTTTTTTCTCATTTTTTTCTTTTAAACAAAACTGCTATGAACATTATGGTATATATATATATATCTGTGCACTTGACCTTTCTGATGTAATTCTCAGAAGGAGAATCACTGGATCAAAGATTAAGTTAAAATTTTCAAACGTGTTTTTAATATTGTCTTCCAGAATGGTGTACCAAAATGTGCTCCCACTGCCATTAACATAATGTGAGAGGTTCCATCTCTTTCTTCAAACCTTTGCCAATTCTTATGTATATCTTTTAAATGTTGGTTTCTCCCCATATCTGTCCTTGATTTTTTTTTTCCTTTTTACTCTCCCTAGATGACTCACTTGCTGCAATGTTATTTCCACCTATCAGCACTGTAGGAGTCTGGATAGACATAACCAAAATGCTCCCGATGTGGTTGGGAGACTTTCATACACTGACTATACCTAAGGTAGACGCACTGAAGAGAATGACTGTGACCTCAGTTTAGGTCATATCATGCCAATATTAGTTGAGGAAAATGCTAAGGGGATACTTAGCACATGACTGCTAACTTAAAGTATTTGAATGATTGTTATATGGAAGATGAAATATACTATCATTTTATGTTACATGGAGATAGTAAGATTTCATATGAGAGAAAAAACATTGTTATTAAAATTGTATTAGTGGATATGTCTATTTAGCAATGCTTGGTTTAGAATATTGAGTTAACTTATTCAACTCCTGTTTATTTCACATGCTAAAATGAGGGAGTTCAATCAGGTGATCTCTAAAGAATTTTCCAGTTCTGAATTCTATGATCTTTAAGTGAACTTCTAGACTATGTTTTAAAATATAAATTCCTTCTTAACTTTGCTTAATATTTAAAGACCTTGATGTTTTTCATTTCTCTGACTGACAGGAAAAGTTCATTAGTTATAAATTTAAAAAGCTGCTCTCTGTATAAATGAACGGTTTTAAAAAAGTCCTATAAATTATGACTCTTGAAGACCACAGAAACTTATTCTATACTTTTCTTGAGGAAGAAAGCCATTTGAAGTAGAGCAGATGTTGCAAAAAATAGCATCAAACATAAAACTTCTTTTTTTATGGAAAACATATGCCTGACTTCATCATCTTGAGATATAAAATAGGTCATATTTGCTTAACATTGGAAATATAAAAACTCAGAAGTGCTACCTGTGTGGCTATGACAGAAGTATGGTATTTCTCCTGCAATTCTCTTTCCAGTTTCCTAGGGTTTAGACTAAATTGTTGAATCAGTCCTACTGTCTCTAATCTCTTGCCACCCTCAGTGATAATGAATGGGACTTCAGATTTCATTTACTCATTCATTCATTCATCCATCCATCCATCCATTCATTCATACATTCATTTATCCAGTCTTCCAACTCTCTATTGTGTGCCTATTATTAAATGCCAAACATGATTCCAGGTACTAGCAATATAGCAGTGAAAAAACAGTAACAAAAAGGATAAAAATATGGATCTTATATAGTAGATATGCCCCTCACTGTGTATCTCAACAAATTAACACTGGACAGCCTAGCCTATTAGTTTCAGTTTCTTCTACCACCAGGCAGAAGGCTGGTGGCATCTGGGAGCTGGAGTGATTCAACTGGCACCACAGGCATGTGGCTACTACCTACCATCCATCATTCGGTGCAAGACCCTGTCTGCTAATGCTGTTGAACCTTCCTGGTTTATCCATACAGGGTTGTCCCATCAGCGACACAACTTGCTACTCCACATATACCCATGCCAAACCCTACCTTGAGCCTTAGGTTTTATACTTCTTAGTGACCCAAGTCTTTCACTGTCCACATTGTAAGGGCACACAGGCATCCCTTTTCCCCATTCAGGGTAAGTTTCTTAGTACCCGAGTGATTTTTTTCAGAAAGGCCTTTACCATCAGTCACGTAATGGTTCTAGAACTAGCTACACTGTGCACATGTATGCATGACATACACAGTAATTTAGTAGCTGCTGTTTTGGGAAATGTGCCAGATTCTCCTTCCAGCAAAGGTGTTTCCTCCTGGAGGCTGGGCAGTGTGCGGCTGTTATCCTCTCCTGACTGTCTTCATTTAGGGCACCGTAGCCCCTCAGAAATGAAATAATTACTTTAAACCTGAAAGCAAAGGGATCTGGTTCAGCTTCTCTTCTTCTGAAAAGACTCCTTGGGTCCTGCATATGTCTGAGGATGAACATGGATGCAGGAGGAAGGTGACCCCTAATTTCATTTTCCAATGTCATCTCAGCTCTGTGCTTTTACCTTGCTCAAATGAATTATTTTATTCTCTTCACTCAGAGGTGGGTACTTATTCAATAACCACATAATTACAAAATTTCACAGTGGATCTTTCTAGAAAGTGAAGCCAACCTTATTAAGATAAACAGATCAGATCACTTCTGGGTACAGGAAATTGTCAGCAACTTTAGGAAACAAGAAAGAAAAATTAGGAAGTTCTGCCTTTACGTCCCAACCAAGCACCAGGTAGTGGTGTTCTGATAAGCCCACCGCATTCCTCCCCTCAATCCCCGAATAGCCTTGATTTGTAGCATTTGCCAGTTTTCATGATTAAATACTTGCTCTCTGCTGATTTCATATTGTCAAAGTGTTCTTCACTGAGCACGGAGCTAGGAGGGGATGTGTGCAGCTGGCTCTGGCGGACGTGTACACCAGCTCCATGCCGTTGCTGCCAGGTTATATAGGGTTGAGTGCAAGTCACTGTTTTCACCTCAAATTCTTGTGAAAAAAATTGATAGTAAGAAACATAGTTTCTATAGGTCAGCATAATTCCGAATTTATAGCAATGAATATTTAAGGAAGTTCAAATTCCCTTTACTTTCTGATAAAAGTAGGTCAAGTATGCTAATACACATCTCCGGACCCTCTGTGTTCCTGTGATTCTCTTTATAAGCCATGCTATGTATTTTTCACTTGCCGAATCCAGTCTTTCCTAAACTCCTTTCTCCTTCTGTGAACCAATTTCTTACATTTCCAGGCTACAACAGCATAAAATGCCATGAAAAAGGGTTCGGATTTGTTGTCACTCGTTTATTTCTTCAAGAAATACTTACTGAGCTTTTAATATGCCAAGTTCTGGGAATATAAACATAATTAGACAGACAATATTATTGCCTATAAAGCTTATCATAGATTTTATACGACTGGTTATAAATTAGTTATTTAACTGAAATTTTGAAAAGTTTTATAAGGAAATATAAGATGCTAGAAGAGTGTATACTAGTAGGTCTGTATGTGATAAAATTAGACAGATTTGATAGATCTGATTAGATGGTGGCATTAGATTCTGGGAAGAGTTCCCAGAATCAATAGAAGGAAAAACCGACGCACGAGCGCCCTGCAAGCCTTTGCATCACATTTGCTCATGTTCCATAGAACAGTGCAAGCTACTGTCCAAGCCCAGATTCAAATGCTGGAAGAATGGATTCCACCTTTTGATGGGAGAAGCTGCTGAAATATTGTGACCATTAAAAGCAGTTTACTACATTATTATCATTTGTAAACATCTATACAGAAATGCCAAATGTCTTTCATTTTTGCTTTTGGATGTTTTGTTTTACTCCTTCAGTTTTGCACTTGAATTCCTCAACTTTCTTCCTTGGAAATATCCTGGGTTTTCTTCTGAAACACTCTTCAGATTTCCCAAGCAAGCTTTTTTGTCCTTCATGACCATGATTTCCAGAATAAGCCACTTTCATCAAGTGTACGTCGTCTTTCTGATTAACACAAATACACAACGAAATCTGGAAAATTTTAGTTTTACACTTTTGATCATTTCCTAACTTGTTTCTCTGAAGCATAAAGGCAGGCTGTCAAAAATCATGACTTAGTTAAAATGGGGTCAGGATGGTACCACCTTGTCTTTTGAGTTCATTTAAGTATCCCAGAACCTATACTGATCTGTTTTCTTTCTCTTCCTTGTAAGGCATAACAACAAAACATAAATGTTTTAAAATAATAATGAAATGGCGAGCTTTTGTGATTAGAAAAATTCCTATCCTATCTCACCTTATATTTTTAATGAAGTACATCTTTCATATGTATTCATATGTACTTCATTAATTTATTCAAGAAATGTGGAGGCTTATGTGTTGAGGCTTTTCATGTTCCAAGACAAAAAATAAAACTGCCTAAATAAACTAAATACCAAGTAATTTAGTTTCTATGTTTTGCTTAGGACAGTGTTATAAACTTATAAGAAATATACACATATATATTTTTAAATTTGTCACAGTATCTTCAAAGTAGTAAATTTTAGACCATGGCTTCTGGGATGAGAAACATTAGCACTTTCAAGATTTGTATTTTCTGTGTGCGGTAGTCATAGTCATGTGCCTCTTTGTTTTGTAAGGAAGGCAAATACTGCCCTAGGGTCAGGTGACTGTGACCTGCGCTGGTTTGGCACTTTCTTTTTCTTTCAGCAAAACAACATGAGAAACAACAGTTCAGTCTTCTAAGAGTATCTCTTTGCTATACACATGCATTTACATAGACTCTTTTGTCTCTTGTCTTTCTCTCTATTGCTCGCCCTTGGCAGAGAATTTCTGTTGGACTTAGAGTTCTTTGATATATTGTGATAAATGATGCCCTGTTGTGTTTTCCGACTCTGTTAGAGTCTCCATGAAATTAAAGATCCCTTGCTTATTCAGCTTAATGTACTTGACCTTTCCCCATGATTGACATGTCTAAATGGCTGTAGCACTCAGTAATTATGTACCAGCTGTGTTATATTTATTTCATGGAAACAATACCCAGTTCTCTGCAAGAGTAGATAGCCTGACCCCTTCTCTGCCAGTTAAATAAAGGAGAGCAGTTTAGTACTATTATTAAAGGAGTCATAGTAAGATTCCCTTCCATCCCCAAATGCACCTCTTTCCTCATTGCATTTTGTAAACATTCAGTGTCCTATGGCTACAGCCTACAGTTGTTTTGGTACTAGTACTTATACAATGAAAATATTTACAGTAATTCTGCACCTGCTCAACGGGTAGTATCTATACAATTTAAGTGTCGAAAATCCAGAATTTGTTAACAGAATCTATTCTCAGAAAGCAGCGTTACCTTTGATGAACACTCTGGTTTTTCTAGTGGGGAAATTATATTTTCTCTCAATTGACATACAGCTAAATTCTGGATAAATTCTAGTATTTCATGCTTATCTTAAAAATTATTTTCTTTCAGTAGTACTGTTCCATTCTCAGTATTTTGAAAATATATTCATATCTAAATGATTCTGTATTTTTAATAATTCTTAGTTTTTTTAAACACGATATAAAGTTAATTCTTGTTGACTATTTTGATTAATTTAAGAAATGCCCATTTGAAAGGATTCCTTCTTTTAACTAAATTTTGGCCTTTACTTGTAGTCATAAAATAAAATCTGTTCCCTATATCATGTGTAAAGTAATTCAGAATAAGTTTAATAATTGTCAAGTCATTTCAGAGCAATGCCATTTATTGTTAAGCCTCTTGAATTATTTGTTTCCTTGAGTGATGTCTACCAGGACATAAAATTCAATGTCGGATAAAATATTGTAGGAAAAATGTATGGTAATGTTAACTTGGAAATGTTATTTGTTCCATAGGATCTGAGGTAATTCTCTATTTCTGTAGGCTGTGGTGATATAGTTGGCAATATAGGGAGAATCAAGAAGACAACAAAATGGGGTGGAAGAATTTTATTTTGCCTTCTTATTCCTTTAAGCCAGTGAAAGTGAGCTGTATGTAAGGGAAAAGGAACTGATGAATGAGGGTCTGCTGTGTAACAGGCATCACGATCACTACTTTATATCTATTATATTCTCATACAATTTTGTAGAAAATTGTATAAATCCTTTGCTAAGTTTCTAATAGCTACATTTATTTATTGTGTCTTAAAAGTAAACACGAAGTGTCTGGATCAGAGGCATAGTCTTATTATTACTTACAGCAATAACGACAGTGGTTCCCCATCCCCCCCACCAATTCTTCCCCTTTAGGGTAATACAACATGACCAGACAGTTTTACTCCCAGGAGGGGAGCCCTAAAATTATGAACCTGGGAGTTCATGTAGGAATTGCTGTCCAACTGTCTTCTCCCCTCCTGAAAGAGGGAGGGAAATTTTCTCTCTCTTTTGCAAGCAAATATCAGGGATGATAAGGGGAAAGTCCCTAGTTTAAACCCTTTGGAATATAAACCAGTAGCTCCAGGGCTTTATAATCTTTTGAAATGTAAACACATAAATCTGGGTGGTAAGCGTCTACATCTCTTTAAAAGTCTCTGTTCAGTCAGCTTTTAAGTTCCGAGGCTTGTCATCCAGCCCAGATTCCAGTTTTCTTTGATTTAGAAGTCTCTAGCGATGTAGAAACACAAACATGTTTTTTTCCATAGTTTCATAACCATAAATTTGTGGCAGTTTCAGTGCTGTTGTTATGAAACCTGTGGTCATAGCTTTGTTTCCATTCTTAATTGTCTTAATGTGTTTAGTAGCATAATGCATTGATTGTGTTTGTTCTCTATATATTTTATTTAAAACTATCATCTCTATATGCAAAAGATTTATATACTCAATAAATAATTATTAAGAACCAAGAACTATCAAACAATGTTCTAGATACTTGGGATACATCAGTGACCAAGTCAAAAGTTCCTATTCTTAAATTTAAAAACACTGGGGAGAAACTAGAAATTAAATACTAAGCATAATAAGTAAATTACATGGTATGTAAATGCTATAGAAGAAATAAAAATAGAGAATGAGGGACATGAAGGGTCAGAGATGGTGAAGTTCCGAGGGAGGCAGTAAAAACAGCAAAGAGGCCTGAGTAGCAGAATGAGGGGGAGATGACCAGGAGAGGATTTCACACAGCACACAGGCATGGGGAGTGGGCATCACACATAGTCTTTCAGAGCTGTAGAGAATTGCTGGCCTTTTCTGTGAGTGAAATGGGTAATGTTAGAAGGTTTAGCTGAGATATGACATGATCCGACTTGCATTTTAAGAGAACTACACTGGCTGCTGAAGGTAAACTCAAGAAGGCCTGTGAGGAGTCTTTTGCACTAATCCAGGTCGGGTATGATGCGGCCCTTGCTAAGTAAAATGATAAGTGGACAAATTCTGGATTTTTGAAAGTTGCCCCAGCAGATGTCTCTGTGGATTGGTTGTGGACTTAAGAGAAAGAAAAGAGTCTACAATGATGACAAGATTTGGGGTCTGAGCACCTAGAAAAATGTTTGTGATCAACTGAGATGGACAAGATTATAGGAGAGCAGTGTATTTATTGGAAGGGTTGTGAGGGAAAGATTAGGAGTTCAGTCCTGAAAATGATGATTTTTAAGGTGGCTTTTAGATGTGCAGCAGAAGTGTCAGGCAAGCAGATGGATATTCCAGTGTGGAATTTGGGGAAGAGGTTTGAGTTGGAGATGCAAAATTGGGAGCTGCACACATACAGATGGTATTAGGGCAAATTAAGGCTTGGAGTACAGATTAGGTACAGGTGAATATTTGTTTAGAGTGAGAAAAGAATCAAAATCAATACTTTTGGGAAACTGATAAATAGCACAAAATCATAACATTTGGATAAATAGTATGCTTCTTTTAATTAACTGACATACCACTGTAATACTTTTTCTCTTAGATTTTGATCTCTAATGTCAAGAATTTTTAATCTTTTTTGTTGAGAATATAGAAAATTAACTCAGTCTTTATCATGATTAAAATTTATTTTTATTAACAACAGTCTAGAAAGGTTTCTTTTGTCTTTATGACTACAATTCCCTGAAAATTTTCATAGTTGTCTTAAACTTTAAGAAAACCTTTATCAAGCTTCTTGCATATATGTATGACCTGTCATATTGAAAAAATGGAGAATTTTCAAGAGACTATAATGCTGGCTCCATAAAATTGAAAGCCTTGCTTCTTCTCCACTACCCACATACTTAGAGTGCGAGGCGGATTATGACACCATTTCACCCCCAGAACATTTGTGTCCAATGTTAGATGAGTTTGGCATAGAGCTTTCTAGGAGTGTTATTGGAAGCTATTCAGACTCCAGGATAGCTAACAATAACTCGCTCATATGTGGAAGTGACTATAAATCAAATAAATATATTCCATTAAACCCAGCCTAATGTATCTCCAATTCTATTTCTTCCAAGTTACCTGAAATGTACACACTCAAGTGTCCCCCATTATGTATGTATCTTACACTCACAAATCTCCCTAAAATCTGTGACCATGACAATACAGTGTTAGTCCTTTCCCCATTTACCTGCGCTCTACTTGCTGACACTAGTGCTCCCTTATTTTCTTTTGCTTTTGATTTCTCATAAAGTAAATATCTCAATGGCTACTCAGTACTATGAGTACCTATGAGTCTTAACTTTTTTAAAATTAAAAGACCATTTTTTGAGCAGTTTTAGGTTCATAGAGAGTGCACAGGAAGTACAGATAGGGCCCATATGTCCCCTTTCCCCACTGCACAGTTTCCATCCATTAAAAAATGTAAGTTAACATTTTATTAGTGCAGTACATTTGTTACAATTGATGAACCAATATTAATAAATCATTATTAACTAAGGTCTATAGTTTATATTAGGATTCACTTTTTGTTTTATATATTTCTATGGGTTTTGACAAGTGTATAATATTACATGTCCACTATTACGGTATCAGACAGGACAGTGTCACTTCTCTAAAAACGCCCTGTGCTCCTCCTATTCATCTCTCTCCCTCCCCATGAGCCCCTGGAAACTTTTGATATTTTTACTATCTGTATAGTTTTACCTTTTTCAGAATGTCATATAGTTGGAATCCTATATTATATAACTCTTTCACTGGCTTCTTTCACTTAGCCACATTGCATATAAACTGTCTCCATGTTTGTTAGTGTTTGATAGCACATTTCTTTTTATTTTTGAATAATACTCCATTGTATGGACGTACCACAGTTTGTTTATTCATTCACCTATTAAATGAAAGGACATCTTGTTTTCCATTTTTGATAATTATGAATAAAGTTGCAATAAACATTTGTGTGCAGGCTATTATGTGGATATTGGATTTCAACTCATTGGGACTAATTCCTGATGACTGAATTAGGAATTAGATTATAATCTGGATAAAGACCTTATTTATTTCACAAAAATTAACTCAAAATAGATCAGAGACCTAAATATAACATGAAATTGTACAATTTCTGGAAGTTGACATAAGAGAAAATTTAGGTGACCTTGAATTTGGCAGTGACTTTTTGATACAACACCAAAAACACATTCAATAAAAGAAAAAATGATAAAGTGAACATTTTTTAAACATTTGCTCTCTGAAAGACACTTTCAAGAATGAAAAGACAAGCTACAGAGTGGGAGAAAATTCTTGTCAAACAAAAATGATAAAGGAATATATCCAAAATATACAAAGAACTCTTAAAATTCAATAATAAAACAATCCAATTACAAAATAGGAAAAAATCTGAACAGACACCTCACCAAAGAAAAAATAAGCATATGAAAAGATGCAACATCATATGTTATTAAGAAATTGCAAATTAAAACAGAGATACCACTACATACCAATTAGGATGACTAAAGTCTAAAACATTGACATCACTAAATGTTGACAAAGATGTGGAGCAACAGGACCTTCCATTTATTGCTGGTTAGAATGCAAAATGATGCCATCACTTTGGAAGACAATCTTTTTAAGAACATAAGCTTACCATATAATCCCACCATTACACTCATAGTTATTTACTCAAATGAATCTTGACTTTTTAACCAACTGTGCAAGATTCTGCCTCAGGAATTTTCTTCATCTCAGTCTTCCTTGCATTTAATATCCTCAAGACAGCAATTCAGTTTTGTGTCTTGGCATCTTCTTCTTATCTCATTATGTTTGGATAAGGTTTCAGATTATTTATTTTAGCCTTGACTTGACAACTTCTTAGGATGTTACTTTTAGCAATTACTCTCAGATCTACATTCCACAAACAAAGGCAATATTCACTCTACCCAGCCAGGCTCTCAGCACTTGCCAGCCAGGTCCATAGTGCCTCTTACCTTTCTCCACCTGGGAATGGCTATCTTAATCTGTAATGGTTAGACACCTTTGCAAATTTTAAGGTTTATTTCAAGTACCACTTCTCTGTAAAGCCTTTATTTGCAACTCTAGGAAATATTCAGTGTTTAAACTTCCTTAATTTCTATTCATTCCCCCACTCACTGAAAGTGCTGTCAAGAAGATCACAGATAACCATTAATTTCTTGTAGTGGCTAATTTTTAGTCTTTTAATCTTGTTTGACTCCTTCACACCATGTATACTGCTGCCCTCTACTTGGAATTGTTTTCCTTTGGTTTCTTTTTTAAGTTTTTAACTTGTGAAATGAAACATTCATACAGAAAAGTGAAGAAAGCATATATATAAAGTTTAATAAGTATTTTTAAAGCAAAATATTTCTTTCACCTAAAAGCTCCTCACATGCCTCTCCCCAATCACAATGCCTACTCTTCTTTATGCCAGAGGCAACCACTGTTCTGACTTTTATGTGAGCCTTTTTCTGTGTATATGTCCTGGACAATATATTTTAGTTTTTCTCTTTTTAAGGTTATATTGTGTGTATGTGTATGTGTATTTTTTAAAAGTTATTGCTGTATATATCCCATTTTGTGAATACACCCTACTTTATACATTATGTTAGTGGATTTTGGGGTTATTTCTAGTGTTTTGTCTTTATAAGCAGTGCTGGTGTAGTCATTCTTATATATATATATATCTTACACATATATACATAAGCATATATTTCTCTGAGGTCCAAGGAAATTGCTGGGTCATAATATTTTCACTTTCAGTAGGAAATGCCACAGTTTCAAAGTAGCTCTGTCAGTAGCATACTAAGACTAGTACTATATGAAAAACTGGTCTGCGTCACACCAAGACAGCCTTGTCAACCACTTCGATTTTTGCCAATGTGGTGTAAGTGTAAAGATACCTCATTATGGTTTGAATTTTCATTTCCTTGAGAACTAATGAAGTTGAGCACTTTTTTCTACATTTATTAGCCATTTGGGCTTTCTCTTAAGTGCTTATTTAAGGTTTTTGTCCATTTTCTCATTGGGTTTTCATCTTTTTCTTAGGATTTATAGGATTTCTTGTTTATTGGTCCTTTGTCAGTTATATTTGTTGCGAATATACTTTCATGCTTTGTGGCTTTTTTTTTCTCCACTCTCTGGTAGTGAAGAGAAGTTGCTGATTTTAACATAATAAACATTATTAATCATTTCTTTTATCGTCAGTGCTGTTTAAGCAATTGTTTCCTAAGTTGGCATTAAGAATACAGTTTCCAGATAGAATAGTGATAAAAGTAAATATTTAATCTTCCAGTTTAATTGGAGCTCTATTCTTTCATTTTTTAAAATTGTTTTTAAGTCTTTGGTTTATGTTTTCCAGATGCTTAAATACTAGTTTTATGCAAGGTTACATCTGAATTCTCTTTCTTGCTTTACACATTCTCCCTGCTTGATAGCCTTCAACATATTAGAGGATTACATTGTTGGGATGGTCCAAGTAACTTGAAATTACTAATGTTTAAGATTCCAAAGTTTGTGAATTGTTTTAAGTATTCAGCTTTATGGTCTGTCTTACTACCTGATAAGGTAAATTCTTCCTCTTTGAGCTTGTTCAAAATATTGGTTATTTTTCTTTCAAGTTTTTTCTTATACATGTTAGATTGTTCAAGTTCTGGTAAAATAATGATGTTTGAAATTTGTGATTGTGGTGAATGCCTAAGTTAATGCATCTTTGTTTTTGTTTTTGTTTTTGAGAAGGGGTTCCTACATCTCCTCATTGATTCTGATACATTCATGCAGAGGAGGCCCAGGGCAATATATCACAGTTGGGAATGGCTCTTTCTGTATAAGTTGGGGAGAACTGAAACCTGCTGATTTATAAGAATAAAATAATGTCTTATTTATATTTGTATCCCTGATACCTAGCACAATACCACCTGATATGATATTAATCATTTTAGTAAATAGTTGTTAGGCATCTATTGTATATTAGGCACTGTCTCAGGAGCCAAAGACACAAAATGACTAAGAAATGGGATTTCTCTAGAGAAGATTTATAAGAGGAAAACTATATATAAGTAACTAATTACCATCAAGAGTTTGTATGCTTTGATATATATGCTTAAGTACTATAGTATCCTAGTGGGAAAGTGACCACCTATATTTAAGGTTAGGGGATACAGAAAAATGTTATAGATGGCAAAATCCTTGAAATGAGACTTGGGAGATGAGTAGGTAGTCATCAGATAGAAGGGACAAAGATATTTAACATGTCTGGAAGAATAAGAATAGCATTAATTAAAGAGAAACTTGAGAACATCTGGCCCTTCAGGGATGAAGGGGCACACACTGGCTTGTGTGTGAGGCAGAGCGTATTTAGAGGTCTGGCTGGAGAATAGGCAGGGTCCAGATATGGTTTGGCTTTATAGAGTACTAAAAGCTTTATCATATAGGCAACAGAGAGCACTCAATAAATTTAAAGCAGGGGAGTAATTTCAGAATTGCATTTTGGAGAAAAGAGCCATCAGCATTCAGGATGAATAAGAGGTCAGACAAGATCGGAGTTAGGAAAAAAAATGGTAGGGAGAATGTTCCAGAAGTCCTGGTAAGAGATGGTGAGGGCTCAACTAAGACACTAACAATAGGGATGTTAAAGAGTGAATAGATTCAGGAGATATAAAGGAGGACTTGGTGATAAATTAGATGGGCTTCAAGGTGACTGGATAGGTGGTGTGCTTAGATGATAGTTGATACTTGGTGGGCAAAGAAAAGAATGAGTTCTGTGGACATGTTGAGTTTGGCATGTCTGTGGGAAGAATGTGCAAGTAATATGTCCAGTAGGTGGATGGATACATAGGTCTGCAGTTCAAGAAACAGATCTGGCATCAAGATACTGGTTTCAGAACTGCAATATATATATTATTTGAAATCATGAGGTCAAATGAGAACCCCGGGGAATCTCCAAACTTGAATGGGTAAATAGAAGAACCAGCAAAGGAAACCGATATGAACAAAACGAAGGAGAAGGACAAGGAGGAAGACCAAGAGAAAGAAGTCATAAGAAGAGAGTGGCCAACGGTGTCAAGTGACACAGAGCAGCAAGGCAGAAATGAAAACACTGCATGGGATTTGGCATTTCCAGGGAACTTTGTGAAGCCTGTTTCTTTCACACTTAACTGTGAAAGGAAGGGAATTGGTGAGGTAACATGGTTAGTTGAGGGTGGGTAGAAAGTAGAACAACTTTTTAAAAATGAGAGGTGTATGCTTAAAACTATGGGTAATAGATACAGAGAGTTATTAAGACAATTAATAAATTAATGGTGATTTTGAAATATATAACCAAATAATCAGTATTATACATGTTTGTGATAGGCTTGTGGTATACAAAAATAAGTATGATGTCAAAATGCAGTGTCAGTCCCCAAGCTTTACATAAACACTCAAAAGCTGTTTGCTGGGTTGAATTGAATTGAGTTTCTATTAATATGAAAATAATCATCTTCTGAGCTCTTGAATAATTCAGAGTTTAATTTTTGCGTTTCCTTCTGATGAAGGTCATCGGACACTATTTATTGGGGTTCATGTGCCCCTGGGAGGAAGAAAAAGCCATCGACGGCACAGGCATCGTGGTCATAAGCACCGAAAGAGAGACAGAGAGAGAGATTCGGGATTAGAGGATGGAAGGGAGTCACCTTCCTTTGGTAAGAATCTTTCTCCTTGTTTTTATTACATTTATGATTGTAATAATATCATGATTGCTTGTAACACCTGTAATTAGCAGTAATACTTCATACTCATAAATTGTTTATACTTTTATGAGAGATGTCAGGCTGGACATGTTAGGGAGAAGTGGGAGAGAGAAACCTTGATCTTTACTTTTCTTTTGTGTGGTGCTTTGTGAGGATGAGAAGTGGCTTAGATTTGTGATTGAGAAAATACACTTCAGTAGTACAAGTTAGTCATATAAACCTTAATAATTTATTCAAATAAAAATCATTGCTCTAAGTAGTTTGAAAATCCAGAGAGAAATGCCTGGATTAAGTTGCCTCTTACACTATTGCTGATGCTGCCCAAGTTTCACTCTTACGTCATGAATGTTCTACTATTTTGAATGTTCGTCTTTTGAAAGTATATGCGAAATATCAAAATACGATGATATGGCAGTTGTCAACATTTCCTAAGTGCCACGAGAGCCTGTAGACATGACAACCAAGAGGCTGGCTTTCAGCCTTCAACCCTCGCGTCTCCCGTGATCCCGGCCCACCTACTCATCCATAATCACTCTGCCCCTGGAGCCAGGAAGGCATTCACCCTGCTCTCTGATCGCAGCTGCTTTCCTTCCTTCTTGTGCAGCTACTTGGCCTCTACTTTTCTTCTATCCATATTGTCATCTTTCTTTCTTTCCTTATCCTACTCTGATTTCATAGCCTAGAATTTCAGTAATAGTTTTGCTAACATTCTAAATACCTGAGGTGCCCTGTTTTATTTTATTCACACCTTCACCCCCACTTTAAAAACCATACTTACATTGGGGTTCCTCCATGTCTCTGCTCTCTCCCCGCCTCTCCAGTGAGCAAGCTCTGCTGGACATCGTCATTCAACAGGGCAGATTGTAATTATTTACATTTATGACTCAAACGGACCTTCAACACCTCTTCCCGGTTCAATTACATTCTTTGATTTTGAAGTAATTATTTTTCACCATTCTTTGTCTTTCTCCAACATTCTCCTTTTCACCATCTCTTAGCAGATGCTTTCTATGTCAAATGGAAAAATATAGTTAGAAAGAACTCATTCTATTTCTCTTCTATGAAACATGCAGACCTATATGTCTCCATCTGCAACTACTTTTCTCTTGTTTCAATAAGGAAGTCTTCTTTTCAATTGTGTTTATTTCCTATTCCCTACCACATAGAAATTTACATAATTTACTGTCCAGCTGACCTCTTCCTCTCAAATGGATTATTTTCATTTGTTAAACGTGATGGAGCCTCTCCCATTTAAACAATTCCCCAGTATCCCTCAAACCCACATCCCCCCTTTAGTCATTACATTATGTTGAGATATGAAGTAAGTTAGTGGCATATAAAGTTTGGGGTGTATGGAAATGGAAGTTCCTATGGCCAGGATCCTCACCTGACCCTAAACTACTGGATGATGTAATGGGCCTACTGCTGGCTACTGCTTCCACATCCATTGGCAATGCGCTATTATTGACTGAGTCACTATAAGAAGAACTCCATCCAGTGCTCTGGGTAGAGGTAGACATGAGGAGGATTACAGACCTGCAGACTGTTGGATGCAGACGTGATTCTAGTGCTTGACCTACTGCCATGAGAATAATGCCAGGTATAAACCCTTTTCACCCCAAGAATGTTCCATTGTCATTTCTCAGTCTCACCAAACCGAGAGTGAACATGCCCAGGGCTGAAACCCTCAGGCAAGATAGGTAACAATTTTGCTGTTAATACTCTGCAGATATTGCTATTTTCAGTATGTTTTTGGTAAGTGTTTCAGAGAAGACTATAGTCCCCATATTTTTTTCATTTTTCTTAAGTTCCCCATATTTCTTTCATTTTTTCAATTTTTCTTATTTCTTTTAAGACTGAAAGCTTCCAGATATTTTTCTGTCTCTTTAATTAAGACAACTTGCCAAGATAGGCTTAATGGATGTATTAAAAACCTTTCGAATGTACATATGCTGATACTTTTCCACTTACAGAACATCTTCCTATTTTATCTGATTCTCTCCCATTTACTTTGCTTTCTTCTTTGTGGATATTAATTATCTGCATGTTGGACTTATGACACCTGCTATTTGTCCTTTCCTTTGTAGTTTAAAATTAGTCTCTCATCTTATTCGTTTGATTATCTATAGTATCTTTTCTTTATTTTATTACTTTTGTTATGGGGTTTGATTTTGCAGTTGCATGTTTAGTATTCTTGAAGTTCTTTCTTATATCATCCCATTTTATTTTCATTTCCTCCTTTCCTTTCCTAATTTTTTTGTGTGCGTGTGTGCTTGATAGAGTCTGTGTTTTTTAGTCTATTGCTGATCCTCAGATATTTCTGGACATGTTCTTTTCATCCTGACGTAGATAATTTTCCAAGTTATGGTCTTCCTTTGGGCCATTGAGATTATTTTGGCTCTCCATTGATTTGTAGTATTTTTATAGACTCCCTTCATTTTTTCTTACAGAGGCACTGCCATCATTGTGCTCCTTGTCTCTGTAACTGTGTATAGTTATGGGCATTAAACTTCCCCAAATACCATGTCCTTATGCCAGAGGTACAATTATTGTTGGTGGGAATGTGTAAAGAAAAGTGCCCTGGGCATCCTTTTGCACGGGCATAAAAGGATGGTTGTAACTGAGTCAGTGAGCAGAGAGTAGAGGTATAAAAAAGTGTCTCACATTTTCAGGTGTTTTTGGCTCATGACATGGAATCAGGAGTGTCACAAAGAGACAGTTGGTTAGATTTTTCTCATTCAAGCTCCATCTGCTTATAGTTAGCACTCCCTTTAAGACCCTGGGAATGGCTTATGTTGACTAAACTTTAATGGTTACTTTGAATTTTCATCTTCTAATATTTCGGAAAATATATTCACATCATCTTAGACATGTTTAGTTAACAAACAAACAACTTCTTCCCTCTGCCTCTGTCACCATTTCTTTTTCTTTTTTCCCATAGCTGGATGAATTAAGTCAGTTCTTCTAGAACAATGGTTCTCAACATTGACTACATCTGGGAGTTTTAAAAACATATTGATGGCCAAATCGCATACCAATCAGAATATCTTGGATGTGGCCCAAGCATGGGTATTTTTAAAAGTACCCCAAGTGATTCTAACTCGCAGCTAAGGTTGAGATCTACTCTTCCAGAAACTTTGTCATGCAAAGTATGGTCCATGAGCCAGTGATGTTAGCATCCCATTTGAACTTGTTAGAAATACAGAATCTCAGGCCCTACCCCAGACCTCTTGAATCAGAATTTGTGCATTAATAATATCCTTAGGCGACTTTATATGCACGTTAAAATTTGACAAGCAGCGCTCTAGAACATTGCTTGTCAAATCTTGTTACTTGTTAGAATCATCTGAGGAGCTTTAAAAAAAAATTGATGCTGGGCCCCACCCATCAAGAATGTAATTAACATTAGATGTTTCCTTAGGCACTAGTATTTTTAAAAAGTGTATCAGGTGATTTAACAACCAACTAAGATCAAGAACCCTTGATCCTCCTCTTTATTTGGTGAAACTTGGAAATAAATCAGGTGCCCCAGATTCTCCTTCCTCTGTTATCAGTGACTGTTTTTGGGTGCCACCTACCTCCTTCCTCCCCCAACCATCTAAGTATCTTTATTTTCATTTAGACATAAGATCTGTTTTATCAGGAACAAATGTGTGGGCACCTTGCTGGTCTCTAAGCAGTAGAACTTTCTAGATTTCACTTTTTTCAGTGTTATCAGAACTAATCATTTGCCTTTATTCCTACTCTACAGTCAGTTCAGGTGCCCTGATAATCAAGTACCCTGTCACATGCTGAGACTGAAACCATGGTATGAAACACCAGCCCACTTGATCTGGGCTTGATACTCTACATAATGAGGATATATGAGGTTACCTTGCTAAAGTCTTCAAAGAAAATTTATGACCACTTAAATATTTATTTTACTTGAAAAGATTTCAAAGACAATCTTTTGAAGACATTTCTGCACGTGCCTTAAAATTCTTAAGAATTCACCTTCCAAAGAAGTATAGGATAGAGGACGATGTGAGGAAATAACAGGTCCCTCTTTGAGGATCCTGGAGGTATTATATTATAAACTGGAGGATGAGTTGATGAAGACATGGAATAGTTCGACTTCATATTTCTGCAGTAAGCATCAATTTTAATTAACGGAAGTATTTTTGTAGAAGTGCTTGAATTGTGACAATCTCAAAAAGTTTTTGAATCCAAAATGCCTATCAACATAGAAGAAGTATTTATCCGTAAATTCTTTCTAGTTTTGATAGAACTATAATTTTCATGATTCCTGTCATGGAATTTTAAGATGTATAGACATGAAAAACAATAGTCACTGAATAACACATTTTGAGCATTTGTTGTATCAAAACATAATCTGTATGTCTCTTTAAGATGTTCAAAGTATTGGTAGGATGATCATGAAAACACTTTTTTAAGCATAATCTAATGCCTATAAAATCATCTCTAAAGAAGGAAAAGCCAGACACAGGGACGCATATGTTCTTTTAAACCCAGATGAAATGTTTCCTTGAATATTTTCGTCTTGTTCCCTTGAATAGCTTATCCAAATTTAATAAATCATTATTTCTCATATTATTGCTGTTATCATTGTGTCTTAAAGAAGTCTTTTAAATACCTGGTACCCTACTCAGACCTTCAAATTCTCTTTATTCACAATGTTGGTCTTATTTCCTTATGTTTATTGTATAACTAGTATTTCAAAGGTGTGTGGTGAGTGATCCTCATATTTTATGAGGAGAAACACTAACAAATCTTAAATGTAAAGTTCATGCAAATATCAATTGAACTTGGGGGTCTGGATTCATAAGTATTATACATACCTAGATTACTGATGCTAAGTAAACTGAAATAAGCCTTTGAAAACAATGATGAGAGAAAAATGTTTAAAAAATATGAGGAACTTATTACCAAGGTTGAGGCATGGCTGCTCTTGGGACGTGGTTGCCGACAGGTGAGCAAATAGAATAGGCGGTCATGCAACACAGCACAGCTATGTTTGCTCCTGCTGGGTAGGTCTCAACGAAACATTTAATTGATTTCTTAGTGTAAGTCTAAAACTACAATTTATGGCTGTCCAAAGAACAGTTTTCTTTTTTTGGTAACAGGCTGATTAGAAGTATTTCATTTGACTCTGATGAGATTGGGTTTAGTAGTTACTAGATAACTATCACCCAGATAGTATACTTACAGGAAAAAGATAGTGCCAGCTTCTGATTGCAGATAAACTGGATCAGAAATGTGTATGCTGCACTATGGATTTCCTGAAGTATATCTGCTATTTATAGGAATTCATCAGTCTCATTTCAAAATCAACATTCATGTTACATCTGGGAAATTGGCATCTCCCTTTAAAGAAGTGGTAAAGTAGGAGACTTGGCTATTGATTCAATTCTTGTTCATTTTGCTATAAAATTTAGAAATTAGAAAAACTCCTTAAAATATTGGGTAATAAAACCAAATCTCATATTATTAACATTCTAAAAGAGAAATGGCTTACTAATGCCCAGAGCAAATGTGCTATATAAATGTAGTTTCTTTTTCTTCTGTCTTATAATTTCTTGAACATCTATAATCACGTGTAAGATATACTGCTGTGTATTGGAAGGAACAATTAACATTTAAAAACGGAGATACCCTATTTTTAACGACTATTTTTTAGAGTAGTTTTAAGTTTACAGCACAATTGAGAAGCAGGTACAGAGATTTCCCATACACCCCCTGCCCCACACATATACAGCCTCCCCCTTTGTCAACATCACTCATCAGAATGGTACATTTTTTTTTTACCAAAGATGAACCTACATGGACACATCAGTCATCTAAAGCCCATAGCTTACCTTAGGGCTCCCTCTTGTGTGTTGTATGTTCTACGGGGTTGGACAAATATATAATATATATATATACATTATTATATCATACGGAGTATTTTTAATACCTTAAAAATTCTCAGCCTATTTATCCTCCCCTACCCAGGTCCTTTTTATTCTCTCCCTAGTTTTGCCTTTTCTAAAACATCATATAGTTGGAATCATATACTATATAGCCTTTTCAGATCGGCTTCTTTTACTTAGTAATATGCATTTAAGATTTCTCCATATCTTTTTGTGGCTTGGTATCTCATTTCTTCTTAGTGATGAGTAATATTTTATTGTCTGGATGTACTACAGTTTATTTTTCCACTCACCTACTGAAGGACATCTTGGTTTCTTCCAAGTTTTGGAAATTATGAATAAAGCTGCTCTAAACATGTGTGCAGGTTTTTGTGTGGACATAAATTTCAGCTCCTTTAGATAAATGCTGAGGACAGCAGTTGCTGGGTTGTATATTAAAAGTATATTTAGTTTTGTAAGAAACTGCTAAATTGTCTTCCAACATGGCTGCACCATTTTGCATTTCCAGTAGTAGTGAATGAGAGTTCCTGTTGCTCCACATTCTTGCCAGCATCTCGTATTGTCAGTGTTTTGGATTTTGGCTTTATTAATAAGTGTATAATGGTATCTCATTGTTTTACTTTGCATTTCCCTGATGACTTATGATGTGGAGCATCTTTTCATATGTTATTTGCCATTTGCATAACTTCTGTGGTGAGTTGTGTATTAAGAACTCCGGCCCATTTTTTAATCAGGCTGTTGGTTTGATTAATGTTGAGTTTTAGGAGTTTTTTGTGTGTTTTGTACAACATTCCTTTATCAGATGTGTCTTTTGTAAGTATTCTTCCCAATCTGTGGTGTCTCTTCTAATTTTCTTGACATTGCTTTTCATAGAGCAGAAGTTTTTCATATTAATGAAGTCCACCTTATCAATTATTTCTTTCATGGATAGTGTTTCTGGTATTGTATCTAAAAAGGCACCAGTACATCCTAGGTCTTGTCCTATGTCATCTTCTAGGAGTTTTTGCATTTTACATTTAGGAGTATGATCTATTTTGAGTTGATTTTGTGAAAGGGTGTAAGGTCTATGTCTACAATTTTGTTTTTGCATGTGGATGTCTAGTTGCTCCATCACCATTTGTTGAAAGGACTATATTTGCTCTATTGTACTGTCTTTGCTCCTTTATCAAATTCAATTGACTATATTTATGGGGGTCTACTGTTTCATTGATCGTTTGTCTATTCTTTCATCAATATCATACTGTTTAGGTTACTGTAGCTTTATAGTAAGTCTTGAAGTTGTGTGGCCAGTTCCCTAACTGATCTTTTTCAATATGTGCTGGCTATTCTAGGTGTTTTACTTCTCCATATAAACTTTAGAATCAGTTTGTTGATATCCATAAAATAACCTTGTGGGATTTTGATTGGAAATTCATTAATCTGTAGATCAAATTGGGAAGAACTGACATTTTGATAACATTGAGTCTCTTTATACATGAACATGGATACCTTATTTTTTAAGTTCCTTCATTATTTGCATTGCATTTTAAGACTGATTAATATCAGTATCTTTAAGGCTAGGTTATTTTGAGACATAGTCCTCTAGTCAGTAAATAAAATGTTTAGTGTCATGTAATAGTGAAAACTTTTAACTTGCTTTAACATAAGTCTCTTTTCCACTTCTCTTACCCAGGCCTGCACCAGTTGAGGAAAGAGAATGTAGTTGCCTTTTCGACCCTTCTCTTATCTTGAATTTCTCCTTCTAGATCCTCTATCATCTCCCTAACCTAGTTTCAAATGATTTGGAACAGAGGAAATGAAAAGAACTAAAGGGGATAGGGCAGAAAAATTCTTACTTAACTGGCAGCACTGCAAGCTGCTGTCACACTCTCTAGGCTTAGAATTTGAATTCTCTTCTAGAGCATCTTTTACCTGCACTATCTTCTGCTTTATTACTTATTCTTTCTCATCTCCTAGGCGTTCAGCCACAGTGATCAATTCTTTCTGCTGAAGTCTTATCACTACCCTAGAGCAGCCTTTGGACAGGATCGAAGATGACCACACATTCCACATTTTCTCTCTTGCATATCCTCTCTTCTCTCTGTCTCACATGTGTGGCCTATACATGATTCACAGAAACACACATACACTCACTGCCTTGATAAATTTTAGGAGTGCATGTTATTCAGTGCAGTGATCTCAGCCATTAGCAGCTAGGTAGACTTCCTGTTTCTCAGGCAAGAATTATGCCCCAGTCCACCACAGGGGACATATCAAGCTCTTCTGGTGTCCTTGGAGCTCTACTCACTTGGCTTGAGGGAGGGGCAGACAGCTAACTACCCTCCCTTGGTATGGAAGTAAGGAAGCCTGGGGCTCGCATTGCGGCTGTCTCTGAAGGAATTCTCTCCAGAATGTGTCTACTGTTTCCTGCTCATGACTTTCATAGCAATAGTGTGGGTAAGGAGCTAAGATTTAGATAGCTAGGTTTTCAGGAACATGATTTATAAATTCTACATATAGTCTTACATCCTCTTTGGAGAGAAATAGCTATTGGTTCCTGGTGCTTCAGCTGCAACATTCATTTTATCAATCTGTTGACCTATAATGAAATTAACTAATTAGCATTAATAATAATAAATGTATTATTTCAATTATATAAATGAATTAAAATATAGGATTCCAAATGAACAGATTGTATATGACATTCAAATAATATGAACAAAATTTTAAAGTTCAAATGGAGATGAAAAATATTATTGAGCTACAAAGAGACTAGAGACATGAATTTGAAACAGATTCATTAAATTAGTTATTTCATGATTTTATAAGAGAGAGTATCTGAATATTGATTTATCTGAAGTATAACAAGGATAAAGAGAAAAAAAAAAGTGTCTGTAATTCAGAAATTACCATTGCATTAAATATTTTGTGAATTTGCCCCCTTGAGCTAAATGTTATAATGCATGAGGCTTGTGGTTTTAATTACAATAAGATCACATAGGTGAAATGGAAATTTCCCAGTTCACTCCTGTCATTGTCCTTGTTTTGTTGTAAGAAATGTATTTCTTGACATATTTGTTGACTAGTTTTCAGAAAGGGCTCGAAAAATAGAGAACTTTTGGACAGGGCCTACTCAAAGGAGAATATTTTCACTGATTATTAGGAAAAGTATATTATTGGACCCTGGTTAATTATTATGTGAGTAATTAAAGCAATATGAGAAACAAAACTAATAATGAAAGATGAAAGTTTGATAAGGAACTTAATTCCAATTATTCTCTTAGTGGCTTTTCTCAAGTAGTTTAACTATGTAAATTTGATTTTCTCTTTTAACCATTTATTGAAAAAAATGGTCTACATTCCAAATGGAAATAGCCAATTTGTTTATTTCTGATTATACAAGTAATATACGGTCGTTGGAATTCCAGTGCTATTGAACATAAGGCTAGAAAACCCTGTTGTATTATTTGTTCTCATCATTGATTCTACAGCATCTGATGTTATTGACTTTAGTACTTCCTGAATCTTTTTCTATCTTGTTCGCTGGTATGCTGTTCTCTCCATCAGATGTAAACTCTATGAAGGTAGAGATTTTTTGTCTGTTTTTTTTTATATCTGTGTAATTCACTGCTTAGAATAGTGTCTGACCAATGGAAGGTGCTCATTAAATATTTGTTTAATGTACCAGTTCTTTTATATATCCATCTATTTCTCTTCTGATTCTTTTGTTATCAGCTGTTCTTCCTCCTGTCTTAAACCTTATTATTCCTTGGATATTAAGTCTTCTCTCTTGGTTCATTCATTTTTGAGTCCTCATACACAGTTCTCATGTGACTTCTCCAGTTAAACACCACCCATGTCTGTCTCTGAACCTGTCCTCTTTTCCAGAAACACTTCTCCAGGTACCGTATGACCATCTGCATGTGTTTGTCCTATATTCACCTAAAACTCAGCATATTTAAAAGTTGTTTTATGACCTCTCAGCCTGCAGCACTGGCTCCTCATTCTGGCAATACTCTTTTTGTTTCCAGTTTTATTGAGAAATGATTGATACATATCACTGTATAAGTTTAAGGAGTACAGCATGATGATTTGATATCCATATATTGTGAAATGATTACTGTAATAGGTTTAGTTAACATCCATCTCATACAGACACAATAAACAGAGAAAAAAAATTCTCCTTGTGATGAAAACTCTTGGAATCGCCACTCTTAACTACTTTCCTCTATTTCATACAGCAGTGCTAACCATAGTCGTAATGGTGTTCGTTGCATCCTAGTACTTATTTTCCTTGTAACTGGAAGTTTGTACCTTTTGACCACCCTTCTCTCATTCCCCCTCAATCCCACTCCCTGCCTCTAGTGACTACAAATATGATATCTTTTTCTATGAGTTTGGTAGGGATTTTTGTGTTGTTTTTTAGATACCACATATAAGTGAGATTATACCTATTTGTCTTTTTGTCTGACTTAGTGTAATACCTTCAAGGCCTGTCCATGCGAGGACATTCTTTTAATTAATAGAAGTACTATTTTTCTTATTTTCCTTTCTTCAAATTCTAATCTCTGCATTTTGACAGGCCTTTACTATCAATATAACCATCACCTACCACTAGTATCAGCATCCATCCTCATCAATAATATTTATATAATGCATTATAATTTGAAATGTATTTTTGGATGCATAATTTCCTCTCTGGGATTTGGTCCATAATAAATTAAAATTATAATTGACATAAGTGTAACAAGGAGAAGTATAGAGTGCTGTGAAATAGGAGAACAGGTACATGACTTAATATTTTTCATATGAATGTATTTATGTATGTGTTTGTGTATGCTCTGAAAGGCTGATTAGGTAGGCTTACCCAAGTACAAAGTATATTACATTGAGGCAGATGCTGAAAGATATGCAATTGATCTAGAAGAAACCATTTATGTAATGACCCTGAAGTGGAAGAGAGTATGCTGTTTTTAAGAATCTGAAAGAAGGCTAATGTACCTGGAATGGAAGGAGTTACAAGATAAGGCTAATGACTGGCAGGAGCTAGGGCCCCACACAAACACTTCTTTATACAGAAAGTATGACACTGTATTTTGTATTTTTTACTTTTGACTCCTGAAATCCTCTCAATTGTGACTTAGTTATAACCTAATTTGTTCAATAATTGATTGGTTTATTTTTGCAAATAAAACAACCCCTATCCACAGATGACATGACAATTTGTATAGAAAATCACTTGGAATCTATAAAAAAGCTCTTAGGACTAATAAGTCTAGCAAGGTTGTAGGATACAAGGTCACAGAAAAATCAATCACATTTTTATTAATTAACTTTGAAAAACTGGAAAACAAAATTTTAAAAGTACAACTTGCAATAGTTCTAAAAAATTAAATATCTAGGTATAATTCTAACAAAACATGTAGAAGATCTTTTTCTGAAAACTGTAAAACCTAATAAAATAGGTTTGAAATCAATGAAAACCGAAATAAATAAAGATATATATAGTTTTCATGGATTGGAAAATCATAATAATTAAGATGTCATTCTCCTCAAAATGATCTATTGGTTAAGTGCAATTCCAATCAGACTTCCAGCAGGAATTCTGTAGATAGAAACACAGTGATTCTAAAATGCATATGGAAAAGCAAAAAAAAAAATAGAATAGCCAGTTTTGAAAATAAAGAACAAAGTTAGACCCACCTCCTGATTTTAAGAATTACTATAAAGGTAGAGTCCACAAGAGGGTCTGATATTGACAAAGGTATAGACACAGAGATGAATGGAACCGACTAGAAAGGCCAGAAAAAAATAGTTCAAATATGGCTAGTTGATTTTTTGGAAAAGTTGCAAAGGCAATTTAATAGAGAATATATGTTACCCGTGTCTTTTCAGCAAATGGTATTGGATCACCTGGACATCCATATACCAAAATAAAGAGCCCTTGAACTAAATGGACACTGTTAATATAAAATATGCTATAAAATTTTAGAAGAAAGCATAAGAGAAAAATCCTTTGACTTTTAGGGAAATAGTTCTTAAATTTGACATCAAAAGCATAATTCATAACAGAAAAAAATGATGAAATGGAATTTGTCAATTTAAAAATACTGCTCAGTGAAAGGCACTGTTAAAAGAATGTGAATACAAGCTAAAAAGGGAGAAAAGAAAATGTGCAAGTCACATGTTCAACAAAGACTTATATCCTAAATATATAAGAACACTCAAAGTTCGATAGTAAGAAATAAACAACCCAATTAAGAATAGGCAAAATATTTCAACAAACACTTCACCAAAGAAGACATATGGATGGCAAATAAACACATGAAAAATTGTCAATAATAGCCATCAGGGAAATGCAAGTTAACACTGCAATGAGATAGCACTACCTAGAATGGCTAAAAAACAATTGGTAATACCAAATGCTGATGAATATGTGGAGCACCTAGAACTCTCATATATTGCAAGAATTCAAAAGAACACAGGCACTCTAGAAAGCACTTTGGCAGTGGCTTATAAAGTTCAATACACACTTACCATAAAACCTAGCAATCCTACTTCTAGGTGTGTACCTTGGAGAAATAAAAACTTGTGTTAGCACAAAAACCTGTACAAGAATACTTACAGTTGTTCTACACAGCAATGCCAAAAACTAAAAACAAACTCAATATCCTTCAATAGGTGAATGGATAAGTAAACTGTGGTACATTCCTTCTTGACTATTGTAATAATTGAATATTACTAAGTTATAAATAGAATGAACTACTACTGATACAGTCAATGACACAGATTAATTTCAAAATCTCAAAGACATTATGCTAAGTGAATGAGAGTCTCTAAAAGGTTATATACCATGTGTTTCCATATATATGGCATTCTGAATAGTTAAATCTATAGCAGTGGAGACCAGATTAGTGGTTGCCAGGTGTTAGGGGAGCGGCAAGTTTTGACTACAAAGAAGCACCACAAGAGCTTTGATGAATTCTATTCAGCGTAGTTTTAGTATAAGTGAATTTTACCCTAGTGTACTCTTTTGAAAATTACTATCAAGTGTAGCATATATGATGAAAGAAAATGTGTGTATGTATGTGAGAGAGATATAGAAATAGTTTCCATGAGGAATGTTGTAAGTCATCCATAATAATCATCACATTTGATTTTATTTTTGATAATATATATTTCATATTTACATTTTACATATTTATACTCCCAAATTATGCTAGACTTAATGTAATGCTAAATTTAGTTTTAATTTCCCAAATCTACTCCGAATGAGTGTTGCAGTAAGGGTGGGGTGGGGGTGTGAGTTTAGAGTGGTGTTGAAGGTGGTAACCAGGATATTTTAAGCTAAAAGTATGGTAATGCATGTTCATGTCTGATTTTCCATAGATACCCCATCACAGCGAGTACAGTTTATTCTTGGAACTGAGGATGATGATGAGGAACATATTCCTCATGACCTTTTCACAGAACTGGATGAGATTTGCTGGCGTGAAGGTGAGGATGCTGAGTGGCGAGAAACAGCCAGGTGAGGATTTTTGTTGAAGGACAAAGTTATAGTATATAATTTTCATGCTATTAGAAAAAGAAAAAGTGATATCTAATGATGCAATTCTGCAAACATTCATGAGTGCTGCTGATTTCTGAAATTGCTCATCTGGCCTGTGCATACCCTATAATGGGATGTGGGTCAGAATGAAATCTGAAGGCAATAATTATAGTAAACAGTGATGCGGAGCCACAACAGCTGCAGTTTTAAAGATAAACAGTAGCATAACTTGTGTGTCATCAGGAAAACAATACAAATCTTAAAGTAATTTCTTTCTATCTTTTCAACTGTTGGCTTATGCCCAAACCAGTGTTACATGATAATTTGGGTGTGGGACTTTTTGAAAGGGCAAACATTATAAAAGGTTTTAGGTATAGTCCTGCATGTATGTACTATTTGGTGAGGACAAAAGTATTTTGCAATGTGTTTCTAGGATATATATATTTTTAAACATGGCAGTTTTTCAAAATCACTTTTTCAAAAATTACTTTTTCTGTTGTTTGTAATTAATACTTTTATACTGTCATATAACTGATGAATTGCTATAAAAGAGTAATAGACTAAATTTTTAGGTACTTTTCATTCATTCATTTCTGTTCATTTACTCATTTATCTAACAAACATTTATGTAGTATCTGTTATGTGCCAGGTGCAATGGATACAGAACAACAGAGGTCTTAAATTCTGCCTTTAATAATCTTACAGTCTAACGTGGGGTTTAGACCAATAAAGTAGTAAATACTGTAGAATGATTGCTGTGATATAGGTATGCACAAGGAACTGTGTACACGCCTAGGGTTTTCTTTTACCTGCTGTTTCCCAACATTTCATGTGAATCACATGTGATCTTGTTGAAATGTCGACTCAGTGGGCCTCAGGAATAGAATCTCAGATCCTGCATTTCTACTAAGCTTTGGTTTGAGGACCACATTCGGAATATCAAGGATCTGTCCTACAGGGTGAAAGAAGAGGAGATCAGGATATCTTCCATAACGTAGGTAATTCCCGAGCTGCCTCCTGAAGGGTGAGTTGGACTTACCTAGAAGAAAAGCAGAGGGCGGTATTCTAGGTAAAGGGAGCAGACGTACCTGGAGACATCCATCAACACAGGTTTAACTGTATCGATAGGATATTTCTGGTCACACAGCTCTGATTGTTAGAATTCTTTCTGTAGAGCGTATATTCGTTAGTGACCCTCAGATTGCAGCAGCCTTCTGAAAGCCACAGCACTCTGTATTAAACCTGTGGCTGCCTTTAGTCATCGCCTCTACACAGAGTTAGTGCGGAATTACATGTTCAATCATGATGATACTATGAGTCATACTGGCCCAGTTAATTCTTGTTTGATATGTTTTGAGTGTCTTTACAGCTATTTCATTTAAAAACTACTAATAGTAAATAGAAGGAAATCAAAATGGCTATCACCTGGTTCATCTCTTAACATTTAAAAAATAAAACTAACTGCTAATATTTGAAATTCAAAAGGCATAGAAAGGTAAAAAAAAGCAAAAGTATTCCTCTACTCTTGTTCATAGTATCTCTAGTTTCTTGTATATCTTTTCATACAAATTTTAATACCTAACTAATATAAATGTATGCTCTTTTTAAAATTTACATAATAAGGATTATAAACAGTGTTCATGCTTTATTTTCATCACTTAATAACATATTTGGACCATTTTCCATGCTGTCAATATAGATTACTCAATCTTTTTAATGACTGAATTACATTTAATTATTGGGTGAACTTTATTTAGCCACTCTTCATAGGGATTTAGGATGTTTATTTTTATTTTTTTGCTATCAACATTGCTGTAGTGATTGCTTACCAGTATGTTTTGGCATTATTTTGTAGGTATTTATGTAGCGTGAATTTCTAACAGTAGAACTTAAATACCAAAAAGAGCAGACTTTTTTTACTTCAGTAGACATTGCAAAATTGTCTTCATAGAATGTTTTAGTAATTTGCACTTCCATCATGAGTGTATGAGAGTTCTTATTTCTCCTAAATAGTTGCCATACTAAATCTTCAAACTTAAAATTTTTTTTACTGATTTTATAGAACAAATATCATTGTTTTCATTTGTATTTCCTTAATTAGTGTGAGAGACTGAACATCTTTTTATATATTTTTATTTATTTTTTCCTTTGAATCAATTGTTCATTTCCTTTATCTGTTTTATGTCAAATCATTCATTATTCTCCTTATTTGTCTTTTTCAATACCTTAAATTGGTGGTATGTTATTCTGTATAAATTATCTTCTTTAATGAAAAAAATTGCATATTAATTTCCTTCTAATGTTTTCTATTATAATATTTTCAAAATACAACTAAATTTTAAGTCATTTTATATGATCTGATAAATTTTAAGATTAAGAACTATCTTACTTTTTTCTTCCAACTGCATCAAACACTAAATACTAGCAAGTTTTTCAAAAACTTAAGTTTTATCTTCATTTGATGACACAAAAGCAATACATGATTATGTTCTCCATCAATTAGTATTATAACTTTTGCTCTTTCATGATTAAAGAGCTGTTAATAAAGAAGTAAAGAAATACAGACATACCTTTTTTTATTGAGCTTTGGTTTATTGTACTTCATAGATACTGTGTTTTTTACAAACTGAAGGGTTGTGTCGAGCAAGTCTATCAGCATTATTTTTCCAACAGCATTTGCTCACTTTGTGTCACATTTTGGTATTTTTTGCAATACCCTGAACTTTTAAATTATTGCTCTATTTGTCATGCTGATTTGTTACCAGGGATCTTTGATGTTATTACAGTAGCTGTTTGGGGGCACCGTGAACCTTGCCTGTATATGACAGAAAACTTAATTGATAAACGTGTGTGTTCTGACTGCTCTCCAGAGTGGCCTTCCCTTGTCCGTCTCTCTCTCTTCAGACCTCCCTACTCCTGAGGCACAATAGTAGTGAAATCACAGTGGTCTTTAAGTGTTCAAGTGAAAGGAAGAGACGCATCTCTCACTTTAAATCAAAAGCTGGAAATGATTAAGCTTAGTGAGGAAGGCATATGAAAGCTAAGATGGGCCAAAAGCTGGGCCTCTGACACCAGTTAGCCACAGTTCTTGAAGGAAATTGAAAGTGCTGCTCCAAGGAATGCAGGAATGAAAAGAAAGCAGAATAGTCTTACTGCTAATGTGGAGAAAGTTTTAGTGGTCTGGATAGAAGATCAAACAAGCCACTGGCATTTTCGCAAGCCAAAGTCTAATCCAGAGCAAGGCTCTACCTCTCTTCTGTGAAGGCTGAGAAAGCAGAGGGAGTTTCAGAAGAGAAGTTGGAATCTAGCGGAGGTTGGGTCATAAGGTTTTAGGAAAGAAGCGTCTCCGTAACATCAAAGTGCGGGTGAAGCAGCAGGCGCTGATGGAGAAGCTGCAGCGAGTCATCCAGAAGACCAAGCCAAGATCATTAACGAGGGCGCTGCACTGAACAACATATTTTCAGTGTCGGAAAAATAGTCTTACATTGAAAGAAGATGCCATCTAGGACTTCCAGAGCTAGACAGGCAAAGTCAATACCTGGCTTCAAAACTTCAAAGCATAGGCTGACTCTCTTGGTAGGAGCTACTGCAGCTGGTGACATTAAGTTGAAGCCAGTGCTCATTGACCACTCTAAAAATCCTAGAGCCCTTAAGAATTACACTAACTCAACTCTTCCTGTGTTCTGTAAATGGAACAACAAAGCCTGGATCACAGCACGTCTGTTTACAACATGATCTACAATATTTTAAGCTCACTGTTGAGACCCTCTGCTCAGGAAAAAGATACCTTTCAAAATATTACTGCTCACTGACAATGCACCTGGTCACCCAGATGTTGTGGAGATGCACCATGAGATCATTGTTGTTTCCATGCCTGCTAACACAACATCCATTCTGCAGCCCATGGATTAAGGAGTAGTTTTGACTTTCAAATCTTATTGAAGAAATATATTTCATAAGGCTATAACTGCCATAGATAGTGATTCCTCTGATGCATCTGGGCAAAGCAAGTTGAAAATCTCTGGGAAGGATTCATCATACTACACATCATTAAGACTATTCATGATGCATGGGAAAAGGTCAAAATGTCAACATCTGCAGGAGTTTGGAAGAAGTTCATTATAACCTTAATGGATGCCTTTGAGGGGTTCAAGACGTCAGTGAAGGAAATAACTGCAGATATGGTGGAAAAAGCAATGAGCTAGAATTAGGAGAGCCTGAAGATGTGACTGAATTGCTGTAATCTCAAGATCACACTTGGACGGATGAGGAGTTGTTTCTTATGGATGAATAAATAAAGTGGTTTCTTGAGATGGTATCTGTTCCTGGTGAAGATGCTGTGAAGATTGCTGAAATGACAACAGGGGATTACATCAACTTAGTTAATTAAGCAACAAAAGGGTTTGAGAGGATCGACTCCAATTTTGAAAGAAGTTCTATGGTAAAATGCTATCAAAAAGCATCACATGCTACAGAGAACTTGTCGTGAAAGGGAAGAGTCAAGTAATATGACAAACTTCATTGTTGTCTTATTTTAAGAAATTTCCAGGGGCACCCCAGCCTTCAGCAACCATTAGTATCGAGGCAAGGCCCTCCACCAGCGGAACAATTATAACTTGCTGGAAACTTAGATGACGGTTAACATTCTTTAACAATGAAGTATTTTAAAATTAAGTATGTGCATTGTTTGTTTAGATGTAATGCTATTGCACACTTAGTAGACTACAGGTGGCATAAACATAACTTTTATATGCATTTGGGAATCCAGAAATTCATTCGACTGACTTTATTGCAATATTCACTTTATTGTGGTGGTATGGTACTAAACTTGTAATATCTTGAGGTGTGCCTGTAGGTGTTCCTGGATGACTTCAAGGATGGTTATTTGGTAGTTGCGATGACTATAGAGCTCTGTTTGGTTTGAGTCTCTTTAATTTATTGTTGAGAGCTCCTTTTTGAAAGCATTTTTTTATATTACTACATGATATACTCTATACTCTAATACTCTAATACTACATGATACTCTAATACGACATGATAGAGCTGAGAAATAAGACTGGAATGTATTTTTTGGTGGGAGTAACTCCTTTATTCATAAAGGTGGCTGGTGATTTTTCACCTTCCTGATCACATAATGATTTGTTCCTTTTAACCAGGAAGTTCCCTATAATTTGCCCATTTTCATAAAGCTAGGGAGGGGCAGAACAGTACTAGAATCTAGCTCTTTCATTATGTCATAGTTGAGCAAGTAGAGTTTTGTCATGCTTTAATGGATTAGCTTGAACAACATGTTTATCCTACACTACTAAAATGTATTACTAAACTACAAAATGTATTCTTTAAGAGATTACTCAGTTAATTATTAATATTCTCTAATATTATTAGTTAAGACCTGTGTTTTTAGCCATGCTTCTGGAACTCTATGCATGGTGCAGCTATTTCATATTCAGGGAGACATCTGATGAGCAATAAAAATAGTAACAGACATTGAAGAGGAGGGTAGATGAATTTTGGCTGAGATACAATATGTCAAAGAAGAACAGAATGTATTTAGTGAGGACTTAGAAATATAGTGGGTTTTAAAGTGGTAAAAGTAATTTTGTTCTGGTTGCCCTAGTTCATCTAAAAAAGACTAATTTTAGTTAATTCATAACTCCATCTGATTTTTCAAATGCAATTTAGTTCTAATAAATCATTTGCATAAACATTTGAAACACTTCCTTCTCCTGATTAATATTCTAGGGGGGATTAATAAATTTCCTCCCTAAATAGTAGAAATAGAAAGGATATTTTATCAGCACATTGCACCTGTCACATATCACATCTTGAATAATTCATGCCCATGTTGTCAAGTAAAACTTAAGCAAAGTTTTAGATTTTGAAACTAAATTTTTGAATCATAGTTATTTAATAAATGTTTGTGAAAAACAGCTGTTCACTCTTAAAAGCCCCAAAAAGAAGCCATATGACAAGGGCTAAGGAAATCAACACAATTACAATGTCCTCAGTATAAATAACATGTAATATTATTAATAGAAAAGCATGCAATGATAGCACACTGCGATTGTGAAGACAACATGCTTGACTCACTGTGCTTGCCCTTTGAAAGTGCTTCCCACAATGAGCTCAGAAGAGGCAAAGCAGGGGGCAACAGGCCTCTGATACATGGTCGTGTAGAAAAGGATTATTACATCGAAACAATTTTCTTGATGCCGTGAGGCATTTGATATTCAAAATTAGTAAAGGTTTAAGACATCAAGATTTTTAGTGCAGTGTGAGATATGAAGATAGTATATGTATTGAGGACTGCTAATGTCAATAAGCTCTAGGTCTGAATATATTTCATTTTCTCTTTCCCCTTAAAATAGGCACTTTATGATTGCATATGTTATTCTCGAATCTCTACCCTAACCACGTCCCCCCTTCATCTTCCATATCCTCAATTGTACCCCAGAAAAATTTGTTTTAAGAATTCATGACTTCCCTTAAATCTATATTTTTGGATGATATTTTACTTCCTATTTGGATAGACTCAGACAATAACAATTCTTAGGTTAAACTGAATTAGTAGGAATAAAATAAACAGAAAGTGTTAATTTCCATGGAAAATGTTGCAGAATATTTTTATTTTTCAGATTTTTAACATGAGTGTTACAGAGGAGAGAATCATCAATTTAATCCTAAAAGAACTAATGAAACTCATAATTTGTGTTGTTTAGTAGAGAGAGATTCCAATGTGTTAATTATGGATGAAAAGATATTCAGACACACTGAAGGAAATGAAAATAATCTCATCAGAGTTTAAATCTGCCATAGAAAATGTCATGCAATTGGCCTAAATTTTGATTTTTTTTTCCTTGCCCATCACATCTCATTCATGCCTGTGAAGCTCTTGTTTGCTTTGGTTTGCTATTCAAGCAAATGTCAACTGAGTTTATTTGAAAACTAGAATAAATTGCAGCACTTTAGGTCATTAACTGCAATCAGGCATTTTGCAACTGACAGTCTAGTTAGTGATACTAACTTTGAAACAGGATTTATTGTGTTGCCAGACCTCTTCATTTCTATCTTTGAAGTATAAAATGGAATGAAAAACATAAAATAAAACAGGAAAGAGAGAGATATATTTGTGTGTGTGTGTGATTTTTAAAATAGTCTTTTAAAAATATTCGTTTAAATACCTCTTAAAGATTTTGGCATCATTCTGAAGTTGAGTCTTGAAATTTTTAGTAACTTCATATTTGTAACTTGTGGTTTCCTTTTTATGGAAAGTATCTTACGCTTCCTCCTGTAATATTCATGAAACCTGTGAGTTATCAAACCATCCATGCATATAACTTAGATTTGGTCATCTTAACCCCCAAACTGCTTAGACCTCCGTGAGACTCCATTCTTCTTTTTTAAAAGCCTAAGCCTCCAATTTGAAGGAAATTATTCTAAAGGTTGTTTTTAAAATATCTGTCAGGTAGATACATAGACTAATGGAGCAAAATGGAGAACTAGGAAACAGCAACCAAAGTACAGCTAACTGATTTTTGACAAACAGCAAAAGCTATTAAGTGGAGGAAGGGTTGACTTTCAGCAAATGGGACTGGCACACTAAGAGATCTAAAGGTAAAAAATATCCTCAATCAATCTAAACTTCACAGTGTACCCAAAAAACAAACATTTGCAAAAATGGTCATCTGTATCAGTTGGGATAGACTAAATTATGCTATCAAAATCCTGCAATCTCAAAGGCTTAAAATCACAAAGGATTATTTATGGCTCATGATACATGTCCATTCATAAATCAGTGGAGGCTCTGCACATCCATTCCTCATAGTTACTTAGAGACCCCAGATGATAGAGCAGAATTGCTGGTGATCACATCAGGGAAAAAGAGAGCTCTAGAAAGTCTCATCTGGCAATGAAAGACTCCAGTCTGGAAGTGACACACATAATTTCTGCTCACAGTTCACTGTTCAAAGCCTGTCAACAGTCAACAAGTTAAAAGGGAGCCATAGGGTTATTCTACTCTACTAGGAAGAAAGGGAGAATTAGTTATACTTGATGAGCAGTATTATGACCATCAGATGATTTATGAAGTATTATGGTCCATAATAATGAAGTATTATGTTAAGGGCTGAAATTGTTTAGACTCGTTAGTATGAAAAATTCCCAACTGTGTAGACAAAAATATTTGGTAAAATTGCTAGGATTCAAGGGATACCATCAGTGATTTAGGGCTTAAATGTAAATTTTTTCAACCTGTAAACTGGTGATAGGCATAGCTATTACCTGTCTATAAACTCTTGGCAGGCACAGCCATTCTTCCTGACTTTTTTGCTCCCTGAACACTGAGAACAGATTCATAGCTTTCTTGGAACGCTGCACATTAATCATTCTAAGTAGCCCGTTTATTAAGTTGTTTTGGTTAGTCCACTGATTCTCTGATTAGTTACTGCAACATACTGGTCCTCTGTTGGAGTTGGATTACATAATGCATAAGCAGTAATATAATATACAGAGAGAATTTGAGTGATAGTGCATGGAGAGAGGAATTAAGAGTACAAATGACTAAGGAGACAAGGAATGAGGAAAATAGTAGGGGTGGGGAAGAAAAGACAGTTTCGCCTGTGGTTCATTAGAAACAGTGGAACTAAATTGGTCATCTATTGGAATTAGAGAGCAAGTCCCTGAAGAACAAGAGTAAGAGCTTGTGCCAGAGCAGTAAAATCATTGGTTTTCCTTTATGCCTTTCATTTATCCTAGAAACAGGTATTACATTTCATTTCACTCCAAAAAGATGTTGATCTCCCATTCGACACCACGATGTGAAGGCTGTTCTTTCCTCATCCCTGGAAGGCCCTGGGATTGGGGGCTGAGCTCAGTTCTCACAGGTTTAGTGCCTTGGAAACGACTGCTCTCACTAGATTATATCCAAACATGCCTAACAAGTATTTTTCCTGTAGAATATGTAAGTTGTACTAGCAGCCCTAAAAATCAGAGCAGTTATCAGGATACTCAAATAATCAGTTTTAAGACCTCCCATTAAAGAAAAAATGAACATGATTTCATTTTCTCTTGCATCTTTTTCAATTTCAATTAGTTTTCCATGAAGCCTCTTTACTAATTCTACAAAGCAGATTCACTGTGGCCACTGCTTAAAGATTTGTATTAAAATTTTTTTTTCAGACCTAGACTAATGCAAATAACATATGTTTCTCTTTGTTTTCAATATATCTTTCAATGACAAAAAGATTGCTTATTAAATGGGATGAAAGTGAAATAAGCCAAATGACTTGGGTTAACTTTTACTTACTTCTAACACCCACAAAACCAAGAAACAATATGAATATTTTTCTATGTCTACCTTTTGTTATTGGGATAAAGGATTGTTCTCATGCAACAGAATATCCAGTGTGCTCATAATGTACATTTGTTTAGGTGGTTGAAGTTTGAAGAAGATGTGGAAGATGGAGGAGAAAGGTGGAGCAAGCCTTATGTGGCTACTCTCTCACTGCACAGCTTGTTTGAGTTAAGAAGTTGTATTCTGAATGGAACTGTGTTGCTAGACATGCATGCCAACACTTTAGAAGAAATTGCAGGTATATCTTATTTTCTCAGTCTCTTTTTTCTCACTTCTTTTTTTCTTCACTCGTAGGTACAGCTGATTTTTGCTATTCCCTTTTCCTTATAACTCTGTATCTGTGTGACCTTTAGAAAACGAATTCACATGATTAGCATAAATGACCTTAAAAATGATTTTCTTCTCCTCCCTTATTTAATATAAAAGAAATTGATTCTCAGAGAAATATGGCCTAACTTGTCAGTGGCAACTCTAGAATAAGAACCTAGATATCCTGCTCCCACTTAGTATTTAGTAGTTTGCGCTGTCATATTTAATTAAATCGCCACCATGAGAAAATTGAAGGAAAAACCTATAAAGCTTGGAATGTATTTTTTTCAATATTCAAATATATGAAATAACCAAATTAAAAAACTTTAGTGCAAAGGAAAAATAATTCAGTTTAGAACTGAACAGAAAATGCTCTTCATAGTTGCTCTTCTTAACTGGTCTGTATCTTTCTATCTCCAAAGTAACCCAATTTGGGTGTCCCAGTTTTAGTGTAAAAATGCCATTCAGAAGAGGTCAGTAGTTTAGACGTAATATCACATAGAAATATGATTAGAAATACTTGTCTGATTATTATTATCATAGATTCCTTTTCAATCACTAATGAAAAGAGATCCTTTCTCTTTGAGTAATTTCAGTTTCACTTATTAACCCAAAGGTATTTATTTCTGCCCTTAATAAAACTCTGTTAACACATTTTCTCCCATAGCTTGTAATCATTTTCTTATTGTGTTACTATTATTTTTACTTAGCGACAATTGAGTTATATTACTATTAAGTGTGTAATAAAAAGTATGCTTTTCATTTTAAGACTTCTAACTTAGTGTTTTCACATCTATTACTGTATTTTTTTATCATAGCAACCTTATGAGGTATGGAGGAGGCTATTTCCCCTATTTTATGAACTGATAAGTAAAAAGTGATAATACTTGCAGAGATGGGAATCATTTCTTTTGATTAACCTATAATCATAGATTTTGTTTTATTTTATTTCATGATAATTTGTGATGATAGCGATTAATGATAAGACCTAAACCTTTTTCTTCACTTCTTATTTATATGTTTCTATATGTTGCACAGTTACTAACATCACTAGTTTCAGTTTTCTAACAATATAATAGTGTATCTCAGGGCTCTAAACCCTAGTGCTTTGTGAAGACACAGGCTTTGCAGCATTAATGTTTTCTAGATATTTCTAGATATTTTCTAGATATGACTCAGATATTGTTTTAGAATGATGAAAGGCTTTTATATCAGTGTTCTGATATGTTTTTAATAGACTCTTAGATAATTCTTTAAAGAGATTTTTACAGACTTAGCAGGAGAAAATCCCATTTGTATCTGGCAGGGCTGTCAAGAATTTCTGGTATAATTAAAATAGGATTTTCTTTTGGATAAAGTTAATTTAAAAATATCTATTTCCCAATGTTTCATGGAACTCAGAATAAATTTGAACTTCTTCCTTCGAACTATTACTTAACCTTTCCAAATCCAGAATTCTCCAGGTACATTTTCTTACCATGGCTTATTCTGATAAGGGGATTAATTGTATTGAAAATGCATTTTAATTATACTTATGTGAATTATAGGCAATTTTATGGGCTATGTTAATCTTGAAATTCATCACTATAAAGATTAATAATAAAAATATTTTCTCTGCAGTGTGTATACCTTAACCTAATTCCATCTATAAGAGTAAGAAATTAAAACTAAACCAAAGTTAGTTCCATGGACAGATTATCATAGCTCTCCATTCATTAAAACAACTTTTGTTGTTAAAAATCTTTCACCGAAGGAAAAATGCATAGTTTACTCCACTGAATGCAATCGTCAGATTAGGGAGTAAAGGAATAGCCATATATTTTTTAACATGCCTGTCCTATTACCATCTTTGGTCTGAAAAGTAAGTATTCTTATGGTAATATACATTTTAAGCACATACACTCTTTCTCATGCTGTCAACCAATCTGTAGAATTTAGATCTCTTCCATTCCCCCTTCCTCTCCCAGCATCTTTTAAAGTTAAGACAATGAATGGGTTCTTAAGAAAAAACATTTGTAAAATAATCCTTAAGTAGATAGAGATTTACACAGAACCTGTAAAATCTGGGTCTCTAGATGCTTTCATTCAGCAGGCAATATGGATTGATGATGACAAAATCCTTGCCTAATTAGAATTAATTTTTAAAAAATTTTCTGAGGCCTTTTTACCAAACAGTACTAGTTTTCTCCAGAGCCTGCTAGTGCTGGAAGAGTGTGACCTATTTACCCTTCTCTTTCTTGCTGTTTCTCTTATCGCCCAGATCCTGGCATTATGCTTTGGCAGGCTAGACTGTGTTATTTAGGCATCAGCCTGCTGAGATGGTAGGACATGACTCTGGGCTCAAAGCCATTATGGTCCATTATCCTTTCCTACTTTTCAAGGCTAATACTAATACATAATAGAGTGGCAAAGAGAACAATGTAAGAGATTAGCGAGTCAGACTCCTTTTGGTACTTAAATCTCTTCTCAGTATGAGTTACATTCTTAAGAAAAATGATTAACTTTCCCAGTTCATTAAGATGTTATTTGCCGCAGGAATACCAAAGAAGAGTCTGCTGTGTATTTCTGTGTGACTAATGAGCAACTGAGGTTTTTTGTTGCTGTTTACTCTTTCTTACAAAACTATTTCCAGTAAAGATCTTATCTCTGAAAAACTGTAAAACTAGTGACTTTTGAGTATTTGTGGTGTTCAAAACTGGAAAGATTGTGCTTTGGTAGGAATTAAAAATCATAACCATGTGCAAGGGGATTATTGTGTGATTTTGATTCTTGTTAGAATATTGAACTGGGGATACATCATGGCTTACAGATGAAACTCCATGCAGTGGTGTCCTTTTGGTGTTTTAATGACCTACTTTACAATTCCCATTATGAAATATGTAGTACATATTTATATACATTTTTCCATCGTAACAAGGTTTCAGTGTAAAGTCATATACGTTGTGTAAAGTCGCAATATATCATTTCCTTTATTTCAAATTAATTCAGGGGTATTATAATTACTGATCTCCAAAGAAGAGAAACACAGATTTAAATGTTCTGTACTATCACAACTTTTTGGAATTAAAAGGTAGTTTGCAGGTAATTATAGTGGACACTACGGCTGGCTCTGAGTCATGCATTTTACCTCTTTCCATTGTAAACGGCAAAGTGAAACGGCAAAGGTTGGTAGATTATACTCTATGTGCAAATTTGGCCCACTGCCTGATTTTATCAGTTTTAAGAGCTAAGAATGGCTATTACATTTTACATGACTGCAAAGGTAATAAAAAGGTTAATATTTTGTGACATGAAATTCAAAGTTCAGTGTCCATAAAAAAGTTTTATTGAAACATAACTATTCTCATTTACTTACACACTGTCTATGGCTATTCTCATTCTATAAAAGCTTGAGTTGAGAAATTGTAACAGAGATTCTATCACCCAGAAAGCCAAAAATATTCATTATCTGTCCCATTACAGAAAAATTTCTGGTTTACAAAACTGCCTCCAGAGCAAATACGGATTTTGATTAGTCTAAGCCTATCTTGGGAGGCCTATCTCCTTTCCCAGTGATTGGCTCAGCATAGGCAGGACTATGTCAGTTGTACTTAGGAGAATTTTTATTGGGCAGGGAAAGAAAAGTCACAAAAAGGCAAAACTTCTATAGATGTGAATGAGGATAAGTATTTCCTCCTTATGACTATAATAAAAATTAGCCTCAGGTTAAAGGTCACCTAGAGGAGGGGTAGTGGATAGATTCACAGAGAAATGAAATTAAATCCAGCCTAACTTCAGTATTTCCATTATGTGAACCAATGAAATTCATCCTTTTAGATATTTGATTTTTGTGTTGTTTTAAAAATTTTTTATTGAAGTATAAATGATATACACTATTGTATTAGTTTCAGGTGTATAACATAGTGATTCAATATTTGTATACATTTGTTCAACATAACAAATCTACCTACCATCTTCACCAAAGTTAAAAAAATATTATTGCTTATATTACCCATGCTGTACATTACATCCCCATGACTTATTTATTTTATAACCGGAAGTTTGTACTTCTTAATCCCCTTCACCCATTTCACCCACACTCCAATCACTTCTCCTTAGCAAATATCAATCTGTTCTCTGTATCTGTGAATCTGGTTTTATTTTGTTTTGTTTGATAGATTCCATATATAGAAATCATATTGTATTTGTTTATTTCTGTCTGAATTATTTCATTTAGCATAATAACTTCCAGGTCTATCCATGTTGTAAATGGCAAGATTTAATTCTTCTTTTTATGACTGAGTAGTATTGTGATCTATTTCTATATCTATATCTGTATCTATATCTACATATCTCCCATATGTGTATATGTATATATATATATATATACACACACACACACATATCTCCCATAAAGAATTAAATCTTCTTTATCCATTCATCTGTTGAACACTTAGGTTGTTTCCATATCTTGGCTATTGTAAATAATGCTGCAATAAACATAGGGATGCATGTATCATTTCAAATTAGTGTTTTCATTTTCTTTGGATATATACCCAAATGAAGAATTTCCAGATTGAATAATAGTTCCGTTTTTATTTTGAAGAACCTCCATACTGTTTTCCACAATAGCTGCACCAATTTACATACCCACCAAGTGTACAAGGGTTTCATTTTTCTCTACACCCTGCCAACACTTTCTATTTCTTGTCTTTTTGATAATAGACATTCTGCCAGGTTGAGGTGATATCTCATATAATAAGTGATGTTGAACATCTTTTCATGTGCCTATTGGCCATTTTTGGAAATACTGGTCTTCTTTGGAAAAATGTCTGTTCAGATTTATCCATTTTTTATTTGCATAATTTGTTTTTCTGCTATTGAGTTGAATGAGATCTTTATGTATTTTGGGTGTTAGCTCCTTATGAGATGTATGATTTGTAAAATTTTCTTCTATTCATTGGGTTGCTTTTTCCTTTTGTTGATAATTTCCTGTGTTATACAGAAGCTTTTTAGTTTGATGTAGCCCCAGTTGTTTATTTTTGCCTTTATTGCCCTTGCTCTGGAGAAAGGTCCAAGAAAATATTGCAGAGATTGACATCAAGGAGCTAACTCTCTCTGTTTTCTTCTGAGAGTTTTATGGCTTCTGGTCTTATATTTAAATCTTTAACTATTTTGAGTTAATTTTTATATATGGTGTAATATAATGGTCAAGTTTTCTTTTGCATGTAGCTGTCCAGTTTTCCCAGAACCATTTTATAGAAGATACTGTCCTTTCCTCATTGTATATTCTTGCTTCTTTTATCAGAGATTAATTGGCCATATATATATGTGTATTCATTTCTGGGCTCTCTATTCTGTTCCATTGATCTATGTGTCTGTTTTGTGCCAGTACCATACTGTTTTGATTACTACAGTTCTGTAGTATGGTTTGAAAGCAGAGACCATAATACCACCACTTTCTTCTTTCTCAAGATTACTTTGGCTATTTGGAGTTTTCTGTAGTTCCATACACATTTATGGATTACTTTTTCCAATTCGGTAAAAAAGTGCCATTGGTATTTTGACAGAGATTGTGTTGAATCTGTAGATCTGTAGACTGCTCTGGCGGTATGAACATTTTAACAGTATTGATTCTTCTAAGCCATGAACATGGTAAGTCTTTCTATTTATTTGTATCTTCTTTAATCAATTTCTTTCATCAGTATCTCAAACTTTTTAAATTACAGGTCTTTCACCTCCTTGGTTAAATTTATTCCTGGTATTTTATTCTTTTTGATGTAATTGTGAGTAGGATTTTTTTCTTGATTTCTTTTTCTGATAGTTTGCTGTTAGTGTATAGAAATGCAACCGTTTTTATATATTAATATTGTATACTGTAACTTAATGAATTCATTTATTAGTTTTAACAGTTTTTTGGTGGAGTTGTTAAGGTTTTCTATATATGGTTTTATGTCATCTGCAAATAGTGAAGAGTTTTACTTCTTCCTTTCCAATTTGGATACCTTTTATTTATTTTTCTTGCCTATTCCTGTGGCTAGAGCTTCCATTACTATGTTGAATGAAAGTGGCAAGATTAGGCATCTTTCTGTTGTTTCTGATTTTAAAGGAAAACTTTCAGCTTTTGACTAACTTTGAACATGATGTTAGCTGTGCATTTGCCACATATGGCCTTTATTATGTTGAGGTACATTCCCTCTATACCCACTCTGTTAAGAGTTTTTATTGTATGTGAGTGTTGAATGTTAAATGCTTTTTCTGCATCCATTGAGATTATCATATGGTTTTTATTATTCTTTCAGTTAATGTGGTGTATCACACTGATTGACTTGTGAATACTGCACTATCCCTGCATCCCTGGAATAAATCCCACTTGATTGTGGTGTATGATCCTTTCAACGTATTGTTGAATTTAGTTAGGTTATATCTTGTGGAGGATTTTTGCATCTATATTCATCAGAGATATCAGACTATAGTTTTCTTTTATAGTAGCATATTTCTCTGGTATCAGAGTAATTCTGACTTCTTAAAATGAGCCTGAAAGTGTTCTTTCCTCTTCCATTTTTTTGGAAGAGTTTCAGAAGGACAGGTATTAAATCTTTGATTGGTAGAATTCACTAGTGAGGCTAGATGATCCTGGACTTTTATCAGTTTTTTGACTCCCACTACTCTTTACTAGTAAGTGACCTATTCAGATTTCTTTCTTCATGATTTAGTCTTTGAAGATTGTGTGTTTCTAGGAATGTATCCATTTCTTCTAAGTTGTCCAATTTGTGGGCATATAATTGTTTTGTCAACTCTTTGATCCTTTGTTTTTCTGTGGTATCAGTTGGAACTCTCTTTCATTTCTTATTTGATTTACTTCAGCCCTTTCTCCTTTTTTCTTTTTGAGTCTGGCCGAATGTTTATCTATTTTATCTCTTCAAAGAACCAACTCTTAGTTTCACTGATTTTTCTTTGTTTTTATTTGATTTATTCCACTCTGGTTTTTATTTCCTTTCTTTTCTAACTTTGGGCTTTGTTTTTTGTTCTTCTACTTTCTTTAGTGTAAAGTATGATTGTTTATTCGAGATTTTTCTTGTTTTTTGAGGTAAGCCTGTATCACTACAAACTTCTCTCTTAAGACTGTCTTTGTTGTACCTCATAGATTTTGGAATGCTGTCTTTCCATTTTCATTTGTCTCAAGGTATTTTGTGCTTTCCCCATTGGTTGTTTGGTAGCACATTGTGAGAAACCATGTGTTTGTGGTTTTTCCAATTTTCTTCTTGTAATTCATTTTTAATTTCTTACCACATGGTCAGAAAAAATGCTTGATTTAATTTCAATCTACCTAAATTTATTGACTTGATTTGTGGTCTAGCATTTGCTCTATTCTGGAGAATGGTCTATTTGCACTTAAAAAAATGTGTATTCTGCTGCTTTTTGGTGGAATATTCTGTAAGTTTATTTGGTCTAATATTCCACTTAAAGCCAATGTTTTCTTATTGTTTTTCTGTCTGGATCATCTATCCATTGATGTAAGTGGGGTGTTAAAAATCACCTGATATTGTGTTGCTGTCAATTTCTCCCTTAGTGTCTGTTAATATTTGTTCTATATTTTTGTTTCATATATTTTGTTTTTTATATTTAGGTGCTCCAATGTTGGATGCATAAATATTTACAAATGTTCTATCCTCTTAGATTGACCTCTTTTTCATTATATAATACCCTTCCTTTTTTTGTTATAGACTTTGTCTTGAAGTCTATTTTGTCTAATACAAATATTGCTAACCCAGCAAGGACCCATAACCTACTTAATGGAAATTGCAAAGAAATTCCTGTTCTGGGAAATATTTACTGAGGGCCTCAATATTCCAGTCAGTGCATTAGGTGCTTTATCTCCTTAGTACTGGCAATAACATATGTTACAGATATTATTTCCATCTTACAAATAAGGATCCTGAGGTTATTCAGCTTTACAAGGTGACACATGTGGTACCATGACCCAAGCCTATGTCCCTTGTCCATTTCCCTTTCACACTGAAGGAAAAAATTATTTGTGTGGGAGAATTCTGCTAATTTAACATCTTCAGTAAACTCAGAAAGGCAGTGGAAGGCAATTTGTTGTGATCTGCAGAAGGAGTTAGTGCCTTGAAAAATCAAATAGTGTTAATATTTGATAATCTGAAAGTAGATTAATTACATTGAGATTTACTGAGGTGATCTTTGTATTGCCAAGAATCTTAGAATATCTTTATTCATCTACTTTTTATATAGGCATTTCTCACAGTCTGTATGGTAAATATCAGTCTAATTATAGCCTTCTGAAAACTCACTTTTCACTCTTGGTTTATGGGGATAGAATACCTTTTCAATGTAAACATGTTTTTGAGGACGGTTTGTGAGGACTGAATTTATATCGATGTTAAAACTTGTTTACTCTCCAAATGCAACCATGTAGATAGCTGCCTATGCCTCCTCGCATGAAATATTTACAGATTAAGCAAAAAAAGATTTGTTTGCTTAAGAGGAAATAGGGAAATTATTCTCTATTAGAAAAAAGGGAGAACGCATATAATATGAAAAATATAAATGCAAAACTACTTTCCAATTGTAAACATATTAATTATATTGATGTTACCTCTGCTCCCTCCCATCAGTGTAATGAAGAACATAAAGCGCTTTGATCTCAATACAACTACATCCACTTGAAAAATAATTCTCCATAAAATCATTATGTCTTTAAAATAGAATAGTTTATAATAAAACTTCCCCATCTTTCTTGTACCACATTTCTACAAAGATAACCTTTTGTTTGTAAGGCCATACTTGAGAGACTTTTAAAGGAATTCATTACTATTTTAAGATGTATATGGTTATCTAGGGTGTGTATATTTGGATTTAGTGGCTTGCTGCTCTTATCAGAGGAAAGCTGTGCTAATTTTCTTCCTGCCATCCCTCTTCAGATATGGTCCTTGACCAACAGGTGAGCTCAGGTCAGCTCAATGACGATGTACGTCACAGAGTTCACGAGGCACTAATGAAACAGCATCACCACCAGAATCAGAAAAAACTCACCAACAGGATTCCCATTGTTCGTTCCTTTGCTGATATTGGCAAGAAACAATCAGAACCAAATTCCATGGATAAAAATGGTAACTGTTTCTTTATTGTACTCTTTATGTTTATTATAAGTGCCTGATGTATCAAAGTGCTTATAAATCTTTTAAAATATGTTTGAAAATGATCTATTGAAATTCATATTGTTTTAGTGGAATTGTTTCTTTTCATGTACATAGAAAGCCTTATTATCAAGCATCAAACTGTAGAAATTTTAGCAAAGAATTTAAGTTTCCTGAGCGGTTCATGAAAGAATGCAAGGGAAATTTTTATCCAATAAATTATAAACTCATTCAGCAAATATAAACTGAGCATTCGTTGCTTCCTATACAAGGTCCTATTCTTTGTCCCAAAGTTTGAATATAAGACAATGCTTTAACTTAGGGTTTTTTTTTTTTAGTTAAAATGAGTAATGATTACCATTTAATATTTGTGGAAAAAGATGTTGGTTTCATGTAACTCATGGTCAACAAATTGCATTAGAGATTTCAATTGAAAAGACCAGCTAGTGCTTTGCTTGTGGCTCTACATCCTAAGCCTGATTTCCAGCTGATGGGCCCATTGCTGCACGCAGTCATGCATCTTCAATGTCCATGAAGCCTCTACACTTAACTATCTTTGCAACATCAACACAGATGACACCAACCATTGTTTTCTAACAATCTTATCCCTTATGGTGTATGTCTCAAACTGTTTTATCCTTCCAGTGTATTTTATTCTCTCTTGCATTCTCTCCTTGCAAATCTCCTTCAACATTGACATTAAGCGAGTTGCTTAGTGATCTCTGGTTATTATCCATCCTTTCCATTAGTCTTTTGAAGCAAAATAAAGTTATCAGGAGGATGATATGAGTTTGTTAAACTTCCTTCAGCTCAAACAGTTCCCAGTTTTAAAAGATAAAAATTAATGAGAAATAATTTTAAATGCTTTACTAGAAAGATTCTGATTTCTACAAATGGACTGAAGTATATGTATTGACATGGACTATCTTATATAATTTCACTCCTATTTTCAAAAACTTCAGATGCCTTAAATACAAATGCATGAAAATCAGTTTTCTCAAGTCTTTGCTTTATATGGGTATTTTTTACCAGTTTTTATACCAGTGAATCAAATATATACAAATAGAAGAAATATTTTCACAACTCAATGATCATTAAATATCTCAGAACTAGAAAAAGTTCTTAGTGGCAAAATGATTTTTGAAATACTCAGTGTTTTAAAGACCCTTTAAAACCCTTTAAAAACCCTTCAATGATTGAGTGTGTCATTGTTGTTATAAAGATGAGTGTGGTTGTGCACATACAGGTAATCTCTGCCTTCCAAAAATTTGCTTTTCACCACTTTGCTTTTAGAAAGACCTATCTTAGTACCTGTTTTCACTATCCAAAAAGAATCTGAAGAAGATTTTCATTTTTACAATAAAAGCTGCTGTATTAAGGTAGGTCTTCTGTAAAAGTGAAGTGCTGTAATATGAACTTTTGGAAAGTAGAGGATACTTTTCACTTTATGTCATTTTGCTCATGAAAGTTTTCATAGGAGCACTATAATTTCAGATAGTGAGAGAAGGCTGTATTGTTAGTTAAGTGCTATAAGTACTTTATAGTATGTAACATCTTGTGTTTGTAGAATCCACTGGACATTTTGAAAATGTTTAACTTGCTTTGAGTCACATCATTTATTTAAAATACATACATATTCTTAATCACAATTTACCTTAAATTATGTTACATATGAAGTGACAAAGTGAAGGGTGTATATTCTGAGACTTACAAATGTAGCACTTTTATTATGCTTGCAATACTAGTATTTATTTGATATGATGATGTTAAGAGAACCCACTGAGGTATTTACTGATTTTGACTACCAGCTTATGTCTGTGAGTCTGAAGGCCTTATTTAAAGTATTCCCATGAACTATCTCTCTATGAATGCAAACACATCTAAAGAAAATAGACTTTTGCCATCATTTCATTACTTTTCCTAGAAATCAGACAATAAAATGTATGTCTGTAAGAAGGATGATATTTTTATTCAACAAAGCAAGGATCTTGGGTTGTGAACTAAACATAATTTATATCTCAGGTTTCACTGGGGATGTTTACTATAAAATAATTTTACTTCATTTTGTTCTTGAAGGGGAAATGTGCTGAATTTACTGGATGAACCATTTATTGTAGTATCACGTAGACCAAGACGTACTCTGTTATTGCCTTAAATCTCTGCTAAACATAAGAAGAAATGATAGAATTAGAGCATTGATTCACCACTGCACAAATAGATACATAGAGGTACAAAGTTTTCTGAGAGCCTTTTTGTCTTATTCAGGCAAATGCTTAGTTTTTCTGGGAACTAGGATGTGAGTAGTTCTGAAGTGCTTCTGCCACCATTTGTACAATCAGCCTTTGTCTGAACACATTCAGATCCTTTTGAGGCAAACGTTAGGGTAATAAAAACTTGGAAACATTTGTAACAAGATTCATATATCCAATTAAGTATTGTTGTAGCGTATGCTGTCAGAAGTGGTTTTCTAAGCCTAGGCTTATAACACCTCCTGTGACTCTGTTTTACTTCCTTATACACTTTGCATAATTATGGGTGCTGAGAATTCTGGAAATATGTATAGACTTAACCAATTTAGAAATAAATCTCCTATCCAGAAATGAAAGAAAAAGTGTGAAAGACCTTTATTACTAAGGTTTTCAATCTATTTATGAACTCTAGATGCTGACAAACTCTACATAAACAAATTACAATTCATAGCTGTAAATATAGATTTGACATTGTTTCAAAATATGCAATAGTTTAAAAAATTTTTGTGCAGTCGTACAGAGATGCAAAGATTTCGAGACATTCAAAATGGTAAAAATCATAATCTTACTCTTTGAGAAAATCTCTTTAGTAGCATTTCATGCAAAAAGGTTGATTTTTTTTCTTTTGAAATTATAGAATAGGAATTCAATGGAGTAAGGATTTTCTAGGAACTTGAAAACAGAAAACATTTTTCTTCCCAAGTATAAGGATAGTAATAATCTCCGTTTTGTTTAATATACTTTTACTTTAGAGGTAAACAATAGAGATTCTCTCAAAAACTAACCAAAGATTATTTTTAAAAAGTCTAAAGTAGTCATATAGAATAAAGGTTTCTTCTTCAATTGACTTGGTCCTTGAGCATGCCGCTACCTTGGTGGTAGACCCAAGGATTAAACAATCAGACATTTCAATTCAAATGTCAAATATGAATCTTCCCTATCTTATAGATTAGATGTATAACATAGTGATTTCCTTTTTCTTTTCTTCCCCAAGTTTGCACTATTTTGTTCATAACTTTTTTGGTGATTTGTGAAAATTTGTCAGTCTCACCTCCAAATACACTAGTTTTGCTTTTTGTATAATTGTTTTCTTTGTGTTCTGCACATTCTCTTAAGGGCTAAGATACAGGATGCTATGGATTCACCATGCATTTTAATGTAACCATGCTGTGTTTAACTTTCACTTTTCATTAAGCATCAAAACTGTGAGAATTAAATGTCTGACTCTGATGTTTCAATACAAAGTGACAGTTATAGTTGGCAAAACAACAGCAAAAAAATAATAGAAAAAGAATATCTTCTTTAACATTAGGACCCTGAAATGGATATGAGTGGAAAGTACTTGAAATAAATATATCAAGAATATTCAAATGATTCCTTGAAGCTAGGAGGACTTCTGAAAATAAAACTAAGACCTTTGGATTAAATGATCTAGAAAGAAAAACGTATCATTATTCATACTTATCATTTAGGTCATGTGTTCAATTATATTTTGATATATTTGAATTACAACTCTGTTATCTGTGTGATAACCTTTATATTTAAAAATATAATTTAGAACTCTTATTTTCCTTAGGTGTGGGCTGTCTTTATTCCACTGTGTTCTTTACTAGTAATTCTAACTGTTTCCTTCACATATCTTTTCTCCCTCCTATTCTGATTATTCCCAGTTGTACCTTTTATTTAGGATCTCAAAAGGAGTTACAGAACAGAAAGGCTCTGATTTATTTTTAAAGTCATAGGGTCCTGGAGAACATTTAGATTTAAGGATGGGGCACGAGTTGACTCTTTAGGCCTGCACAGATTCCAGCCCTTAAAATAATGTACACATATGTATTGTGACTGACTTTTATTTATGGCTTTTGGAAATCAGTTTTATTGCTTTATAATCACTTCTTTTAAAAATGTTGTACTTCTTATTTTCAGATGCACAATGTTTTTATGTCTGTGTAGATATTTCGATGCTTTATTGTTTTTTAAATACTGTGGTCTCATGAGATACCAAGAGTTTAAAAGTTGTCCTTCATGATGTTCTACTTTTAAGAATAAAAAGCTAGAATAATAATTCTTAGAATAATACTTGAGAGAAAACTTATTCAAAGATTCATGTAAAAGACAGAATTAAACATTGTATAATAAGGGTATTTTCTATTGTTCCAAAAAAAATCAAGATGACATTGTTGACACAACTGATGAGTCTAATTCAGAGGCTGTATTATTGCTACTGAAGAGCTTTGGTGTCAAGATGAAATCTTAACGGCAAAAATGTCTCTAGTATGATGTGTTTAAAGTTGTTATTTCTATATTGATTATTTTTAGGCATACTGATTTTTCTCCAAGTTTAATTATGTGCATACTTTTCATGTTTTTGAAGTGAAGCTCACTTAATCAACATATTCTAAATATTTAGCTTTTCTTTCTCCATGTTTCTATTCCCATGAACAAATGTATTGTTACACATGTATGTAACTTTGTCATTCATCTTTATATTTCTTTATTTTGCTCTGTCTTGTGTCTGTCCCTAACAGGCTCATCTCATCTCTGTACCTCCCTCATCTCCTACCCTTTGGGTACTCTAAATGCGTTGAAGGTTTCTGAGGTAGTGTAAACCAGCTTGGTCTCTAGGTTAATAGTAATGTACCTCCATGTCTTCATCCCAGTTTCCTTCTATTGTACATGATTTTCAGTGGATTAAGCAGTAGCAAATGATATTTTTAAGCAATATCTTATCTCCTATTGATTTGAATTGGCCGAATAGAAATTTAAAAGCTGCTCTTTTACAATACTTATATACACAATTAATTTAAATAACGAAATTATAGGTAAGGACAGAAATGGTCAATACAGTACTTATAGATATTTAGAGAACATATTTTGCAGTTATGTTTCAATAATTAGATGCATTAATGTTGCTGACATTACTTAAAGTCAAAACGCAGTACTTTGGACATATATCATGTTCCTCCCCTACAATTTTATGATGAGGGAAACGACTTTGCCATTCTCACAATGGACTTAGTGAAATATTTATGAAGTAACAAGCAGACAGGCAGAGCTTTCACTTTCTAGTTAGTAAATCACATGAATTAGTCTGTTTTCTCCTATGCTTGGCCCACATCTTTTATCATTTGCCTTGGAAAAAATACATGGCCTATAAGGAATTTTATCTGACTGATTTATTTATCCCTACATGGAGGTCCAGAGGAAAAATGAGTTCATGACTCAATGGAAAACTAATTCAAGCAATTGCTAATATAAATGCTATATAATATACACTTTAATTGATAATCTATATAGCACATATTAGAATTTTAGGCTTAAGATGATGAATTCTTTGAGTTTAAAATTTTGGAAAAATAAACATATATAACAAATGCCTGAGGATGATGATAGGTTTCTCAAATGCTTGTATTTAAATAGCTACAAACCCTTTCCAGTTAATACTAATGGTGTCCACTTTTCATCAGTGTGTGAATAATTTACCCTGAATTATAATAAGGTTACTGAATTAATAAGCATTTCCTTTTTTTTGTATAGTTACCTTCATGCCTCAAAATTATTTAGATATAACAGATGTGATTGCAATGGCACTTACTGATAGGATATATTAATATGGACAATGACCAGTGGGCAAAGTGAAGGCAATATAAGAAAACTGGCAAAAACATGTATGTTCACAAGCATTGTGGCATAGTGGTTAGAAAAATTAGCATTCATAAAGCTTCCATACATGTATGTAAATGCCAAATTCTAACTTTATATTATTCTATCCTGGAGTGGGAAATATACTAGAAAATTCTTAGTTGTTCTATAGGAAACATGCACTTGAAGATAAAATTCTGTACCTGAAAAGTTCCATTCTGTGAATTACTGTTGTTTTAGACATCAGTGAGAAAATAAAGGCATGCCCTTTGGAAGCCTAAATTTAGAAATTCTTCTTATGTAGTATTTGAGTTAATGAAAGTCATTTTGAAATTCAAGGCCATCACCTTTTTATGAAAGGCAGTAATAATTGGAATAAGGTAAGAAATCTGCATTTAGAAAGATAAAGACTATAGTAGATAACAATTATAAAAACTATTTTAATCTGTGAGATTTCCAGTATTTCACTAGGCTCATTCATATGTGGATTTTAGCTTTATCTATTTATCTATCTATCTAGTTAGGTAGGTAGATAGATAAACATAGCCGTAGCTATACATCAAATAAAAATTTAAGCTTTATTTAAAGATTTCTCTTTTTTAAAAATAACCCAAACCAAACTTGTAAGCTTAATTTTTAAATAATAATCCTAAATGATTTTCTGTATCCTGCCAAGTGTCCAGACTCTGCCTTGAAGATACATACATTTAATGTGCACTGTTTCATTAAAAAAATTAGTGTACATATTGAGAAATAAGGTTTGGAGTACTCTAAACTTTACAGGACTTTTGATGTGATTAAATACATTTAACTACTAATATTTACTACTGTTAGTTAACTTACCTCTGAAGTATCAGATTTCTGATTTGTGGTTTATATTCCTCTATTATAGGCTGGTAGCTTTTATGCCTTTTTCCTACATTAGCACATATTTAGTATCTAGAACTAGCAAGAAATTTACTGTCATCTAGTATGTCTCCTGTTAGTTAAGTACTCTCCATGAAGTCGTTATTCCATATCACTTAAAATATTCAGGGAGAATAGTTTCCAAATCCCTTCTCAGTTATCGACTTTCTGAGGTAATATTTTATAAAATTGTCATCATCTTAGAGCAAAATATCATAGAAAATAACTTAAAATATATTAATATTTAGAAGAGGAAATACAGGTGCCAGTGTTTTGAACATGTTGCATGAGCTGAAAGTAATTTACAAAATATTCTGCTTTTAAAGTATGCATATGAAAACATAGACCAGTCGATTTCTCAAATTTTAAGTTATAGCTTATTTTCTATCCAATTAAACTTCTTAAAGTTGATGATTTTGCATTGGGCTGACTCTCTTTTTGTATGTGTGTGGTGACTGAATTAAAAGACTGTTCTTCCATGTAGTTCTATACTACATGAAATAAATATAAGAAGATAGATATATGTCTGTTTAAGTTTTCCATGCCTTGAATTTCACCACTCAATTTTATAGAACATTCAGTAAATTTAGGTTTAAATATATCTAATGTTCTAACTCATGAAAATATGGAGAAATGATGTGAAACTGGTGATTGAAGACATCTGTTAGTAGCACAAATGCATTATGTAAGAGGTTTTTTTTAAAAGATTACAGTTATTATTTTGAGAATGATAAATTAAATGGCTGCTAATGAACAGTTCACAGTCATAGCTGCACATTGCAGTTAGAAATGGGAGAATGAAAATAATTGATGCAGCTTAAGTCTGTCACTTTTCCAACATTCATATATTTCTTGGAATATGCTATAACCAGAATTTGTGTAAATGGTTTGAGGTGAATTTGCTTTAAAAAGTCATTTCTAAAGTCTTCACCAGATGTATTATTTTACTTTGTCTAGTGAAATCAGAGAAACATGTAAGTCATAGAAGAATTTTAAGCCCATTGCTTTCTGGCAATCTAATAATTTTAAACCATAAAATATTGTACCTATTAATAAATGACTCCTGCCTGAGAGGCTTAGTAGTTCCAAAAGAAAAATTATACTAATGTTTGAAAATAAATTATTAGTGTTTTAAATCATACTTGGTAATTTCCAGGTAACAAAGAATAAGTGGGATTTCAGGAGAGAATTTAAAGAAAAGGTTTTATTCGTATATACACGAGTAGTTTAGGAAAGTTCCAATTAGTATGGACAGCAGTAATTGGAAAATGAGCCTACAGGTGAATTTTGAATGAAGTTGGAATTCAGGCAGGTGGAGAGCAAAACAAGGCAGAGTGAAGGGCATTCCTGTCTGAGACCGATGTGAGGAAGATCGGTATTTTGGAGCCATTAAGTTATGATCATAAATATGCTCAAAGCTTCAAAGCTGGATTGTTGTTAATAATTTCACAGCAAAAGTGACAAGTTGGCATGGGGAAAGATTGGGGAAGAAGACAGATACATCTGAAATCAGGCAAACCACATAAATTTTTATCATTTAATTACTAAATATGGGCAGATTTCAGATAAGTTGTGATTGAAAAGAATGTTTCATATTTGGTGAAAATGGAATTTAATTACGTGTTGTTAAATTCCCACCTGTTGTCCACTTAACTAATTTCATAATGGGGGAAAAGAGTACAAAATAATGAAGTTGCTGCTTAATATTAGTGGAACACGAGTTCAATTCAAGTTTATCTTTTCTCATGAAGACCAATATCAACATGCTTGCACAATTGAATAGTGATAAGCATAAAATCATATTCATAGTATTTGTAGTATGGGGGAAGAGGTATTTCTAACGGAAGCTTTCATATAGAAATCTCTAAAAGTTATTGTCAAGGATTTTTTTCTCATTGGTTTGTTTTTTCAGGTGCAATAGAAGCTATAAATACACTGTGTACTTTTCAGATAAATATTTGCTCCTTTTTAAAAACTTTACATTTTAAATTCTACAATCTCAGCTTAAATCAAGATAGATATCTATCTTGACATATATGTATATATATATATATTCAAGTATATAAAATTAAAACTGTATATCTCATTAGTTTTGGATGAAATTCACAAATCACTGATGCTTCAAACCATGATCAGATTTAGAAAATTTTGTAGGTGTTCTTTCTTCATTGGAGGATGACCGTTCAGTGATAGCGTTTTAATCAGAGAATTGGTTTACATTTTCTTGACTGAACTCTCCCATTTCTATCTGTAACTGATAAATAAGAATATTTGTATTTCTATAGATCTAATTATAATGACCCCTCATGCTTACCTCATAAACTCATTAAGAAACCTTTGTTAGTGTAATTCAATTGCTATGTCATCCAGTATGTCTAGAATTCTGCAAGTAATTGTTTGTATTCTGGAATAACAATCTCTTTTAGCAGGTCAGGTTGTTTCTCCTCATTCTGCTCCAGCCTGTGTTGAAAATAAAAATGATGTGAGCAGGGAGAACAGCACGGTTGACTTCAGCAAGGTAAGCTTTCCTCCCTCTCACCCAAGTAATCGGCTGAATTGTTAGTAGAAGTTACTACCCATTTAAAGAGGTGTTGACACAATTTCATGCATGCACAATTTTTTGTTTCTTAGCCAAAGCTTGATATTGTTATAGATAATGTTAGCATTTAAGTTCACATGTAACGTTTTGCTTATTCACAAAACCAAAGGCGTAAGTTTTATGCATAGTCTTCAGGTTTCAGCCACTTGGTATAATATGTCTCTTCTAGTAAAAACAATAATGACTTCACAGAGAATTTAACAGAAGTTTGTTGTTTAAAACTTTTGTTAGCTTTTTTTCAAAATCAGTTTTCCTCTATTTGTGGAAAAGCAAATCACATAAAGTTTCACTGTCAATTCAGAGAAAGGTATTAGTGTTAAGGAAATGCAAGGACAGTAAGAGTAGAGTTTTGAATAAAAACATAATAAAGATTGACTCTGTTGAGGGCACATCTAACTGGAGACAGTTTATATGCCATCATTTACTTGATTGTATTCTAAGAAAATGATGTCTCTGTAAAAATAATGTAACTTTAGTTAGTGAATCCCTGACATTTTATATGCACTATTATAGGTGGTGGCAAACTAACACTTAAACAGGACAGAGGAGTTTCAATATTGACCAAAAATAAAGGGGGTCAACAATTCTCTTTATCTGAGTGGCTGAAATAGTAGTAACTCAGAGTGATTCCTTTTCTTTTTTTCATAAAGCAGTTATTACTGGCAATGATTGTCACAGCGGGTGGAGGTGGGGATGGGAGGTAGAGTAGGGGAAGTTGCCTGATTTGAGAAGAGTGATAGTCAGCTCCTTGTTGCTGTGTCCGAATCCCCCTGCCGATGCCTAAGTGGTCTAGGCCTCTGTGTGCATGCTCTCCCTTGGGTGCCTGGTGGAGTCTCCCCTGGGAGCATGGCGTACCAGCTTAAGTCTGTTAATTATGCGTGCAGGGACTGGGAGGCCAACAAAAGGGGCACACTAGTCCATGTGGCATGAAACAAAGGCATGACAAAGGACCTCCACACCAGCAAGAGAGAGAGGTGAGGGCATACTTGGGCTGTTTCTTCAGTGGCTCCAAGCTCATTTCACTGTATGGAGGCATGTGATTCAAATATTAAACCAGTTCAAATCTATCCATTTGCCACTCCAAAAAAATCTTTTTAAAACATTACATCTTCATTCATCTGCCAGTTGAAAGAAAATTGTTGCAAACTACCATATATTTAATTTATGATTTCTTCATTCAAAACAATGTCTTAAAAACAATGACATAAGAAGTGGCTTACATATTTGCACAGGCATTAGCAGCATAACAAGGGCATATTTAACATTTTCAAAAACTGATAATCAATCAGGTACTTTCAAATGAATTAGCTTTTAACTTTTTTTAAAGGATATAACCCTTGACGCTAAATTTTATATTTCCATATCATTTCACTTCTAGGTGTCTGACCTATCTTTGCAGCCTTCAAAAATGCTTCATCACATTTGAAAGAAAATGAATATTGCCAGTTGGAGACAGTAGTCTTATCTTCAGGTTCCTCAATTAGAACTATAGAAGAGTGAAAAATAACTGTCCTTACCTTTTCTTCCTTATTGCGTTTCCAATAACTGGTCCATTTCAACTTTTGGTAGGCAAGTTAAATTTCTAGAGCTCTCTACTCAGCGCCAACCATCTATACTCCCGCCCCTTGTCTGTGGCGTGGAGCCCTGAAAGAAAGAGCATGAATTCTTGAATCCTCACCCACAGTTTATAAGCTCTCTGATCTTGGAGTTTTCTGAACCTCAGCTTCCTCATTTGTAAAATGAGAATTATAATATCTATTTATAATATTTTTTGTGAAGATTAAATGAGATAATGGAGCATGAGAGCCCAGCACAGTGCTGGGCATGTAGTATGTGTTGAATGAAAGGTGGCTACTATTATTACTACATAGTAAAATCATAGTGTCAAAAATAAATACTAGACCAGAACTTAGTATGTTTCGGTCTCCACTGGATCTCTAATTCCTTGAACAGTGCTTGGGATGTATATGTTGAATAAATCCTGTGAGATTCAAAATCATTTAAGCCTTTAGTTCTGGCATTTTTATGAAACACCAAGTAACAGTTCTTACTTTATAACTTGGGATGGCAGAGTAATAGGCTTTCGAAAGAACAAACATGACCTATCATTGTAGAAACAAATTTTAGTGCCAGATTTTGCAGGTACATGAGTTTAGGATTTTTAGCATAATGATTTCAGTTTGGTAGTGAATTTATCAGAGCTTAGCTAGTCTTCAGGGTACTCTGTCCATTTAAGTATTTTAAGTTTAAAATATAGATTACAAACCCCAGTAGAATTTTGAAATGTTAAGGAAAAAAAGTTTTCATTTTGTGTGACTTAATCATAGATTCTATCTCCATTCAATCTCCATACAATCAACCCTTCTGATGGATAGGTCTATCAAACTTACTCATTTAAGGAATGTTTATTAATGTAAGCTGAGTTGTCAGTTTTGTGCTTCCTAAAATGCCTTTGAAAAGCAGATGTGTCAAAACACTCTGTCTCTTTCTTTTTGTTTTTCAAACTTACATATAGAAGCTAGCTATTTTAGTATTTCCTAATATAGGTCATGTTTCTTTTATTTCATGGCCCAAAGAAGCTTCACAGTATTTTCTACGTAGAAAGAACTCTGTTCTGCATCTATCTTCAGTATGTGAAACACATTACAAAGAGTTGAATTATTAAATCCCAGAACTGTAGGAAACCTAGAAATCTCCTCCTTTAGAAGGTGAGAAAGCTGAACCCCAGAGAGGTTGAGAGAGCTGCTCAGGATCGCAGGCTGGTTAGTGTCACAACACCATTTCTCCCTAGAGACTCCCTATTGATTTTGTTGTACTTTCTATAATGGGCTTAAGACTTAAACTGTCTCCTTAAATTCCCGTCTGTATTTCTTCCACATCTCAGTGTATATCTTGTCCAGACACTTCCAGTTCCACCATGATCATCTGCCTAACTCTGTTCCCTAGAGAAATAACTGTTTCTCACCCACAACTTAAGGACCAATTGCCCAGAATAAAGTATCTTTCCCTTCTTAGTGTAAAGGCCTGGAGAGCCCAAAGCATGAGTATAAATTCAGATCTGTAAGAGTATCGCTTTATTCTTCAAGGTCCTATTCAGAGGACCAGAACATTTCAGAATTTCTTTATGTTCATTCCAAGTGTCTTGTGTCCACTGGAGGATTATTTTGGGGATATAATTCAACCTAGTTCCTCAGAGATATTTTAGGTATTTGTAATTCTATAAAAGAATAAATTATGGTCCTTAAGTGTGATTTTTTTTGTTATATTAAAAGGTAGATTTCCAAATAAGGTTACTTATCAATTGAGTATTACTGCAAATACAAAAATGTTGTATAGTATGTAATTGTATAATACAATAATATAATTAGATAATGTGTTATATAATCTGTTACCCCAAAACATATGACTACTCCAAGAATAATATAATGTAATGGCTATACCAGATATATGTTATTTAACTACAACTTATTATATTTTAAATCAAAAGATAAATTGACTAATCCTGAAATTAAATTCTGTACATTTATGCTGTTTTAAAATAACAAATATTAATCAATGATAGATTAGGTATTATGTAATTAGTGCAAGAATCATATGTAAGGACCATATTTTCCTTTTTTAAAATTGAACTATTTTAGCATACTGGGTCTTCCTTGATATAATTAAATTGCGTCTTAAAGCAGTTATTTGTATAATTGCCACCTGCCTGAGACACCAGCTTCAATAATTAAGGTTATGGCATTTATCAAGCAATAAACATGCGTATAGAATGTATTCCATGTAGAATTTAAATTTCTCATTAAAATTATGACAGGTATTATTAATATAACTCATATTATTTATCAATTGTAGATTATCATAAAAAGCTATTTTGTCATTTTAAGTTTTGTTTTGGTTTATTAACTTTGTATAATTGTTATTTCCACTAGGGGAAAAACTTGTTTACTCTTTTAGGCTCTGAAAGACTTAGGAAGATTTTTTTCTCACAGGGATAGTAATGTATAGGCAATCTTTTATTCCTGTCTTGAGAATTTATGCATTATAGTGAAATTTGAAAGCATTACTAATTTAAAGCATTTTCAATGTTTATATTTCCCCTAGCTAGAAAAATAATTACAAAAAATATGGTAATAATTCCCATAAAATCCAAGCTTGTATTATTAAGATAAAAAGTTTTGTATCTGTAAATTAAAAGGTTAGCGTCTCTAAAAGGAAAATATTTACCATATAAAGTCCTATTGTATATGTTTTATGAGATTACAAATTTATATTTGGAAGTGTATAGGTAAAAACTTTGGAATTTACAATATTGTCATAATTTTTTTGTAGGCAGTTTTGCTTTTCTAATCCATTTTTTATTTTTCTTTGAAAAAGAATATTGGTTCTATTTGACACTTCTAGTAGAGTACTGCAGATAATTTTTATATTTAATCCTTATGATAAAATATATACTCCATATAATAGATTTTATGTTTTGTGGCACCCCCATCTTGAAGAAAATTAACTAGTTATAAACCTAAATAGCTGAGGTCTTGATTTCAGAAAGCAGCATATTTAATGTAGTAACTAAAGGCGGGCTGTGGACTTCCTATGGTACTACTCCTAAAAATTTTAATATTTTTCACGTTAAACTTCTTGGACAAAATATTCTCAAATCGTTACACTTGCAAAAGAAAGACTGACCTAAAAAAATCTCAGGCTCACCTATATTTTTCAGAGTATTTCTTTCTCTGTCGGCAACTGCCACTTTGATCTTAGACCCTCATTTCATTAGGATGAGAGCATAAAACCGATTACTAGATCAGATAAACTTTTTTTCTTATTCTCCCTACAAAAAGATTTCTATGAAAAGCTACTCAAGTGAATTAGAAACAAGAAATAGGCCTTGTAAAATCACTTTAAAGTCACCACTTGCTTCTCAGTAAGGCCGTGTACATAAAATTTGATAGTTACTCTTAAGAATATTTTACACTCATGTTTCAGACTTCACCTTTGACTCTTAAGCATTTCTTCTTGTTATTAATCGCTTTTTGTTTTGTATGCATTCATTTCAATCACAGACATTTCATATCAGTAATTCAATTATGGCTCTTCAGCAGCTCCAAATGTTAATGCTCTTATTCTTGCTTTTTTTCACTCTGCCATATTGAAATTTTCTGATGAGGAATTAAAGTTAAAGAATGATTTGGCCAAATATAGAATGTGAAGGATATAGAATAGCTAGAATAAAAATTGAAGACTAAAATCATAATTTATACTGTAAGAAGAAACAGGATTATATTTCTTTTGAAATACATACATACTGAATATTAATTGATCGAAATGTATTATGTACAAAATCAAGATAATGTAGTTTAAAAATACGTAAATCTACTGGCAAATGCGAATCAAATTATGTCTAAAGTACATTCATTTAATTCAGCACATACTCTTTTCTTCCCCAAAATTTCAAGATTGCTGATGCTAAAGAAGCTTCTTTTAAAAATATTGAAGAGAGCAACTAGAGTATTCAGCTTATTGGTAACAAATTAGAAAAATATATAAGAAAAATTACTATGATTAGAGGGCAAATGAGATGTTTAACTATCTTTAAAATTTGCTTAGACTATATAAAAGCTATATTTATTTAAGCTATATTTATTGATGGATTACCATGCATGAAGCACTGTGTGAGGGTATGATTGAACAAAGTTTCCCAGTTTTGATTTATCTTCTTTTACTTTGTGATGCTCTCAGGTTGATCTGCATTTTATGAAAAAGATTCCTCCAGGTGCGGAAGCTTCAAACATCTTAGTGGGAGAACTGGAGTTCTTGGACAGGACTGTAGTTGCGTTTGTCAGGTTGTCTCCAGCTGTTTTGCTTCAAGGACTAGCTGAAGTCCCAATCCCAACGAGGTACAAAGTATTAGAGTATCTTTGGCGTTTTTCTTAAACCATTGTTTTTGTTGGTGGGAACAAAAGGGGAGTAAGTATGATTTCCTTTGGGAGTTTTTTTTTCTGGACACTAATGCATATTGCACAGAACTATTTTTCCTTCTTTTTGTGAAGGAGGGGTAAAGTGCTTTAAAAAGTATTCTACTTTTCCTCCTTACCCTCAAACTTCCATGTTTCCTTTTAGCAATGCTCCTCCTCTCTGAAAACCCTGGTCTACATAACCACGTGAATTCTTTCTTACAATTTTAGCAAAAAGTGATAAAAAAGTGTTCGGCTTTTCTCAAAGAATGCATTAGACGGTGGGCTAAAGAGGATCCTGTGTATTAGTGTGGTCGCACTCAAGAAGGTCTGTTTCCAAGGCTTGGCTTCTGCTTGAGTGAGTAGGACTTCCGAGTACAAAGTATCAGGATCGTTCCTGCTGTCTCTGATGTGCTATGTTTCAATCCCAGGCACCACATGCTGCCTGTGCATAGAGACTGAAGAATCTATGGTAGTAGTGTCAGGGCACTATGGTCAATTCAAATCCAAAGTACAAATCTAATTTGATCACCTGAACTTCTTTTTCATTTAACTGTACATAAACATTAACAACTTAGGGATAATGCAAACTAAATTATGTTGTTTATCATTTATCTCTGTCTTACAGATTTAAGACAGTCCACAGGCAAAACTGAGGAGAAAAAAAAAGAACATTGACTTTAGCCCATTAGGTTCCTAGCAATTCATCCCAAGGACCTTGTTTTCTTTCATCAAATGTGATTGCTGTATACAGACAGTATTTAGTCTGAATTCTATTCCTATGGCAAGATTTATCTATATAAGGCCCCATCCCCGTGTGACTGGTGCCCTTTGTTTGATGCTGTAGCTCTTTCAGATGCTGTTAGTATGGCTCCTCTTCCCAACATCGAATGCTTTAGCCAAGTTAAAATGATGAAAAGTTCAGGTGCTATGCAACTGGGTTTGTAGGATATATTTCCTCTATGGACCTTTGTTCTTAACTTAGAATAGCAGATTATATCTCTCTGTGCTCTGATTATGGATAAGATATTCCAAAAATGTGGAATAGTTCAGGTGGGAGGGGCCTCATTTCATAAGTGTTCAGCAGACTGGAATTGAGGTCAGTGTTGGAACAACTATGCGTGAATCTGTGGCAGGAACCTGGTTACCATTCAGATTATGGAAAGAAGTATCTGTTCTCCCTGATGGAAGGCTGCTGTGATTTCCAATACCAAGTTTTATTTAAAAAGAAGGATAGGCTGAGCACACTGACATGGCACCTGACTGTATGATTAAGGCTTTATTTTTTCTATACACTGCCTGTGACCTATTCAGAGTTTCTGGGAATTTGTATTCTCAGACTTAAGATGTTGACCTTACTAATTGTAGAGGTATTATTTTAGTAGTTTAAAATTCCTTCCAGTCTTCCAAGCAGTGAATTTTTTGTTCTACCATTTAGGAAGGTATTTGATGAATTTGGAGAAAATGATGGCTATTTATGACAATGATAGTTCCTGTATTTCAAAGGAAAGAAAAGAAAAATTCCCACAAGTAGAAAAAAGCCATAATGGGGTCACATACCCTCACTTTCAAAGCTGTCAAGGTTTAGTTGACCTCATTTCATACTGTAGAGCAAAATATGGGTAGAGAACAATAGAGGAAAAATTAGGGGCACGTAGAGCCACTGCCTAAGGAGAGATGAAAAAGACTATTTAGTTAGGAAAGGTGAAAAATGGAAGAAGATTAGTTAGACAAATAGAATAAAGAAAGCCACTCAGGGTTCCTAATTATCCATTCTTAGGAGGACAAAAGGGCACACTATGAATATAACAGCAGCACATAGTAAAAATGTCAGAAAATAATCTTTTAGGAGTTATAAATAGCTCATGGAAGGGAAACCTGAAAAATAGCAAGATGTGTATAGGTTAGGAAATTTCTTAAAGGCATTATAGTTGATAAGCATCTACCACCACATTAAACTATTCCAATTTTAAATGTATAGTAGACATTTCTGTATATAGGAAATTGACTTGGATTCAATTACACCTGAAAAAAAAATTAATACAAGACCTAAGACAGTATAGTATATGCTTCATGTAAAAACATGTACCGTCTTTAAAGTTTACAACTAAATGAAGGGTAAGATTATAATACCTATTTCAATATACCTTAGAAAGCTAATTTTCATATTTAAGAGCATAAATCATTTAATACTGTAATACCATTAAATTATATTGCAGAATATAGGGCGTTTTAAAATTTTCACAATTTCTCTGCAACAGCGACCTTTGCATAGACAGCACAATGACCAATCCTTCATAGTAAGAGCACATATTGATTTCTTCAAAAGCTCCAGTTGTGATAATGAGTTTGCCAGACTTTCAACCTTATTTAGTTGAAATATCACAGTGCATCTGTATTTTTATTCCTCCAGCATTGGAATCAGTAAAACATTAACCCCTCATTTTCAGGTAACTAAATGGGGGAAACACTGAGATCAAAATAACCACAGATTCCCTTTGCTCAAGGATCTTAAGCATGAGTCAATCATTAGAAATGTTTCAAAATAATAGTAGACTATGAAAAATAGTCAAAATCTCCATCTTTAATAATTTCTTTGAGATGAGTGATTCTGTATTCTGAAATTATTTTTATTTTTCTGCCTTGAAACATTTGTTTTTTGTCTTCTTAATTACAGATTTTTGTTTATTCTTCTGGGACCTCTGGGAAAGGGTCAACAGTACCATGAGATTGGCAGATCAATTGCAACCCTAATGACAGATGAGGTATTTATTCAAGTTCATTGGGAACATTGTCCCCCACTAAGTATACCAAACTTCTGGAGTTCCTATATTCATGACAATTTGCTGTGAATCAGAGTTCTCCATATTGCATACCCTTCTTCTATGCTTCAACTATAAAATTTCCTTTGGAAAAATTTTCTCAAAAGGCATAATAAATTCACACATATGAAAAAAATACTTTAAAACCTCATATTCTAAAGAAAATTCCATATTTAATGACATTTAAAGTAAATTTACTATTATTCTCCTTATATATACTGCCAAAGTGAGTGACACTGCAAATTTTGTTTGAGGCAAAATAATTTTAAGGTCTCAAGAAAAAACAATGGCAATTTATTTGAATAGCATACATGACACCAAAAGCCATGCAAACATTTATCAACTCTTTTTACAGTTGCCTGAATGTTCTTAACTAGGGAATCTTTGAACCATTAGAGGAGTGGTAGGTGGATTTCAAGGGGCCTGTCATCTCTTTGATACAGCACATAAATTTTTCTACAGAAAAAATTTCTATGTATTTTTTTTTGACTGAGAAAAGCTTTCATCACCTTTGCAAAGAGGTGTATGTCTCAAAAATATAAGGTCATAAAAATAAGAACATAAAACATACTATTATTTAACTGGTTTCTTGAATTCCCCAACACCTTTGTATTATTTGTATGTAAATTTTCCTAAGTTAATGAAATCTGAAAAGTTGAGCTTGTGTTTGGGTTTCAGTATAAATGCTATCTGTTCAAATTATGTTTTATGGTTTTATGTGAATCAGTTATTGATATTTATAAACAGGAAACCAAAATCTAGAAGAAAAACATTTTTTTCATCAGTCTCAGAAAGAGCCAACTTAGTGAGTATATGTTTCCTGTGACTGCCATAAAAAATTACCATAAATAAGATGGCTGAAACAAGAGTAGCTTACTTTCTCATATTTTGGGGTCCAGAAGTATGAAGTCCAGGTGTCAACAGGGCCATACTCTTTCTGAGGCCTTTAGAGAAGAATCTTTCCTTATCTCTCCAACTTCTGGTGACTCCTGGCATTCCTTGGCTTTTGTGGCAGCAAAATTCCAATCTCTGCCTCCATCTGCACATGGACCTCAACCCTGCCCCTCTGTCTCCTGTTCTGTCTCTGATGAGGGCACTCATCATTGGATTGAGGGCCCACCCCTCCCAGGAAGATCTCCTCTTGAGATCCTTACCTTAATTACATCTGCAAAGACTCTGATTTCCAGGAAGGTCACCTTCTGAGGTTCAGGCGGACATATATATTGAGAGGGCACTCACTACTCAAAACATTCTAGTGAGGAAATCTCGGCGAAGACGGCAGAGTGAGGCCCCGTGAGGAACACAAGCCTTCTGGCAGAATTCTCTATGAGCGGACATTCACTGTAGCTGTGCTTTCAGTGTCTCCATATTCATTAATATGTGCAAATTTATAGTATTGAAAAATAAATGGCACCACAGTTTGTATTCCACAGTGTAAGTATTGTCACTTACATGCACATATGTTTCATGTTACAATACGTTTCTGCATCTAAGACTAGGACATTACATGAAGATATAAACTTTGAGACAGGAGTGTGCCTGGAATATCTGGGGATCAGCAAAGAAGACAACAGTGTCTTAGCAGGAGGGAAAAAGGGAGAGAACAGTGGGCAGTAGGGTCAGGGAAGTAATGGGCCGGGCTGTATAGGCCCTTTATTTTTCTGTTCCACTTCATATTATGTGAGATACAGAAAGTTTCAGAATATTTTTATTATGTTAGGATACATTAATTTTTCCCATTTATCTTTAACTTTTCCCATTTAAATTAAGTATATCATTCCTCTGGATGTTAGTTGGTGAGACTGCCTTATGCTGCAGAATGACCAATTAAAATCTCAGTGCCTACAAGGATTTATTTCTATCATGTCATGTGTCCATCACAAACTGGCAGAGGGATTCTGGTCACTATAGTCATTCAGGAACCCAGGATTATTTAAGTTCCATCTCAACCCATTTTCTCAGTTACTCACTTTGGCAGACAAAAGGCAATGAGTCACACACTGGCACTCATAACTTCCATTTGAAAGTGACATATATACACCTAAATAGAACACACCTAATCCCAGTATCAAAGGAGGCAAGGAATGCAATCCTACCATGTGTCTAGAAGACCCACGTGTCTGTCAATAGCCTAAGTGAGTACCACGCTGTGTGTGCACATGCAAATGTAACATACTTTGAATGGAAATATATTTTCTGCCCTGTATGTATATGATATACATCCAGAAAATACTAATTTATAACCTTATTATTTAACCTTTTTGTTTATATTTATAACCTTATTATTTAAAAATTGAACCAAATTGACATTTTTAATTAGTTTATGTATGCCCAGTTATAAAGATTGCTAACATTTCTAATATGTTCTAGAAATTTTTATCTCTATTTTTCAGCAAGGGCATCTTTTAGAAAGTTTGATTTACCCACGCATAAATAAGCTTTGCCAAACTTGAATCTTTAATTCTACTTTAATGAGCTTCTTTTCATCCTCCTTTCCCTTTCTCTAATTCTTGCCTTTGGAAATTTCAACATTTATCCTGACATTCTAAGAAAAATATGTATTACTGTGTATTCATAGAATAAACAAAATAATAATATTTTACATTAAAAAATTCTTTAGAGCTACCTATTTCTTCAAATTATTATAATCACATATAAGATAACAAGGAAATGAAAACACTGAGCACATTAAGATTTTATAATTTTTTTTATCTATAAATGATATGTCTTTTCCTTTCATAGGTATTTCATGATGTTGCTTACAAAGCTAAAGACCGTAATGACTTGGTATCGGGAATTGATGAGTTTCTGGATCAGGTCACTGTTCTCCCTCCAGGGGAGTGGGATCCAAGCATTCGAATAGAGCCTCCCAAAAACGTTCCTTCCCAGGTATGTACATTTGAAAATACTAAAAAAAATCCCATCATTTTGTTGTCTTCTAAATACATGTACTGAAATAGCATGACCCATCAAAAAGATTCAAATGACTCAAATTATAACCTCGGTGGTATTGTGACTTATCATAAGAAATATGTATTTGGTCTTCATCCTTGGTTTCTGGCACAGAGCTCCTAAAACTCTTGAAATAGCCTTGGTGTCCAGAGCGACACAGGTGTCTTCTGTTATGTTAATGAGGTGAGCTTCGTAACTCACCTAAGATTGGGACTCGTTGCCGGTGGAGCCAACCATGTGACCAGAGGGCTGGAAATTTCAGTCGCATCCTCCCACCTCTGGAGAGGGCAGAGTGTTTGGGGGATTGAGTTCAGTCATCAGTGGCCAGTGGTTTAATCAATCATGTCTGTGTAATGAAGCCTTCATGAAACCCCAAAAGGACAGAGTTCCGAGAACTTCTGGGTGGTGAACCCATGGGAGAGTGGTGTGCCTAGAGAGGCCGTGGAAGCTCCTTGCCCTGTCCCTACACCTTGCCCTTTGCATCTCTTCCATCTGGCTGTTCATGAGTTATATCCTTTTACAATAAACTAGTGACCTAATAAGTAAATGTTTTTGTCAGTTCTGAGAATCACTCTAGGAAATTGAACCCAACGAGGAGCAACTTGAGGACCTCAGAGTCATAGCCAGTTTGGAGGGTGGGGAGTCTTGCAGGACTGAGCCCTCAGCCTGCGGGATCCGATGCTATCTCCAGGAGATAGTGTCAGAATTGAGTTGTAGGACCCCCAGCTGGTATCCGGAGCATTGCTTGTAGAGATGGGGAACACTTCCCCTCTTCTTCTCACGTTGGAATTGGCACCAGACCTATTTGATCTCTATGAAAGCAAGACCATGAGGTTACAATCTTCCTTGATCCTGTCCAGCACAACTCACGGAAATGTTTGGTGTATTGATGATATGCTATGAAATCAAACAAATCCCATATACCTGCAAAGATTTTAGAAATACCTTAAAACATATTATACTGGAGGAAAATTAAAGTTTTAATAAAGATATAAAATATGGCTTGAGAGAAAGCCCTCTAGTGTATTTCTATATTCTGATACATCACTTTGAAATTGGCCAGGATAACGAACATTCAAAGGCATGGCTTAGTCATATCATATAGAAGGCTCCCTGTCACTGCTGATCACATTTATGACTGGGAAGAATTTTTTATTATAATTCTTATGTTTATATTATCTCTGTGTGGGCATATGGTATAAAAAATGTAAAAATTCTGCCTATAAAAAACTAATATGCATTTTACTCATGGTACAAAACCAGAAAGAGAAATAAAGACAATATAGTTCAAAGTCATTTTCTAGCTGCAGGCACGACTTTGTTAAGATTGGTGGCCGAATGTTTGTTAAGCCCACTCGTCATATTGCCACCTCTATTTCTACTGAATCTGCCTCCTACAACCCTCCCAGTTGTCATCTACTCAGCCTGGCTTTGGCATTTGTTCTGTGGAGTCCAGCTTGGTCTGACTCTACTGCCTGCATTAAGGTAACAGGTGGCTTTAATTGACCCAGCCCTGTACCTAGTTTTTCTAGTTAGCCAGAGGTGGACAAATGAGCAGGTGTATCACTCAACCATGAGTATGTAAAAGGGCCACCTCAATTTCACTATTTCATAATTATTAAAGACTATTTACTTTCCTTTTCTCAGTAATTACAATTGTGTGATTGTATAATTGCAGCCACATAGTTTCTGCTGATCTGTTACTAAACTAAAAGAAGTCACTTAAGGAGTAATTTTAAGGGTTATAGATTGTCTTGTTTTTGTACTGGTATGCATCTTTGCACTTATAATATTAAGAAATCAGCAATATAATGCTTCCTGAAGTAATAAGAAAGAAACATTTTAATTGATATTATTTGGGAAAATCCATTGAAAATGCTAATACACTGAGGATGAGACTTTTAAAGTTACTTATTAACACTTATTAGTTTTTCAAACATAGAACTGAAGTCAGGCATTTTTGAAAACACCTTGCATTTGAGGAATTATGTTTTTGAGGAAAGTTGCATATGAGCTTTGTATTTTTTAAATTATTTTGATGAGACTCTTTAAAGTCAGTATTAATTATTAGATTGTGGGTATTGAGAGGCAGTTGTAGGAAGAACATTGAATTAAGAACCAGGGCACCTATGTCCTGCTGTTATTTATTTGTATGATCTTGAACAGATGCCCTAACTTCTCTGTATTGGCGTTCTATATTGGTATGTCCAATAGAACTTTCTACAATGATAGAAATGTTCTATATCTATGCTATCTAATAAGTCAAGCTACCTGTGAGCCCTAGAAATGTGGTTATTGAAACTGAGAAACTGATTATTAATTTTAATTAACTTACATTTAAATAACCACATGTAGTTAGTGGCTATTTAAGTAATAGAAGTTTTACACAATGAATTTGAATTCGAGATATACTATATGCTTCTTTACATTAGTGTTTTTTAGAAGTATGTTGTAATTGAATCATAACTACTATGAAACTATGTTTTCTTCTATTAAATGGAACAAAATGAATTAAAACATATTAAGCACTCTAACTTCATATTTCTTCAAATATTTTCCCCCATGGGATAATTTCCATGGGTTATTCTTTTGATGTGTCTAAATCACAGAATTTTTAATACTTTTTCTTTTCAGTTAAGAGAATAACCTGTAACCTCAAGAAACAACCCTGAAAATATTCATTAGAACTTTGTGTCAATTATTATAATTACTCCCTGTCTACTCTCAACCTCTTTGCTTTTTTTTCACCCCATTTACTTGCTTGTTGAAACCACAGCCCTCTGTGACTAACTCTTTAGTGTGTGCTGCATTGATGCAACTGACTGTGGCTGAAGGGCCTGTAACTACACTGTCTGATCTCATGTAATTCATGACCACATACCTCAGGTGGGCCTTGAATGTTGCAAGTTCATCATGCTGCAACAGTCTAGTCCAGTCATTCTCTGTAGATGACTACTGCACACCTGTTTTCTCTCCTCAAACCTCCAGCACATCCTTCCTGACACTCACTTTTTGCAGGAAGTTGACTTGCTTCCTGCTTCCCTAAGAAATTTGAAATGATTAAAAAGAAAACTTCCATAGATGCCTGCCACCACATGTACCTACCTACCTGCACCCACACCCACATCTTCTGCCTTCCCTTATCTTTCTGTTGAATTATCCAATGGCAGACTTCTGCTTGTGCACTGGATCCCATCTCTTCACACTTACTCAAAGACATTACTCCATTACTTCTTTCTTTCTCCCATTTATCACCAATTCTTTTGTTCTGTATTCTGTCATCTTTGTTAGCATGCAATGTCATTAATTTACAAATTTCAGAGAGCCCTCTACACCACTGCCACTGTCTGCTACTCACCCATTTCTTTGTTCCCCTCTGCAACCAAATGCCATAGACGAGTTTTCATTACTACCCTGTCTCCAACTCCTGTCTGCTAATTCTCTGAAACCTGCTCCAATAAGGCTTTTGCCCCCAATTATTTCACTGAAATTACTTACATAAAAGTCACCAAAAATCTCCACGATGCTAAATCCCATGCTTAATACTCTGTCTGCATTTAACTTAGCTTATCAATTAGAACATTTGACAGAGCTGATGACTTCCTTTTTCTTGATGTACTTTCTTTGCTTGGCTGTCATAACACCGCATTCTTGATTCCCCTCATTCTTCCCTGGCCATTCCTCAGTGTCTTTTGCTGGGTCTTCCTGTTCTCTCTGATTTCTTTAAGAAGTGATGGAGGGCTCAGTCCTTAGCTGTCTCCTCTCCTCTCCTCTGTTTGCACTCATTCTCTTGGTAATATCATCCATTCTGGTATAAACTTTAAATCCTCTTTCAAATTTATTTTTCACCTTTAACTTGAGAGTTATTCACCCAAATGCCTATCCGGAGTCTCCACTAGGATGTCCTGCAGATCCTAAAACAATATGAACTGAATTGTAGTTCATTACATTTCCGTATTTGTGCACATCTTTGCACATATTAGAAAAGGCAGTGTAATGCTTCCTGAAGTGTTAAGAAACTGATTTTTTCCCCCTCAAAACCTGTTCCATATGCACCTTTCCATCTTACTAGATGCTAACTCCATACTTACAGTTGATCAAGCCAAAAACATGTAGCTCTGAGGGGAAAATATATTCCCAGCCCAGGGGAATTACCTTTGAAACTGAAATCAGTCAAAGGGAGAAATAAACTGGGGGGAACCCATTTATTGCCTACAAGCAGTCGCTCCCCTCTGCCCGCTCGAGTCTCTCATGACCTGGCTGCAAAAAAAGACCCACCCAACCTCTCCGGCCCAGACATGCCCTCGCTCCCCCATGTAATCCCCTGTTGATGCGGAGATGGACTGCTCCTCTCCACCCCTTGGAATAGCCTATTGATACGGAGATGCACTGAGGCCAGGTGGGAGATTCTGGAAATGTTGCAATTTTACCCACAACGTATATCCTTTTCTCTTATACCTGACTTCCCTTCTTCCAGAAAACACTCAGCGTTGCCTTCGATATTTATCCAGAATTATACCCTCTCTTGCTATTGCCATTGTCAGCACCCCAGTTCAAGCTGCCGTCATATTTCTCCTGGGTCATTGAAATAGCCTCCTAACTGGTCTCCTTATTTCTACCTTTGGTCTCTAGAATCTGTTCTCAGCACAGACTGTGCTCCGAGTTAGATCCCACTACTTCTTTCCTCAAAACTGTCAGAAGTTCCTCATTTCAGAGAGAATGAAAGGCAGTTATTTGCAATGGCCTAGACACCTGTACAATCTGGCCTCCTTTGGCCTCCGCAAGTCATCTCCCACCGCTTTTTCCCTTGCCTCACTCCTCTCCAGCCCTGCTGGCCTCCTTGCCCCTTGTTCTGCACGTCCTGCAGCCACACTCCCGCCTTCTGCGTGTCCCTCCATCTTCCTTCTGCCCGGACACCCACCAGTTAGTTAGTCTCACGGCTGCTTCCCGTGCCTCCCCAGGGTTCGCTCGGACAACACTCTCTCACTGAGCCTGACTGACCACTCTGTTTATGGTTGTGACTCTTTTCCCCCCACCCATCCTGTACCTCAGACCTCCTCTCACTCTGCTCTAAATATTTTTCAATAGTTTTTAATCTCTCTAAGACACTATAGAATTAATTTGCTTATGTCTTTGTTCACTATTTGCCTTCCGCATTAAAATGTAAATTCCACAGGCCTGATTTGTCCATTGGCATTTCAGTGGCCAGGGCGAGGATAACACAAATTGGTCCTCAATAAGTATTTGTTGATTGAATTAATAACGTGTATAATTTGAATGGTCAAATATGTACTCACTCACTGTTTTATAATATAATAAAGATACGTGTGTTTCTGAACAAAGAAATATTTCCTATATTTTCCTCAGAATTTTCCTTGGTACTATGCACCCTCTTCTCTTTCAAACACCTTTTCCCTTACTATAAGATGAACACTCATAGAAGAAACAGGTATTTTAGAAAGGCTAATATCTTTCATAGTTTATCATTTGCCTTATCAATGTATAGTTTTCCCATTGTAAAACGATAAGTTGGCTTACCTGGTAATGGGTGATACCTAGAAGACCAAATGATATCATTTGCTTTCTGAGACTGTGGAAGCTAAGAACAGTCCCCTAGGTGATTATTGGATTTTGAGGGTCACTCTTGAAGCCCTTCACTAATATATGCCGATTACTTACCTATAGAGGTGGTTCCTTCATAAACTGACAGACACTTTGCTTTTATCTTTGAACTTCAGATCCATGTATCTGTTATGCCTGGGAAATTGTAAAAATATTAAGCGATGAACTTTCCTTTATTTTGTGCATTTCAAAAGTTATTTTCTCATGTTTTAAACCATACCATTATATCTAAATGTCTCATTCTATATAAGATCATTTGATAATTCACTTTTTTTTTGTTCTTCAAGTTTACACTAAACATGGAGAACAGGTTTACATGTTTATTTTGGAATGGCAGTTAAATAAAAACTTTAATTTTATCACTTTAACATTTTTTATTATCTCTTTAAGCACTCGTGAGAATATTTGTATGCACAATAGGTAGGATTTTCTGATCTTTAAAAATCTCTGTCATTAATAAAAGTGGGTGGAATAGACCTGTGGGAAAATAGCACTTACATAAACCTCAGCTAATTTGTCATTGGCTCAGTTAGAAACTTCCTTTTTCAATATAGTCTTTTGGATATTTATTAGTCTGAAAGAATCATACTGTAAATCATTCCTTGAGTAGGAAGATGTCAGCCAATATCAAAGAAAGAACACACTTAAAAAGTAGCTACTGATAAAAGTTATTTCTTATGTAACAGTTGAACTCTGCCAGGCAAATAATACCATCGTAAATGACACCTCCTCATCCCAACCAACCCTGACACTGGCTTCTCTTTGTCCCTTTCTCTTACTTCATTTTTCTTTGTAGCTTTATCTCTGCTTGACACTAGGTACTGTCTCCACAAATAGAATGTATTTTTCTTGCTCATCTTTGTATCTCTAACATCCATAGCAATGAATGGCATACACTAGTCACTCAATAAATATTAGCTGAAAGACCGAATAAATGTCCATCACCTCCTTTAATCTCTCAACCATGATAATTGGTACTGTTACTACCACCCGTAAATGGAGGAGAGGACTGGAGTTTTCAGATTTTACATGTCTTCTTGGGGGTCATGCAGCAAATAAGTAGCAAGGACCCGGGTTCTTAGCTACTGTGCATATTGATTCAAGGGAAAAGAATGTTTCTGTACTTTACAACTAGCACCTGAAACTAAAAAGCAAAAACAAAAACTTCCCACAGGAGAAGAGGAAGATTCCTGCTGTGCCAAACGGAACAGCAGCTCCTGGGGAAGCAGAGCCCCACGGGGGACATAGTGGCCCTGAACTCCAGCGAACTGGAAGGTGAGCGGAAAGAGCTTGTGTGGGATTTCGAATTTTATGTGTCAGGAGTTGCTGTTTTGAAATTTAATATTTTTTAAATACTTTGAATACCTACTCTTTGGGGGTGAAAATACCAATTCATTTGTTTTTTCTCTAGTTATTACTGATTGTCATTACTATTAAGCCAGAACAGCGTATATACCATTCCATTTTATCTTACTTAGTCTTTCATTTTGCTATGCATAAAATGCATTCACAGTTTCTCAGTATGAGTCAGAAAACTGTCAGTTGCCCTTTCCAAAAGAGCCTGTCAAAAGTTTCAAGTTCAAGATGGAAATAAAAATAAACACCAAGAACTCAGTCTTATAGACCCTATCTCATTACATGCAAGTAGGATGTATATAATAGTATTTTTCATTTTTATGGCTGTAATTTGAAAGAGCTATATGATTTATTTTTCTAATCACACATCCTCGAAGAGATGAAAGCTTCAATTTATTTCTTAAAATGGTTCTTTATGGTTTTTTGACAGCTTGTCTCTCTCCAAGCAATGTGTGAGCAGAAAATCAGAAACCCTTGGGAGGGTCTCTCTTCAGGGAATTTGTACTCACAGCCTCCATTATAATTGAAGGCAACTGGGAAAGCTTTGCAGGATTGGTGCCCCCCTCCCTTTAAGGCCATTTCCTGTACGGTTTTCACTGTGTCCTCTAAGCTGGCTTTTCAGTTTCTGACAACTCTGCATTTAATTCTCTGTTCTTTCCCTTTATCTATATTTTCTCTCTGAGGAAATGTCCTTTAACATTTTCCTCAGGTTCCGTACACAATTTGAGAAGGTTCAAACCATTTTTTTCCTTTTTCCTTTACTGAAGCATTGTGACTCCTGCTGGTTTTCATATTTTCAAATGCTGTCTTTTTATTTTTGGTGGGTTTTTTTTCTCTCTCTCTCTCTCAGGTATAACATGCCACATAGCTTAGATGTTTTTCAAAGTTCACTTTTCCTTACTGCTTCCTAAATCCTCCCAGGTCACCAATGTCCGGTATCTTCGCTTCTCCAGAGTTCTTCCACAGATTCTGTTACCGACATGAAGTGTCCATTACTCATCTGCTCTCCTGGAGTTGCTGGTGTACATCCGGGCTGCTCTTGCACTGTTCTCTGCAATGACCTCCCACTTCCGGAATTAGATTTTTGCTGCTAAAAGCACGTTTATTACAGTAATATAATAGCCATTTAGACTAATGTATACCCTGATAAGTAATTATTTAGAAAACAATGTCTAATAAAAACTGCTCTCAAACCTATAAATGTTAACTATAATAGTTCATAACCATCTCAAATTCTTTTTGGGAGTAGATGGGATATAAATAATAAATGAATGAATAGATTAGTAGATTAAATCAGTTTTGAATTGTGACTTTGACAAGTTAAGAAATCATTCATAAATGATCCCCCAAATAAAAAAAATGCATGTATTTTGCCTAACACCAGGTAGGGGAATCTAAGATAATCTTTGTATGTGTGTGTTTCTCAGATTGTCACCAAGCTTCTCTGAGTTTTAAATGTCCATTTTCCAATTGAAATTTCATCCTTCTCAACCTCTCCTACGCCATATCCCTCTGGTAGAACCAATCACTAGGAAAACATAGTGACTCATTCACTCTCATAATAGTAAGATAGTTACTAATACCTTAATGTTGTGTCTATGTCAGTCAGATTAGGGCAATTAGAAATAATAGTCAATTTTTAGTTATTCTGAAAATATATATTTTTCAAGGCAAGCCACAATTTGTTTCTCAGGGAAACGATTGTTTTGGGAAGTGATTTTTAGATTGTCAAATAAATATTCCTTTAGAAGTCATTTTTTTTGCATAATCTAAGTATATTCAGCATATTGGCAGCATATTATAACATAATATAATTTTTTTAGCCTCCATGTAGGAACTTAGTCATAGCCTTATTAATTTAACATGACGTTTTTATTACATGGAGCACAAAGAACCTTTAGTAGTCAGGGGTTAAGTATGCATATTATTATCAAATGTTCAAAGAATAAAAATACCTGTTCATGAATGTTCTCATCCCTAAGTAGATTAAAAAATGTTCATCTTCATATTTTAGACAGCATTTCATAACTTAATACTACCCTTCCCATGCACACTCCAAATCTTTCAGTGTGCTTGTTGGATATATTTAGAATAAATGAATTTATACCAAGTAAGGTCATTATCATCTTGCAAATGATAGATGTTGGAATGTTTAGACAATAGCAGATCAGTTACATTTACCTACGTTGGTTATTATAAGGTCTCCATCTTAGTTTCCTCAAAATGAAAACAACTATGGAACCTATCTGTCTCTACTAAGTTTTACTGTCATTCATAAGACCATTTAGGTGCCTGCCTGGAACAATAGCTGGTGAGGAATTTTTTTGGCACAGGGTGTAGGTAACTGGAGCCATGGTTAAACTCTAGTTTTTCTCTCCAGGGTGATGTTCACTATTGGAGTATGTAAAAGCCAATTTACCCTCTCTCCTTCACTTCCTGCTATGCTACATGGGATGTAAACAATTAGAAAATACTACCAATGGTGGAAGGTAGTTGGCCTGAGTTTAGGGATTGGCTGATACAGAAATGCAACAGAGACTGAAGTAATCATTAAATCTCACTATTTGAATTTTGGCATGAATAGTTCTGAACCTTGTGTGAAAGAACCTAGGATTGTTTGGTTGTTGATACAGTATTTGGTTAGGAATTGGGTGACACAGTGGTGCAAAACCATCTCTGTAGATCATGACGATGCAAGGTTTATGTGAGCCTCATCTCTGCTGGTGGAAAACATACTGTGACCTGGCAACAAAGTAAATGAGCATTCTGATTTGTGTGTTTTTTATATTTGGATTTCACTGTTGTGTTTTTCCCCCTGTCTTAGGATTTTTGGGGGCCTTATTTTAGATATTAAAAGAAAAGCTCCATACTTCTGGAGTGACTTCAGAGATGCTTTCAGCCTGCAGTGCTTAGCATCTTTTCTATTTCTCTACTGCGCGTGTATGTCTCCTGTCATCACATTTGGAGGACTGCTGGGAGAAGCAACTGAAGGACGGATAGTATGTATCGTGCTTTTCTCTGAACTTCGAAACTTAGTTTTTAAGATTTGTAGTTAGATAAATGAGCATTTAGTTTCAGATTCCATTATGAGGAGAGATTTGGTATACAGTCCGGCAGACCAGCTTCATATGAATTTCCTAGCTGGCTAGGTGGAACTGGTAATCTAGGAGTGAAATATCTCAGGATAATTATTTCTTAGTCTTACACAAAGTTTTGACCTCATCCCTGGCCCCCCAGTCCTAGGCTAGCTTTGGGCGCTGGTTCCCTTCCCATTTATACAGGCCGTGCTTTTGTCCAGGCAGTTACCATGAATATATGTAAACTTGTAGAAAGTGAAATAAAAGCAAGACAAGGAACGTAGGGAGGGCACATCCCTGTTCACTGCCCATCATATTCTGCCGACTGCCCGCCCCTTTTCTTAAGCTCCCACCTGACATTCCTAGGCTTTTCATAGCAAAGAAAAAAGAATATGTCCATGTATTTTGAGCTTTCTCTCCCTAGTTGTACCGGCTTGCTGTCTAGCTTAGATAATGGATCGTTTATATCTCCACACAGAGTGCAATCGAATCTCTTTTTGGAGCGTCCATGACTGGGATTGCCTATTCTCTCTTTGGTGGACAGCCTCTCACCATATTAGGCAGTACAGGACCAGTTTTGGTGTTTGAAAAGATCTTGTTTAAATTTTGCAAGTAAGTGTTATATACTTGTGGCCCTTAGCCCCTTTCTGTTTCTCTGCTGTATCTATACTTCCCCCAGCATCACATTTGGAGGTCTTCTGGGAGACGCGGAGGTGGCTGGTTTGATTCGGTTTGACATAGTTGTCTCTCTGTGGAAATAAAGGAGAAGAAAAGATTTGTGTGTATTGGTATAGAATATCCATAAAAAGTCATATGCATCTCTAAGCATTGAAAACCCTCTTTTAGTTTTGGCCCCTTAAATGTTCCCTTTAGACAAAGTTCTGAGTTTTAGATACTCACGGAATGTGAAGCATATTTACTTTCATTTCCTGAATTTGGCTTATTTCCGTTTATTTAAAATGGCAGCAAGCTGTTAAGTGACCTTCTTTCCACTGCTCTTTTCCCCCTTCCAGAGAAAATGGGCTGTCCTACCTGTCTTTAAGAGCTAGTATTGGACTTTGGACTGCCACTCTGTGTATCATACTTGTGGCCACCGATGCGAGCTCTCTTGTCTGCTATATCACCCGCTTCACTGAAGAGGCTTTCGCTTCTCTGATTTGCCTCATTTTCATTTATGAGGCCCTAGAGAAGTTGTTTGAACTCAGTGAAGCATATCCAATCAACATGCATAATGACTTGGAACTGCTAACACAGTACTCGTAAGTACCATTTCCTCTGTTGGCTAGGGGGCTTTTCTTTTTATAAATATTGCTATTGTTATAAGAAATATGAGGAACTTACTCAGCAGACAGAGTGCCTAAAATCCTGGACTCTCAGAATGGAGAAGGATTTTTAAAGTCATCTAATCAGCCATTCATCTGATACTTGAGTTCTCATTCAAAAAATTCTGCCAAGAATATCATTGTGAAGTTCTATTTGTCGGGCATTCCTTATTAAGTAGATAGATAATAAATCAAGGCCAATTTTACTATACAGAGATTTTGGTTTTACAGAATATACATGATTTTGGTTCCTTTAAAACTTTTCATTTGGTATAATCCAAAGAATCGTAACAGTGAAAATATAAGATTTTGGATTTAGAGCAATGAGGTAAAAGAGATTCATTGGGTCTAGATTGTACTAGCCTGATGTTTGAAAATATGATAAAAACATATATTAAAATCACTGAGTTGAAATGTAAATTTTCTTCTGAAACTTAGGACATTTATGAGAGTAACATCCAGGAATTGCCTATTGAAGATGAAATCACAGTTTAGGATTAAAGACAGGATTGGTCTATTGTACTTCCTAGTTTTAGTGTGATAGCAGTTTGGAATTTCCTAAGGCTGTGTTTGCAGAGTATATGTGGACTAGTTAAAACTAGTACACTTTTAACTTTAAGAAACAGTATTGGGTTGGGGGGTGGTGACAGAAGTAGAAGCCAGTTTACAAAAAATTAAGAAGGGAGTAGGTGATAAACAGGGAGAATATTATGCCTTTCTTTGATTTAATTTTAAGATTTCTTTGCTTGTGTTTATGTATATATTTTTATACAACAAATATTTGAAGCAGTGTGTTCTTTGTAAGGTAGTTATAACCTTTGCACCAACCACCAGCACTCTTCTTATAAACTGCTTAGATATGGCCTCAAGTCCTTTGAAGATTTATTGTCTTTATTTGCTACTAGAAGAAATTTAAATTGTTGAAATTAGGCCAAAATAGTGCAATGTTGCATTTTCTTAGAAAGAATTACATAATGATTCGGTGTTGAAACTAACCTGATTTTTAGTACTTTGAATTTTTCTTGGTCATTGGAGATCTTGTCCACAGAGCACCTCTGTTTTAGAGAAGAAAAGCCGGAGTGGAAATGTAAAATAACTTTCCCCATAAAAGCAAATAGGAACGTTGCTGTGAGCAGGGTTCAGAAGTGATGCAGGAAGTGTCAGGGACACTCAGAAAGTGAGCAGATGTGAAAAGCAGTTGGATCAGAATGAGGGAAAGATTGATACAGGCCTTCTCAATTATCTTCAGTTGAAAAGAGAGCAGGGCCACCTAGTTTTGATATCCTTTTTGGGCCATATAAAATTATCTTTGCTTGGATTTTCAAACCTACTACATTCCAGGCCCTCTGCTAGGTGCTAGGGAAATCATAAATAACAGTCTGTCCTCATTGAGATTCCAGTTTAGTAGGGAATGTAGACAAAGAGACAACACAGTGAAATGAGTGCTGGGTTAAGGGATTGGTACAGAATGCTATGGCACCACATCAGAGGAGTATGTAACCCAGATTTCAGGTTCAGGAATGACTTCCTGGAGGAAGTGACATAGAAGATGAAAAAACCAGCCGGAGTTAGGAAAGAACTGAGGAAGAGGTCAGGAACACATTTCAAATGGAAGGAATGGCATAGGATTGGATACAAAATTATATATTAATGCTTTGAAATATTTGTCCCAAATCATATAGGGAGTGGTAAAACAAGAAATTAGACTCAGACTTTATGACTGTGATATAACTTAAATTATGCTGATGAATACAAATAAGTTCTCCAAAAGAAACAACATGGAACACATAAAACAGGTAAAAGCAGAGCTATTCTGTTTGAAGTAGTGGGGAGGCACCAGTTGTCTATACTTCCAGCTATTTCCTGAACCTTCGGTGGCAGCTTCTAAAGTTCTTCGGTCTGAGGAACACTGTTCAAAACCCCCTGGTCTAGAAAGGAAAAGATCAGAAAAGCAAGGACTAAGCCCTGGATAATAGTCACAGTGTGAAGGAAGAAGAATGGAAAAAAAATGTGCCATTGATAAAAAATAAGAATGCGGTATTAGAAGAGAACCATGGATAATGTCAGATTGTAAAAGGCAAGGGGCTAGACTATATCAGGAAATCTTTAGAGATAATGGTGGTATAGAAATTGAACAGCTTAAGTGGAAGTGATCACTTTTAACTTTAAGAAACAGTATTGGGTTGGGGGGTGGTGGCACAAGTAGAAGCCAGTTTACAAAAAATTAAGAAGGGAGTAGGTGATAAAGAAATGGAAAAAGTATGCACAGGTCCCTTTGATGTTGACAAGGAAAAAACCCATAGCCTTCCAGACAGGGCAAAGAGGCCCCAAGAATGGTAATTCCAATTGAAAAGAGCTATGTATACTTGAGAATGAGGATAGAGACAGAGACAGAGGAATGATGGAAAGAGTGAGTAAAAGGGGATTGCAACCTCCAGGGAGTCAACCAGTGATGACATCAAGACAAATGGTGGGGTTAAGTAAGACAAATGCTGAGTGGATAATGTGAGAGCAGAAATAGCTTTGTTTGCCGTGATTCCTACGTGTCATGGTGACCAAGAGGAGGGCACAGGTCCTGACTTTCTCAACGTTTCCGTATTCCCTTTTTATAAAAAAAGATCTCTACAATTTTAAGCTAAACTTATGCTTTAATCACAGTGTGTGCATCTGAAACCTAACTGTTTGAAGGCTGAGCAGGAATATGTTCTGTGGCCTAAGGTGCCCTTCTCAACCCAAGTCAGGGAGGTAGAAGGGATGGGAAGACTGGTTCATCCTGATGAGTGGTGACGTTTTAGTGTCACCTGGCACTGAAATGGTTGTAAGAGAAACAGGGAGAATAAACCTCCTTGGGAAATGCAGTGCTGACCAGGTAACCTGCTGCATTGTCTTCACTCCATGATTCCTTCGCTTCTAGTACCACGTGTGTTGTATACATTGAATCTGATCTGCTGGCAATAATGGTGCTGCAGTTAGCTGCTCTTTGGAGAAACAAAACCCATCTTTCCTGCTGTGCATATAATGCATATATTTATTAGTATACTTTTAATCATGTACATTAAAGAAAATAAAAGTTATTGCTAATAATAATGGCTACTTTAATGTATTGTATAAACACACACTTCTGCACAAAGCATTTTCTGTTTCATGAAGTCCCCATGACACTTTTGGTGATTTTCTTGTCATTGTCCCTGTTTTTAATCAGTTTTAAAGTGTCATTGCACTCATGCTCACCTGGTTTTCTCCTGATGTTGCTGGTTCCATGCTTTCAGAGTTTGTTTGAAAAAATTTTTTAGAAAATGTCATAGCTAGGATGCAGTATATCTAACATTGCCATCTCTGCAAATTTAATTGCCTGTGTTTCCACAAATTTTGTTTAGGTGTAAGATATTGAAAAAGAGGCATCATATTTAGGATCTACATTTCATATATTCTCCTAGTTGGGGATCCTATATTCAGAGTTCTTGAAATTCATAGTTTTACTAATCAAATAACAAAATGTCTTTGATTTTTTAAAAAAGACTTTCCTAGTTCTCTGGCATCCTAACCTTATAATGTGATAGTATGTAGACCTTATATTTGAAGCTATATGCTTTCCTTTCATTGTGCCAAGTGCAAGTGTCAACATAATCAACTTCGTTTCAAGAATATATATATTACACCAGATGATCAAGCTGAATATGTCAAGTTAGCAATAAGTAATGAGTTTGTGGGAATAACTTTTTCTAGGTTGCTTGGATTTTAACAAATGGCAAAAATAGAATAAAGCATTCTGTTTATGTAAGATGAAATGCTCCTTCAATATAAAATAATAATCTAAAGCTTTGAAAGATGGCTAGCTAAAGAAAGATTGGAGTTGTATTAACTCTTTTCCATTGGCTGGGTCAAAAGCAAAGAGCCGGGTCTATTACTCTAGTTTCCAATATATTAAGACAATAGTTAAATAATAATTACCAAGCCATTAGAAAGAGTGATCTCACTACAAGGTTATGGGAAGGTTTTGTTTTTGTTTTTGTCTTCCTATCTCTCTGTTGTTTTTTCCAATACCCAACCTTCCACATAACTCAGGACAGTGATCTATTCTGAATAAATGTTATTTACTGATTGACACTATACTCAGAAAGGAATATTATTTCTCTCATCTCCTCAACTAGTTTCAGGCCTACTTTAAAGTAGAAAACATGTAACAATTGTATACCCTATAGTCCTAGCCTAATATTGTACATATAGCAAGTGATACTTAATGCATATTGATTAACTGAACATGTTGTAAAATAATTGACATCTCCTGACTTGACATACATGGTGACTGAGAAAATGATTGACATGACTGACAATCTTGTTTGTCAAGTAAAGACAATTGTGCTCTTAACACTGCCATAAAAGATTTCAACTAGAAGTTTTGAATAAACTTGAGATGTTATCTTAATGTGGGATAAAGATATACAAATATGGATCCATAAAACTAGTTCTGACTGAAAATTTGAGAGGATGTCAGCATGATGAGGTCATCTGGAAGAAAGAGGAAAGGCAGACTGCAACTACAGCAGAACTCCAGAGGTTGATTAGTGATACATGGAGGAAGGAGGTGGAAGGTAAATTCTCATAGTTCATTGACCTGTCAGCACTCACTACTCAATAAAGCATAAAACTCAGATTCAGAGAAACCCTTCTATTTACATGATGAAATTTATCCAGAATGCTTGCAACATAACTTTATATTTGTATGTGTTCATTTTTATAATGTATGTGCAACTCCACCAGATTCAACTCTGTAATGCCAGGTCCATGACTATCAGACACACCTTTGTACCCACTGTACTAGTAAAGTGCTTGACACATATCATAAAATGAGCATGTTAGTTGATGCTTCTATATTTCTGAAAATACTTCTTACAACTGATACGTACATTTAATAAGAGCTTTTTTCTCCCTTAAAAGCCAATATTAAGAAAGTGGATTATATGACATCTTAGAATCAAGTAAATATAATAGTAGACAATCAATAAGTGATTATTCAAAAAATAAACTTCTGGAATCCCTTGTCACTATTGATTAACCTGAACCCTTGCTGTCCTTGTTTTCCCTTCCTGTTTTTGAACTAAATTTTATTTCAATAATAAATTGATAAAGTCTTTTTTCTAGTAGCAATAGTATCCAGTACAAGTTTATTACTTACCTATTTTATCCTCACTGTTCCTAATGGATTATGAGTCATTTATGTATAAGATTAATGGCTCGCTATTTTTTTGTCTCCAGGGAACTAGCGGGTGGATAGATACCATAAGCCTTTGTTAAGTGTCTTTCAACAAAGTTACAGATCCACCATTAGCTGTTTTCCTTCTCTGTAACTATAGATTTGAAAACCTTGAATAGAATTATTTTTCATACTTTCTTGTCAAATTGTCCTCTGTAAAAGGGCAGAAATTTCCATGAGCATCCAATATTAAGAGAGTGCTAAGCAGGAGTTGGTGGTTTCTTCTCTAAGATGCAATGAATGGCCACAGTTCATGTGGCTGTGCCTCAGATATACAGTATTTCATTCGCTGAGATGTGATGACCACTTTCAGAATTCACAATCTTTGAATTACTGACCCCATTTTTCTTTACTTTCTGAGTCGACCCAGATTTAAGGATATATTCTAAAATATTTGAAGAGAATATAATGATGCTTTAATTTACATTAAAATACCTCAGCATAGACACTGTGGATGTTATGTTAAGTTGCAACCATGGGCAGATAGTATCTTCCTCAGGAGTCAAAGCTCCAGGAGTGTTAGCTAACATTAAAGCAGAGAACCTAAACTCCAGAATAGGTTACTACAAACCCATCTACTGCCTACATCTCAACTAATGCTAAGGCTTATTGGATGTGAGAAATGGATTTCATTGTTGAAAGTACTGGCTTATTAATCAGTGCACTGAACTACACTGGTAAAATTAAAGATCATCAATTTCGAACTAAATGAAATCAAAACACAGCTTTTAATGTTTGTGGGATGCAATGAAAGCAGTGCTTGAAGGGAAATTTATAACATTGACTGCATATATTAGAAAAGAAGAAGTATCTAAGTTAATTATCAAAGTATCAAGCTTAAGAAACTAGAAAAAGAAAAGCTAATTAAAAGTAAGCAAAAGAAAAGAAATAATAAAAATGAAGGGAGAAATCAATGAAATTAAAAACAGGAAATCAATACAGAAAATCAATGAACCAAAAAACTGTTGCTTTGTAAAGATCAATAAAATAAATAAACCTGTAGCTTGTCTAACTAAGAAAAAAAGAGAAAGGCTACAAATTCCTAATATCAGAAATGAAAGAGGGGATGTTGCTAAAGATCCCATGGGTCCTTTTTATTAATAAGATAAGAAAGTAATACTATGTAGACTATGCCCACAAATTTTATAACCTAAATGAAATGGGCCAATTCCTTGAAAGATGAAATCTGCCAAAACGCACACAAGAATATATAAATAACCTAAGTAGGCCTGTTTAATTGAATCATAATTAAAGAAATCGATCAATAATAATTTCCAAAAAAAGAAAACACCAGGCAACAAAAATATTGTGCTGAGAACACAAAACTGTAAAAAATAAAGTCTATAAAAAATTAAAGACAATTAAGATACATGATACATAGGAATCTAACAAGTGAGTTGTGTGGCTTCTAATCCTAGAAATTGCACTTGAAGCTTAGTTCCTAACTGATTCATTGTCCAGACATTTTTGGTGACTGGTGACAGCTGCAACATTACCAGAACCCTGTATATGGAAGATTCTAAGATCATTCTTGAATGAACCCTTCATGAAAGATGAAGTCAAAATATATAAAATAAGGAAATTTGAGTTTCAAAGAACTGGTGAAACAGGTTATAGGAAGTGTTTTGCCATATTTCCCAGTAAATGCTTGTTTAATATATATGTCTGTATGTTCAACTGAAAATATAGCATCCCTCATTTTTGCCTTCTGAGACATATTGGAGCATAATTAGCCTATAGTCTGTGAGATCATCAGCTTCTTGATATTTCTTCTAATTGCTGAAATTTTAAAATTTCTTTAAAGCATTGTTTCTCAACTACTGATTCCCATATAATCAGAGGAAAGCAGATAAAGCTTAAATAAGCAACCCAGTTTTCTTTTTTTAAATCAAGTATTCATAATAAAATATCCTTCCAAAAATTCCACTGGATTTTTATATCCTTAAAACCCATAGTAAATGAAAACATAATGAATAATAAAAGCATGTAGATATTTGACAGAACAGAAATACATAGCTATGAAAAGTTATGAACCATTACTCTAGCAAGTACCTAACAATTTCAGTTCTAAATTTCAGTTAAAATAAGTTTGTTAATGTTTTAATTCCAGGAAAAGTAACAATTTTTCTTTTCAAAGACCTTTATTTATGTATTTTTGAGTTTTTAAAATATTGTGTTTTATTTATGAAGATGTTTTATTTTTTTATTGCTATGAAGTTGGTGTACAATGTTATGTTTCAGATGTGCAACACAGTGACTGGATAATTGTATGCAGTACTAGATGCTTTCCACAATAGGTGTAGTTACCCCAATATCCTACCAAGTTTATACAGTATTATTGGTTAAATTTTCTATGTTGTACTTCCATTCCTATGTCTAACTTATTTTATTCAAAGTCCTTTTAAATATTTCACTTTATACTTTCTGAAATCTCATGGAGCAGATAAGATTTATTTAATATTAATGTTTAAGTTAATGACTAATGACTTATCAGTAATCAAAACATAATGAATATTAGAATCCACTTAATGTTATGGTTTCTCTATTAGATAGTGTTATCTTGGTCTGCCACCTGTAGGGCAGATTGCCATGAATTCTTCATGAGATTAGTATAACGGCAGTGTTGGCACTTTGTATATGATTTGATAATCTTGCTCAGGGTATCTGCCATTCTTATTGGGAAATTTTGAGCAAATTATTCTCATTCATGTAAAATGCTGCTACATTATTCATTCATTTCTACTTTGCTGAATATTTCAAGTATCACCACTACATACTTTATAGTATTAGCCATGCTAAATGAATGCTTAGAGACATTGCTAATAACATGTTTTGGAGAAAGAAACACTTTCCTTTAACTATGGAAATTAATATGTTAATTGCTCTGAACACTATTCTTCCTAGGTATTTATAGAACTAGCGAAATTCAGTTAGGGTAACATATTTTTCTATTTATAAATGCAATTCTTGATAATATAAGGTATGTAGCTCATGCATTTTATTATTTAACAAACAGGAAAACATCAAGGGAAGAAGTATATATTACATGAAACTCTGGGAAGGAAAACTTTATAAAAACATTCTATGGCTATAGCTCTTAGCTGCAGGCAAAACAGTTTTTTCCCTACTACCCAAAAGCTATCTTTATAAATACTCTGTCTGGAAGACTGTTCAGGTATTATCTGAAGGGTAACAAATATGTTCTGTAAATGAATCCTCATCGCTAGTCTCAGGGAAGCTTGTAAATAAGCGAGTTCTGCTGCTTCGCTCACTGCATCACATGGGTACCTGGTGTCTTTTCGGCCTATCAGAATTTTCTCTAAAGATAAATAATAGGAAGCTAATTTTATTCCCCCAGTTTTTCGTTTTGATATCTAAAAGAATGAAACAACCATGGTAGAATTTTTTTCAATTGAAAGAGCAGTTTTATGGAGGATAAGAGAGGTGATCTGGCTCACCCTGGAATCATGTCACTGGGTGTACAGGCTGATGTGCCTTCCCTTAAAATTTGTATGCGGAAGCATTGACCTTTCGCGCCTCAGAATGTGACTGTGTTTGGAAGCAGGGTCCACTGCCTTCCTGCTGCCTTCAAAGTGTTGTGCGATCTGTTCCTCTGTACTTCTCATTTCTTCCTCTACTACTTTTTCCCTCTGCTCCAGCCACACGGGTCTTGCCTTTTCTTAAACACAATTCTCATGTTTCTGGGTTATATGAAAAGTGTGTATTTTAACTTCATAGGAAACTGCCAACATGGCCGTACCATCCTGCGTTCCTATCAGCAATGTGTGGGAGGCTCCTGTCGCTCTGCATCTTCACCAGCGCGTCCTGTCCTGCTTATATAGCCGTACCGCTACCTATCAGGCTAATTTACTGTCTGCTCCCCTCCCAGAGCGATTGGTTCAGGAGGGGAGGCGATTTAGTCTGTTTTGATCACTGCTTTTCTAGTGTCCAGATGAGTTCCTGAAACAAAACAGATACTCAGTGAATATTTGTTGCATAAGTGAATGAATGTTGAACTAATTACACCTCCATTTAGAGCTAAAAAACAAACAGGGGTTCAGAAAGGTTTAGAGCTTACCCAAGTGGAAGAACTGGGGCTAAAACTCAAGACATCTAGCACTTGGTTGACCACTTGTGACACTGTACTGCATTACAGGCCACTGGTTTGCCCAAAATGATTTTTATGATGATTACATAGGCTATGGGAAGTTTGGATACATTTTAAGTTTATTTAGGTCTCTTAGATACTACCTTCAAGCAGTTTTTAATTTCCAACAGGAAGTATAAAATCTAAAAGTAGAGGATATGAATAATATTATACTTAAGAGGTGAGGTGGATTCTTAACTTTAGAGTTTGTTAGAGCATAAAAGTTCTTATTTTGATTATTAACAACTTCCCATAAATAGATATTTGACAAGGAGGGAAAAAATCTTGGTTAGAAATAAGTTTTACTGTATCCCATTGAAGCCCTACTTCATCTTATTATTTTTAAGATCTGGAAGGATACCTACAATATTTATAACACTTTGGGGGCAGAAGAAAAGTTTGTAAGAAAATAGGCTTATTTTCCTTGCATATTTTAAAGTGTTCAACTGACAATGTAGGCATGCCTTGTTTTGTAATTTCTTTCTAAGAATTAGTGTTATGATGTGAAATTTAAGCCCCATGGCAAGTCCTAGGAAGAACTAATGAGGGCAAGGTGGTGCTCATTGAATCAGCTCCCATGTATTCAAATTTATTTTATAATTCAGAAAAATAGCAACCTGTTAAACTCAAAGGCAGAATGGAGCAAAACATTTAAGCTACAATCAGTAGATCTGCCATTCTGTTCATAAATTCTCTTAGTCACTCGGCTCATTCCTTCAACATCCATAGATCTCTGTATAGTGTTAGTATTGATAGTATGGAAATGACTATTATATGTTCTCTACTGTCAGAGCTCAGTGGTTATCAAGAACCATATCAAGATGTGCTTTGCATATAGTGGCTACACAGAGAGTATTTGTTGGATCAATAAAAAGGAGGCAAATGATTGCAATATGGCATAATAAATATATACACCAGATATATGTATATCCAGGGAATGAAGTAACTACCCTGGGAAGCTAGAGCATTCACAGAAGAAGTGAACCCGAAGTTGCCACCCTCTCTCTGCTGTACCTGTCACTTGAGTTTACCGTACGTGGCGTATCTGTGTTTGCCACTCTCTTCATTGTCTCTCTGAGTTCTGCACGAGCAGGTCATAATGGAATTGAGGGCACTTAGGTAGATAGAATGGACCTCCTGGGAGCAATTGGCAGAGGTTCTTAAAAATTGTAATAAATTTTATCTGGTAAAAAGGCCTTTGGTGATAATGATAAAGCTCTGGGAAGAATTATGTGATAATAGATTAGAAGGTGATCATAGGAAGTAAAAAAAAAGAGCAATACACTCAGTGTGAAAGGTGTTGGTACTGATTATTGACTCAGACAATAGTAATGGGAAGAAAGCACACAAACTGGAAAGAGGAAGAAAAGCAAAAATTGGCAAGGCTTCACTCATTCAGTGAGTGAGTAATTATGGAATGCCTCCTAGTTTATATGAGCTGTCACAAAAAGTTTGCATACATGATTTCACTTAAACCTCATATTAACCTGTGGAACAAGTGGTACCCCCACTTTACAGGTGATCCATCTGAGGCTCCAACAGGTGAAGTCATTTGCCAAATAACACATAGCCTGTGAATGGTAAGTGAGGGTCAAACTCTCACGCATTTGGATTCAAGGCCCATGAACTTCCTCCTACAACATAATAGTAATAGTAATTGTAAATAATAATAGTAAAAGACTATCATTATTATAAACTCCTTAAAGGCAAGGGGCTACCATATATTTCTCTGTATCTTCCATAACACTTAGCATAGTACTCTGTACAAAATAATTTTAAACCACTAAATTAATGAATGAACAAACATGACTACCTGCTGTGGTCCAGACACTTTGACTATAAAAGTGACAACGTACATGGGGTCTCTGCCCCTGGGAGGAATATTATCTATTGAAAGAGCATAATATATGTTAAATGTTACACAAATAGGTACTTATTCTAGTTGACATAAGTGCTATCTCATAAAGGTACAGAGTACCATGGAAGTGAGTAATACTCTCCAAGTACTGGAAGCCAAGGGGAGGATATGGCTATTTGAATGGAGATGAAATTCAAATAAGAAAAGGTTTGAGAAGAATTTAGTGAAGAGAGCATTTTTGTTTTTAGTATTATCTAGTAGTAGTGGTGCTTTATAAAGTTACTTTACATAGTTTTGAAGCAGTATTTTCTTCTCAATATAATATAGCTATAAAGTTTAAATCAAAAGTATAAATACTTAGAGAATCTATTCTGAGAATAGAATTCAAAATATGGAAATGTACTCATAAAAGACTTATCATTACTATTTAAATAGTCATCTTAATAGAAACAAATTAAATGTTTAATAAAAAATAAACTGTGTGACACCATTAAAAATGAGAACTCTGAAGGGTAGTAGGACATGGAAAATGTTTACATTATAGTATTATATAAAAAAGATGAAAAACATTGTATGCCTATAAATATGTTGAAAATATACATGGGAAGATAAACTGAAACAAATATACCAAAAAATTACAGTAATTGGTGGAAATACAGTGAGAGATTTCCTTTTTTGTTTTTTATTTTATAAATATTCTGTGGTGTGGTTTTATTATATTGACAATTCAAAATGATTTTTTTGAAAAAGAAAAAAGAATAGGCATAAAAACATGTTTGGCTTCTACAGATAGATCGTAATTCTCTGCTTTTATGCTTTATATTAATACCTAACTTGCTAGATAGCACTCCGGGGGCTAATTTAGTCAATAATGAGACTTCAGAAAAATGAATCACAAACCGTTACTGTTCAGTGCACACAGGAAGGTGCTAATAATAACTACGAAGGCAGAGGAAGAGCATCTGCAACCCAGAAACTAAAATTAGTAATAATGTTGAAGGGAGTTCTACCAAACTATGTTATCTAGAAGAAAGCCACAGGCTCCCCTTGTGCAAGGAAGACTGATCACCTCCATTAGCCTTGAAACAAAAGCAGAGATTTCTGGATGAGGGCATTTAATCACAATGTTTATCTAATCGCTCTGTAGCCATTTCTAAAAACAAGATCGCTTGGAGCACGTGCTTTTCTCTGGGCAGTAAAGCATAATAGAGGATATGTGTGGTGCAGAATGTATTTTAAGCTACATAATCCAACACAACAATGCATATTATTGATATTTCATACTGGTGTTTTTAAAAATGTGACATAGTGCATATACTGCCTGTTTTTTGCCTTTGGATAGTTGGACTTTCCAGTCTGTAGGCTGGTGGTAGCAACAGTTGTAATAATAACAATAACAACAATGATGATACCTGACACCCACTTAGTATTTACTTATGCCAGACCCTGTTCTAGGTGCTTTTACTTATACTAACTCACTTTACCCCTACAAAGCCCTGTGAGGTTGATTGCTATCATTATCCCACTTAAAGAGAACTGAAATATAGAGAGGTTAAGTAACTTGTTCAAGTTCACTTACCTAAGTGCTTGGATTTGAATAATATAGGAAGGAACTCTGGCTGGAGAGTCCAAAGTTCACTGTCCTAGGCACCAGGCTATCTTAAGTACCTGAAGATTTTTTTTTTATTAATACTTCAATCTTATGGCCAGAGTCACTAAAAATCATTTTGGATGAAATTAACATAGGCTCTTATTCCAAACTCGTACTCCATCTTTGCACATTGCTGTCTTTAATTTTTCTTTCTTTTGTTTTTTTTCTTCTTTTCTTTCTGTAGTTTTAGATTCGAGCTATTTGGACTCAGTCCATCAGTATAGGTGAAAACAGGAAAGTGAGATTTGCCCAATAATGCAATTAAAGTAATAAATCATTTTTCTTGATTTATTTATCTAGAATATCTGCTTTTGATGTTTAAGAACAGACAGTCTAAATAGCAAGAGCCTTCTTTGAGCCAGAAAGGGTTGGTGCAGAGATCTTTCTCAAACTTCCTGGAGAAGCATGCTACCTCTGAGAACTACCTGCTGAGAGTTCAAATATCAGGCATGCAGGGTCAGGAAAGAACAATGATTTACTTGGCTATATATGATACCTGTGATGTATAAAGTAGGTCTTTTAGGTTAAACAACATATTTTTTTTTTCTTTGGAATTGATTTAGGGATGAGGAATGTTACAAACCAGACACAGGCCTGGCAAGGAGGCATAACATGCACTCACACCCACTTACAGACCCGACGCTCCAAAACTGTCTCTCCTGTGAGCTTGCCATTTTTATGCCAAATTTCTTAGTACCTTCAGAAAGTCACTGCTGAAGTGTAACTATATCCCAGGAATGGAGTAGCACATTGTGCCGTTGTCCTCACTAATACAGTAAGTCACCAGGAACAGAGGCCCCGGCCTGGAGCGAATGGGGCACACAGCAAGCAAAGAGAACAGAGAAGGGACACCAGCTTGGTGGCCAGGTTTAGATGAAGCTATGAGAAATAGGAATCTGGACAGTTGGGCCCAGGGAAGGGGAGGTGGTGTGGTTGTCATGATATGACGGCAGGGCTGCAGGGTGTTTGAGGGGAATATCTTAAAGGAGAGGGATCCTGAAAAGGGAAGCTGAGAGCACCATCCGGGAACATGTAGATTAACTTACTCTGCAGCCGTCTCACTCTTCAGGCTCTGCTGATGGAAATGGCACAGAGCCACATCTCCGAGTATATCACAGCTATAGAGCAGAAGTTTCAGGGCCAAGCAGACCCGGATTCAAATCTAATCAATATGGCCTTGGATAAGGTATCCAACACTTAGTTTCCTCCAACTAGAAGATACAGAAATCAAACTATTAAACTAGAAAAGAAAGTGCCTCCTGCCATGCATATGGTAGCTGTGTGTATGTCCTGTCTATATGCACAGAGGTACAGCAGCTAGAGAAAGCATGTATGTACGCATGCATACACACACACTTCTGCAGAGATGTAGTCAGGTATCTACTGTTACCTTCACCCCTTCTATGTTACTTCTACTAGAAACTTGCTATGCATGCTCTCTTTTACATTTTAGTTTGCTTTTATCATATATAAATTTACTTTTACTCAATTTTCAGAATATTCAAATGATTCAAACTATGGCGTTGGGCTTTTTTCTCCTGAAGTACATTAGCAGGATGACCAACTTGGAGAATTCTAATTATTAGTGACCTAAAAAGTCAAATGTTTTCCTCCTGATGTAACAGATTCAGACAACATATTACTGATTTACTTTAACAAGAAAGAGACTATTTTTCCTAACTAATGATATTAATGGTTTTCCTTTGGGCAGCACTACTACATAATAGTCCTTTATATTATCATTATTTGAATTCATGACCAGACTGGGTAAGGATTTGAGGGAGTTCTGTATGTTCAGATGACTTAAACCTGACTCGTAGCATATATACCTACCTGGGCAGACATCTGAAATAAGAGTCAGCTAGTTCTGTTACAGAATAAAGTTAGACTGGAAGTAAAACAATATTAGGTAAAAGAAGTCTCCTTTGCCCATTCTGCCTCTCATGGACTCATTTGTAAAAGGAGTACAGACCGTAAATCCTATGCCATACTAGATCCTTTCCATAGTAGAAGCCTGGGGAAGGGATTTGAGGTTTCTCATTTTTAAATGAGGACAAAAATATCTGTCCTTCCAGTAACAGGAGTGATTTGTGGATTTAAGGAGATTATATCAAAATGCTTTATAACCTACATAATAGTTATATAATGATAACTACACGTTTTGAGCATCTACTAATTTCTAGGAATAGTACTGGAAGCTTACATGTATTATGGTATCTCGTTTCAGCCTCAGCATAGCCCTGCCCAATTGTTAGGATTGTACTTGTTGTATAATGAGTTAACAGAAGCTCAAAAAGCCTGTGATTTTCTCAGGTCAAATAGGTTTGAGAAGGGTAGTCATGATTCATCTCAATATTACTTTAAAACTGAGGCTTCCATTTTCTTTCTCCTCAGAACTACGCCAACAGCATTACTTAATGTCCTTAAGCATGGGAGGCGGCATCAAGGAAAGGGAGAAAACAACTCACTGAAAAATCTGCTTCTTTAACAAAGCTGACGAAACACCCTGATAAAACCAGTGCTTATATTTTAGACCACCTGAGAACCCCTGAGCTTCACACAGTTTAGAAATCGTCTTTATGTATTGTGCATAAAGTAAAAAGGGAAAAAAAGGTGTTTTAGATGCAAGAAGAATATGGTGATGGGGAGGAAAAATTTTCCTCTGCCTTTCAGGGTTCTTGCAGCTAGTCTAAGAATTGAATTATCATGAGACAAATTAATAGGAGAAAATAAAGTTTAATTACATATATACAGGGAATCCACACAGACATGAGATTCTAAAGACAATCAGACGAAATGAGGCATATATGTCATCCTGAACTGAGGAGAAGCGGATAGGTATCTGGAACATCAAAGGAAAAAGGAAGCTATAGCAGGAATGTAGAAGAGTAAAGTTTGGGTAAACAAATGTTTGCTGGGCCATACAGAAACAAACAATGGGGTACAGAGAGGAATTTGTACGAACAGACTTTGCTAAATTCCTCCTTGTCTATCACCCCCTAGTTTATTTTTTAATGTAGGTATCTGTGGTAACAGCTTTCTTCCTGCAGCAGGTCCTCCATCTAAATCCTTTTTATGCAGTTAGGGAGAAGGTGAGAGTTCCTTTCTGAGTCTCTTGGGCCTTGATTGTTTTTAGCTCAACATAATCTGCACGCCCAAGTGGCACATCTTGGGCAAGCTTGCCCTTGTTCCCTACAGTGGTATGCCATCCCGGCCAGATTCCAAGCTTAGATTTTTAATATGTTCCATCCTACTCATATTATCAAGCATATACACAAACCACAACATGAAATAGGAAAAACATAAGGACTTCCTTCGCTTTTGGAAACAGATGGGAAACAACAAAGAATTCTTTCCAGAAATGCAGGCAAATCATTTTTTTTCCATAATAGTTAATATGCCTCTTTTAGGCATTAAGGAACATTTATGTCTATAATCTAAATAAAGCTCTATTTTTACTCTTTACAAAAATCAAGTCTCCCAGTAAAAACAGCATAATTCACCACACTGATCTTAAGAATTCCATTACTAAAACTATTAAGTATACACCCCAATTCCTAACCTCTCAGAAGATTTTTCATAATAGGCTTTAATCATTGGAATGAACAATTGTTCAGGAAAGCAACCCCGCCTCCTGTAATATCATTTGGTAGTCAACACTCTTGTTTTCCAGTAAAAGGGAAATTTCACGAGCAGAAACATTGAGATTTCAACAATGAAAAGAATGTTTCTGAGCAAATATATCTTAATAGGTTGACCACAGATCTGGGGTCTTCACTTCTCATAGTAGTGCTGCCAGACACAACCATGTCAGGCCTTGTGTTTGCACATGGATAATAGTGTCATGACCCACTTCACCATTGACCTCTATGTCTAAAGACAGGAAACTGGGTCCTCACCAGTGAACCTTTGGCATCATCTCTTCCATAAGTTTCTGCCCTCCAAACCCAGGTTCCACGGGCATAACCAAGGCCCTATCTATCTGGTTAACCCATGGTGCTAAATATTCAACTACCATTCCTAGTTTGATGGCCAGTCCAATCTTCATTCAATTCTCCCAAATATCTTTAATCAAAGCCCCTGGGTTCTCAGTGTCCTCAAAATGAAAGGAATGTTGGTTGGCTCCTACTGAAGCTATTGGCTTTTCCGACTGTTCCAGCCTGGACATCATCCTATGCATGTCAAAGAAAGGATCCTGGCCTAGTTTGGAGACTGTACTGCAGAGTGACCGAAGGTGATGTTCTAAACAAAATACCCATCCGGTACAGCCAGGTGCAGATAATTGGCTCTGGAGGCCAGCATTTTTAGGTTCTTAGCCTCCAACTGGCCCCATTGCTGTTGAGGATGCATGAGCCAGTCTTGCGGCTGGACACCATGGTGCCAGTTCCCAAGAGCCAAGTTACCCCATGAGGCCCATGGCAAGATGAAGGCATCAGAGCCTGATTTGTTCTTTTTACTTTTTTAAAATGTGTTAGTACTTTTAATCCTTAAACAGTTACTTAATTTTCTTTTGAAATGATGATTAAATTTCCCTAGGATAAATCAAAGTAAAGGCGTGAGTTATAACTTTTAAGAATTTATTTTAGAATCATTTTTCTTAAGTTGACTTGCCTATTATTCAAATGAGTCAGAACTAGCAATTCACTTTGTTTGCTGTTACTTGGGTTGTGTGAAATAACAGAAGAGTGGGTTTGTGTACTGATGTTGTAATTGACAGCTTAGTATTTCTCTCCTGCATTTAAAGAGAGCCACCAGGGTCATGTCTGTCTTATTTAATAGTACAGTTAGCATGAAGTCTTGAGTGACACTTATTGACTTTTTATTGAGTAAATTAAGCATTGTGTAAATTGCCTTCTTGACTAAACTTTCAATGAATCCTTTTTCCTGTGTTGTCACACATATAGAACAAAACATACTGTAACCTGAGTTTCTCTGAAGAAATAGCCTAAGACAGAGACTTCGTCGAAAGCTAACTGCTCTTAAGGAGCAGAAGTGAAGAGTGGGGAGAGTGATAGGGATGGGCTGAATTGTGTCCCCCCGCTCAGAATTCATGTTTGGAAGCCCATAGTGAATGGATCTGGAGATAGAGTCTTTAAGAGGTAATCAAGTGAGGTCAGAAGAGTGGGACCCAAATGTGATGAACTGCGTGCTTATATTCTGGGGTGTGAGGACACAGTGAGAAGGTGGCCGTCTACAAGCCAGGAAGGGTGCCTTTACCAGACCCCGTGCTTTGCAGCCTCCAGGTTTCTGAGAAAATAAATTCCTGTAGTTTCAGCCACCCAGTCTATGGTAATTTGTTATGGCAGTCCAAGCACACTAATGCAGTGGCATAGGAAAGGAGAGAAAGTCAGTAAGAAATTGTGCTGCTAGTTGGTCATAATTATAGGTGACTAATGCTTGATTTGATGGAATCTTTAAGAAAGCTTATGAAATGCAACTCGCAACTCTTTGCTGTGGGGACGAAAAGGGGAAGCATATCCATCATCCCCTTTCACTTATTAGTTAAGGATGGTATCAGAAGAGCAGAAAGCAAGAGATACAGGGGTGCAATTTAAAGAGCACATGGAGGTTGTACCTGCAAGTGACCAGTTGAAGCCTGTGAAGAACTGGTGCCTGCAGCAGAGCCTAGAAGAAGAGGTGGGACGACCAGGAGTTGAAGAGGCATACAAATCGTCTGATGCATAGACTGCCACAGAAATATCACGAATCCAATACTCACCAGTAATTAATTTTGTAAAATGATTTTTAAACAAACTTCATATTTTTAGTATTTCTATGGTGCTAATTAAACATGGAAAAAGAAATGAGACCATTTTTGTAAACTGAAGTGGAAAAATAATTATGGGTACAAGTACATGCTGACTCTGACAGTATTTTAGTGATGCTTACAAATAGAATATTTAGACATCATTTTTCAATATGACAGAAGAAATGATTATGGCTGAGCATTGTTTATCTCAGAATCCAAACAGGTTGGATATACTAATTTGATGATCAAAAAGCAAGTTTGGCATGTTTCTTGTCACAGAAGCAATAAGCTTTGAACTGTAGTGAAAACTACATTGAGAAATAACTAGTTTTAAAAGCTACCAGAGACAGATACTTCCAAAGATGATCATTTTTTGAACATTACTTGATGACATGATAAATTATCTTCTACTGTTGAAAATAATCCCAATAGCTTAAGCATGTAATTCTAATCGAGCGTGGTAGGGTATGTTTAAGACAAATACTGGAATGGTTTCCCCATGACAGGAACTTCTTGAATTTTTAAAAGAGAGAAAATAAAAGACAAAGCTAGATATAGGAGAAACCTTGAGAAAATTTGTTCATACTGAAATAAAAAAGTAAATTTAGACCTGCCTCAGGGAGAACCAATTAATTTATTTAAAAAATTTTGTTATCAAAACAATTCAAATATCTCCTGAAAAATGAAATAGTATTGAAAGATTACAATTAAAGTACCAGGGCATCCGAAGGCAAACTCATAAAGTTTTTTGTTTATTTTTGGTGGTACCTACATCTTTGAATAATATGCTTATATTAGTATTTCTTGGTTGACCCAAGTTCTATGTGACTAATTTACTTTTGCTCTTATTAATATGGATTCGGCTCACTTTCTGCTTTCGCCCTGACTTTCCTTCTCACTCTTCGTCTCCTTCCAATATATCACATCCTAAATGCCTTCATTCCTGCAACCTGTGTAACCATTACTAAACAAATAACCACAGATAACATATAAAAACTTACATTTCTTGTTCCATCAGCTGTAGACAGTTTTCTTTACTTCCTACCTTGTAAGAGAAGGTAACTCACCTCTCCTTCCAACTAACTTTCTGTTCCTCCTTCTACCTCCCCACTGCTGATGCTATTGTAATGGTTGGTAACACACCTTTTGTTCTGTAGCCATACTTAAATATTGATTTTCCTGAGGGTGGATTTGAAAAATTAAAAAATGCACACATTTTTAAAACCTTCACATAATTAATAGTCTTGTAAATATTGCTCACACTAGAGCTAAGTAGTACACAATGGCTACATTTCCTTCTCTGTGGCTCTAGTAGCGTGACTTCTGCGCCATCCAAAAAACAATATTCTGAACAGATACCGCCAGACTGGTGGCATACGGAGGTCTGCAGACATTCTCTCTGGTGAAACAACCATACCGGTGCAAATCATTTTAAAAAGCTGTAATGGAAAGTCTCTAGAAATTGTGTGAAGGGCATACAGCAAATGAAGGAACATTTACTAAAGGAAGTCTACTAAATCTTGGTAAGAAGGCAAGTCTGTGGCATTCGAGCTACCAACCACTTCCTCCTTACACCCATCCCAGCTGGGCATGACAGAAGCTTCACTCTGTAGGTACGGCCAGGAACACAGGGCTCCCTCTCCTCCTGGCTCCCAGAAGAGGGCATGGCATCTTCCCAGGAAGATAGGATTCATCGTCACTCATTCCCCCACCCCCACCTATGTTGCAAAAACTAAATTCTAAATTAGTGCATCCAAGACATTGGAGCACCTTTCATTCACCCAGCCCCCTGGCCCCCACAGAGGGTGCAGGTCCTATCTCAGGCATAAACCACCGAAAATACCAAGACCCCTATTGTCAAAATAAGAAGCCCCTGATTGTTGCCCCTGCCCAGCTTCCTGCTCCTAAAGCATTCAGAAAAACAATACCACTGCCTCTGCCCCCAGCTCGGGAACTAAACCTCAAAGGGTGCTCTAAAGCTCTCTCTGAAGGAACTAGTTTTATTTGAAACAAAATATAGCCTTAATATGCTCTCAAAAATAATGAAAGTTTTGGTGTAAAGCAATTAAGAGGAGGTAGGTAACTTTATAAAAGATACATTCCAGCTAGTGGACCAGAAAGAAACAGAAGAGACAACTAAGAAGTCTCCTGGTGTCAGAAAAAAACTCGGACATGACCTCAATTGCAGAGGAGCTGGAATTTAACTGGATCAGACCATCAAGCAATTATGCCTCAGGTTATTGTCAAAAACAATAGAGAAATCAGCCAGCTATTAGTAGATGGACATATGTGATAAACCCTATAGCGACCTCTAGGAAAATAATTCAAAATATATGTAGTCAAATGAATTGTCCTTTTCAGCCATTCATGAGCTGCTCAAAATCATTCTACATTTCAGTTTTCTTCCCCTTTGAAACATGTCCTTCTTGTAAAGCCTTTTATTATTTCTGGAATTGCTGGCTGCCTTCTTTGTCTTTTGCTTTCTGTGCTTGAATGTCCTTAAGTTCCCCTTGAATTCAGTAATTCTATCCTGTTCATTCTTTATTAAAATTGTAAGTGTACAGCATCGTACAGCAGATCTCTAGAAATTTTTCATATTTCATGACCAAAACTTGATACCCATTGAGCAGCAACTCCCCATTTCCTCCTCCTGACCCCCGAAAACCACTATTCTACTTTCTGTTTCTATGAGTTTCACTACTTTAGATACGCATATAAATGGAATCATGAGGTATTTGTCTTTCTGTGACTGGCTTATTTCACTTAGCATAATGTCCTCTATGTTCGTCTATGTTGTAGCTTATAAAACAATTTGCTTCTTTTTTAATGATTGAATAGTATTTTGTTGTATGTAAAGACCTTTATCATTCATCTGTGGATGGTGGACATTTCAATTATTTCTACCTCTTGGTATTGTAAACTAATGCAGTGAACATGGAAATGCAAATATCTCTTCAAGATCCTGGTTTCAGTTCTTTGAGTAGGATTGCTGAATCATATGATAATTCTATTTCTAATTTTTTGAGGAATATACGTACTGTTTTCTGTACTGCATGCATCATTTTATGCTCCTAACAAAAGAGCACAAGGATTCCAATTTCTCCACATCTTCACCAGCACTTATTTTCTATTGTTTAGTTTTGTTTATAATGGTCATCCCAGCAGGTGTGAGGTGATACCTTACTGTAGTTTTGGTTTGTATTTCCTTGATGATTTTGGTGGTATTGATCATCTTTTCATGTACCTATTGGCCATTTGTAAGCGTCTTTGGAGAAACATCTATTCAAGTCCATTACTCATTTTTATCAACTTATTTTGTTGCTATCAAATAGTACAAACTCCTTTCAGTCTTCTTAAATTTAAGACTAATTTTGTAACCTAATGTAATATATATTCAGAGAATGTTCTGTGTGCGCTTGAGAGAACTGTATTCTGCTGCTATTGAGTGGGATGTTCTGTACATTCCATTAGGTTCATTTGGTCTATAGTGTTGTTCAAGTCCTTTGTTTCCTTGTATATCTTCTGTCTGGACTCTATCCATTATTCCAAATGGCATATTGAAATCTCCTAATATTATTGTATTACTACCTTTTCCTTCAACTCCGTCAATGTTTCCTTCATATATTGGGTGCTCTGCTATAAATGAATAGATAATTTGTTATATCTTCTTGGTGAATTGACCCTTTTATCATTATATAGTATCCTCCTTTGTCTCTTTCTACAGTTTTTGACTTAAAGCCTTTTTTGTCTGATGCAATTATCCCCCTGCCTTCCTGCTCTCTGTTGGTTACCCATTGCATTGAATATCTTTTTCTATCCTTTAATTTTCACCCTATGTGTGTCCTTAAGTTAAAAGTCTCTTCTAGACAGCATAGTTGGATCTTGGTTTGTTAGCCATTCAGTCACTCTGTCTATTAATCGGGCTGCTGAATACATTTACATTTAAGTAGTTACTGATAGAGATGGACTTACTATTGCCATTTTGTTAATTGTTTTTTGTCTTTTAGCATTTTGGTTGCCTTTTCTTCTCTTTCTTCTCTTGTGTTTTATTAATTTATTTTTTGTAGTGACATGTTTTGTTTCCTTTTTCTTTTCTTTTCTCTATGTTCTCTGTGTTCTTTGTGGCTACCGTAAGGCTTACATCAAACATCTTACAGTTATGACAATGTATTTTAAGGTGGTAACTTTAATCACACAGAAATACTTTGCACCTTCCTCCCCTTTATACACTTTATGCTACTGATGTCACAAATTACGTGTTGTGCATCTGCTAACATTTTTTCTAGTAATGTGTTTTTTTATACTTTTGTCCTTTAACTTCTATACCAGAATTAAAAGTGATTTACACCCACCATTACAGTATTCTGTATTTGTCTATGTAGTCACCTTTACTAGCAAGCTTTATACTTCCATCTGCTTTTACATTGCTGTTCTGTGTACTTTTGTTTTAACTTGGAGGATTTCCATTAGTATTTCTTATAAGGCAGCTTTAGTGGTGACAAACTCAGTGTTGTTTTTTTTTTTAATCTGAGAAGATTTTATTTATCCCTCATTTTTGAAGAGCGTTTTAGATAAACATAATATTCTTTGTTGGTAGTTTTTCCCTTTCAGGACTGAATATATCATCCCACTCCTTTGTGGCCTGCAAAGTTCCTGCTGAGAATCCACTGATGGTCTTACAGAGGTTCTCTTGTGCATGGTGCTGAATCATGTTTCTCTTGCTGTTTTCAAATTTCAAATCTGACTTTTGTCAGTTTGATTATAATGTGTGTCAGTATGGATTTCTTTGGATTCACTATGACTGGAGTTCCATGGCTTCTTAAATTTGGATATTAATTTCCTTTCCAGATTTAGGACGTTTCTGTCCGCTATTTCTTTAAATAATCTTTCTGTCCCTTATTCTCTTTCTTCTCCTCATGGGACTCCTATGATGCATATTTAATCTACTATTAATGTGTCCTATACATTCCTTAAGCTTTCTTTCCTCTTTTTCAGTCTCTTTCTTTTTGTTCCTCTGACTGGATAATTTTAAGTGACCTGTTTTCGAGTTCGCCATTCTTTCTTCTGCTTGGAGTCTAATGTTGAACCCCTCCAGTGCATTTTTCATTCCATTATTGTATTCTTCAGCTTCAAAAATTCTTCTTGGTTCTTTTTAGTATTTTCTGTCGATATTCTCATTGTGTTCATGCATTATTTTCTTGAGATCATAGAATACCTATGATGGTTATTTTCATTCTTCGTCATGTAATTAATATATCCCCTTTTGTATAAGATAAGTTTCTGGAGATTTATTTAGTTCCTTTGTGTTGGCCATTGTTCCCAGTTTCTTCATATGTCTCAGAACCTTCTGTTGCAGTTGGTATATTTGAAGTAACAGCCACTTCTAGTCTTTATGGATTGGCGTTACACAGCAGAAGACCCTTACTAATCAGCCTGACTAGAGATTCTGGGGTCTCTGTAAACTTATTTGTTGTTGTTGTGGAGGGGATGCAACTTCTCTGGACTTGTGTGTGTTATTTCTTTATCAGAGGGGGCTGCTGGTTTCTCCTCCCAGTAAATCACGCCCTTGCTTCCTTTGGTGCCTATCAGCAGCACTGCAAGTTCTCTGGTTCTATGGCAGCAGCAAGGTGCCCTTCTGTCCCTTGTTCTTAGAGGCCACTGGGTATCCACAGTATGCTTAATTCCTATCAACACCCTGAGTCAGGCAAGACGGATACCAGTCCCTTGGACAACCCTCTGTTGAGTTGGAATGTCAGAGGCAGCCTCTACTTTTTTTCCCCACAGTGTAGAAAATGTGTGTCTGGGTGTTGTTACCTACCATTGCTGAGCTGTGCCAGCTTGGAGAAGGGGATGATGAGGTTAAAGTAAAATTGCTTTTCTTATGCATCTGAATGTGGCTATTCTGTTTTATGCTCACCTGTGCTTCTACAACAACTTAACTGGATTCTGGAATTCTCATCACAGTATCAAGGTCATATATTGCTGTCAGGCTGGTATTTATTTGGGGAAAATGAGGGCTGGGACTTTCTGTTTAGCCATCTAGTGATGTCATTCTTTCTCTGATCCTCTCTTGTTATTCTGAGAGTCCTTTTACTGTTTCCCTGGATTGGAAATACTCTGTCTTTCATCCATATCTGCTTTTTTATTTATCATTTATTTTCTAAGTAAGAATACATGCAAGAAAAACTGAAATCTACCAAGAATTAACTTTTTATTCTTCCTTATTTGATCTGATGGTTTGCCTCAATATAGAACTCAAGGTACAAAATAATTTTGCTTCATAATGTCGATGGTATTGCTGAGAGAAAATTCTGCTGTCATTCTGTGGAGAAGGGGTATGTAGTAACAGAGGGGAAGATTTCTGAAATCAACTGTTGTATTGTCAGACTCTCATTAGTTCCCATATTTTCAGCTCTTACTCTATTTCTTTGTTGATTATGAGCCTCTCTCCTAGTCCAAACCCTCTTGGGATTCCACTGGACAGGCCAGCCCCTCCTTTACTGTAGTTGGAAGGAGATATATATTTTATATAGTGATTTGTAGTCTACTACCATGATTTAAATTCTGAATCTGGCTTTTCTCGCTGTGTAACCTTGACCAAGTTACTTGTGCCTCAATATTTTTCATGTGGATAATGCTATTTTAAAAATTAAATGTAAAATACTACTAGCATTATTATTGCTCTGTTCTTTTTTCAAACATTCTGTTTTCATATGCTTTTCATATTCCATTTGCTTATGTCTCTCTTTTGTCAGTGTTTCCCATAATGTTTTTTAAAAAAATTATTCCTTTGTTTAATGAATTCTAGATAATGAGGGAAAATAAACATGTGTGCTCAATGCTCTATCTTAAACCAGAAGCCAAATCTGATACTTAATTTTAGAAATTATTCAGTGATTTAACAGTTTTAGAGTTAATTATTTTTTAAAGCTTTTCCAACTAAATTATTCTCTCTTTATGGTTACATTTAATATATTTCCTAGTGATCTAATGACCCAGAGTCAAAATTAAACAGGAATTTTGTTTCTTTTGATAGATTCTTAGTGATAGTAGCAAAACTGTCCCAATGCTGGTCAGAATTTAATTCTCTTTAAAAGATTGGAAGTAAAATGAAAAAGAATATCAGAATGTTAGAGAAAGCCTAGTGGGTTTTTTTGTGTTAATACCATGGTGAAAGATCATAGTTTTATTACATCTTATGAAAGACTGAAAAATGAGCCATAAAATAATATTGATGATAACCATGATGATGATAGCAGCCACAATTTCAAAACCGCCTACCTGTGAACCATGCGCCTAATATGTATCATCTTACTTATTCTTCATATTGGTGGTTAGGGTCTATGGTTCAGTCAGCATCAGTACCACACCAGTCCAACTTTCAAATTATGTCATCTATGTGGGTTAATCTGGGAGCTCAACCACCTCATGAAATGCTTCTATAAGAAAATGGTTTCTGAAGGGCAAATATTAGGTTTATGAATGAATTCTTGGAAACAAACCAGCTGTAAAATGAAGTCAACATCAAAACCCATTACTTTGTTAGTAATGTTTACTTGTATCTTCTCATTTATTTATAAAGTCAAAAAGAGCATGAAAAACTGTTTTCTATTACATGATATACCACTATGTCCAATGCTTTCTTATTCTCTCTGCTCTTATCCTCACCCAACATACATCACATTCCCTTTCATGTAGTAGGTACTCCAGAAACTTTGGCATATCAATTGTTTGATTCCTAATAGGACTGTCACTCATCACAAAGAATAGGATATCCTTAGACACCTAGGGTCCTTCAACCTAGCCTTAATTTTGAATTGCATAGCAAAATTATAAGTGATCTTTAGAATATAAATTAAAAAGTCTGATTTTGATTGACATGGCTGTATGATATTAATAACAAAAAGTAAATTATAGTGATAGATCTGGACATTTATGACTTTTTCCATTTATAATATGGGGACAAATAGTCACTGTAAAGTCTACAGAGCATCTCCATTTGGAAAGGTCCTGAAAGATCTGTGTTTTAAAACCTACAGTTTTATAAATTTCCTCTGACTCAGAGAGGGAATGACCTCTCATTGCAGAAAACATCATAGAGTATTACAGTGCTCTAGTAATATATCTCTCCTGCTTGTTAAAAAATAGTGTGTCTTGGAAAGTAGGATCATCTGACTACTTATCTCTCAGCTGGAAGAAGGTTATGACTGGGGAAGAGAACCCAATATACATCTGATTTAAGTACAGTGACAACAAGCATTTATTTCAGAAAAGATGCTATTTTGCCTTTTCAGGTGTAACTGTGTGGAACCACATAATCCGAGCAATGACACATTGCAGGAATGGAGAGAGTCCAATATTTCTGCCTCTGACATAATTTGGGAGAACCTAACTGTGTCGGTGAGTGAACCACTGTAAAATAGGTCAGTGCTTGAATCTTCTTACTATAAGGGCTTTGGCTGACATTTTGAATGAATTATTGCCACTAAGGTAAATTGTTTCAAGTGCATACTATTATAAAAGGATAGTTTTGTCTTAATTTTAATTTTCTTCATTTCAGGTATTCATTAGTAAACTGAGGTTTTCGTTCAACAGCAGGTCTGTCTAATAGTAGGCCTGAGTTGCTCTGAAAGCACACGTGTATACAGCATAATGTGCCCAGATTAACTGAAAGCACATTAAGTAAGAGTGGTGTCGCCCTAAATGAAACCATATGGCAGAACTAAGTTGGCCTTCTGTGTAAAGGACCCACAATGCTTTTGCTCTGTGATGCTGCTCCAGCTGTTCAGAATATGCTGAGGGGGAAGGGAGGTTTGTTAATATTTTAGTGTAAATATTGAAATCTTTGGGAAGAAAAAAATCACGATTCTTAACAGAGTTCTGACACTTCCCTCCAGAAGGGCTTTGTTACTTCCATTTTCTTCTTATCCCACTCAAGAAAAGGGATGGCAGCCTACTTTTCACCTATCAAGATGAGATCCTGTGCCTTTCACAAAGTTTTTTTGACTTTCCTCTGTTTTATGATTTCTTTTGTATCTCATCACTACATTTCTTAATGCTTTTAATCTCATCATGTTTGTGCATATCTTTTCCCATTTATATTTGTATCCTTTGTTTCTCTTCAACCAAATCTCATAATTGGGAGAGTTGACAGTGTTCTGCTTTTAGTGAACACTGAAACATGAGTTACCTTGTTCCTTTTCCATTCCTCTTAGTTACAAACATTATGATTCAAAGCTTCTGCTACTTTACCTACCTAGATAAACTCAAATCCCATTATAACCATCAGCATAAAACTCTATAAAATTCTAGTTCATTTTATGAAACACATAGCATTTTAGCAAATAAGCCAGTTAGTGGAATATAGAAATCTTTTTTGTTGTAAATATTAAGGCACTCTAAACATAATTCTTGCAAGAGCATTTGAGCTGTTTCCTGTTCTCTCAATTTTCCCCATTAAATATTTTTTTCAGAATTAAAATCAAATTACTTACCCTCTGTTTTAAATTCTAACTTGACCTATATTTTATTACCTCTTTTTCTTATCTTAGGCATCTTCTGTAGATTAAGCCTTCACTTACTGTTGTTGTTTTCTTTTGTTATGTTAACATTTATTCTGTCCCACTGATTTTTCCTGAGAAAAATGACATTACCAGACTGCTCACTCTCAGAGAGATATTTAAATTGAACAATAAATGAAATGATGGGCTGAACAAAAAAGAATGCTACCGTTTTCAGAATCTAGACATGGGATTACGGTCGATGCATTCATCAATATATCTTCCATCTATATTCCCCTTTTGTAAACTTTAAGGATATTGCTTATGTCTCTCACCTTGGTGTCCCCTTCAAAGCAGAAAGCTAATAATCCCATTTCTAAATTATATAACTTATAATTTACTCCATGTAGTGTAATGTTAAATAATAATATTCATTCTACGCAATAGCAAATCCTGAATAATAATCTTCTAAGAGATTCACAGCATAATTGATCTGGCTAGCCATGAGTTAATTTTAGGTATTAAAAGTTTTAGGGTCAAGCAGAATACAGTGAAAAATATTTTGCAATCAAAGCAGATCTAGCACTGTGGGTGTTTTTTTTTTCTAGTTCTATACTAGGTGTTAACATTCTGGCAGAAATTTTCATATTATTTTTCATTAGTTAAAAGCAGTTTTTGCAATGGATAATTGCTAATCTTGACCAGAAATAGCCTTTGTCACCAAAGGGTATGCTACATAATGAAAATATCTTGTAATTTTCTAAGTCAGTGAAGACCATTAAAATTTTTGTCTTAATTGTTATGCTGTTTTTTTCCTCAGTATTATCTTCAGTATCACTAAAAGCATTTCATTAATAAAGCATTGTGCTAATGGCTATTATAACTAGTTTTGTAAAAATAGTGATATATCATTTATTTCATATATATTGTTCATTTGACAATCTTTTAATTGAGCTGTTACATATCTCTTGAATTGTAACTTATGATTTGCCAACTCAGAAAAGCCAAAGAACTTTAGCTTTCTTTGATTCCCCTATACTGCAGTATGCATAGTAAGTGTTCAGTAAACATGTAACAATTATTTTGAAAAATAGCCCTATATCACAAATTTAATATTTAATGCAAGTGTTTTGTTTTGGTTCATTTTGTTTTCTAGCTTTATTGAGGTATAATTGACAAACAACAATTTTATTTAAGTTGTATTTAAATTATATTTTAAATATATTATTTAAGTTATAAACATGATGTTTTGATATATGCATATATTGTGAAATGATTATCTTACTCAAGGATTATCTCAATCAAGCTAATTAATCTTCCTGTCACCACACATAATTACCTTTTTCTTTTTTCTGTTTTTGGTGAGAATCATCAAGGTCTTCTCTTTTAATAAGTTTCAGCTATATAATGCAGTATTATTAACCATTGTCATTGTTAGAATTAGATCTTCAGAATTTATTCATCCTCCAGAATCAAAACTTTATACCCTTTGCATAGTTTCCCCATTTCCCCTCTTTCCCCCTCACCCTTGGTAACCACCATTCTACTCTTTGCTTCTATGAATTTGACTTTTTTTTAGATTCCATATATAAGTGAAATCATGAATTATTTGCCTTTGTGTGTCTGGCTTCTTTTACTTAGTATAATGTCCTCTAGGCTCATCCATTATTTTGCAAATGACAGGATTTCCTTCTTTTTTCTTAAGGATGAATGATATTTCATTGTATACTCATAGTACATTTTCTTAAACTACTCATCTATCAATAGACATTTAGGTTATTTACATATCTTGGCTATTGCGAATAATGCTTAATTCAATTTTCCTATGGCAAGCTAGAATATTTGGTTTCTATTTTTATATGTATTTTTTACAGTATCACAAAATCAGTCATTATAAGGAATTCCTAGGCAAGGTTTAAAATATTCACAAGCAATTAACTAGCAATTGGTTAAAAACTGTCTCAGTGCCAGAATTACATATTTAGCTTGTACATATATGAGGGGCAGGATACTAATGCCAACTTCAATTTCTTATTTTATCAAACTTAATTCTTACCAACTTATAAAATTGTTGAAACTTAGAATGTGTTTGAAGAATAATTAGTAGAAATGAGTTTGTCAACAAGCATTTTTTTCATTTTGGAAGTGAAACCATATGTTAGACTCAAAATAAGAGAACATGATTTTGGTTTTCGTTTCTAAATCTCAGGACTTCTTGTGTGTGTGTGTGTGTGTGTGTGTGTGTGTGTGTGTGTGTGTGTGTGTGTGTGTGTGTTAGGGATACAGTTGGTATAAATCGGAAAATAAATGTAGAATTCAGTAGGTCACAGTTTTTCTTTTTTAAATAACGTACTGTCCCCCAAAAAGGAAGACAAAAATATTCTTTTCAGATTTGCTTTGAATGAAGGTGACGAGGCAAGCTTTTGGCTATTTATTATAGATTATAAGACAGTTAAATGATTCTTTAAATGGCATCTATGTTCTTAAGAATTGAGAACAAGACCAAGCCAAATTCAAGGTAGATTTAGAAGACTTTTATATCTGTACAAAAAACTGAAGATGATCACAAATCTATAGATAATGTGTTTACAATAGAGCGTCTAGCTCCTCTTTGTAATTAGCCATTCTGTTTAACCATTGCTTTGCTTAGTAATTGCTGTACTAGCATCTCAGGTCAAGGGCAAGAGAAGGGACTAAAAATCACAGGATTTGCTTTTGGTACTTTATATAATTTTATGGAGTTTTGAGAAAGGAAAATTAAAGCTAAATTTAAAGGAAAATTAAGGCCTGGGAGATTTTTCTTTGATTTTTCAGTTAGCCAAGTTATTGTACTCAATATCAGCTTAACATGGATAGTTGGAATTCAACTGTAGCTAGCAAGGAAGGTATTTGTAGTTAGATTAGAAAAAAGAACAGAATTCTGTCAGATAATTACAGGGTACACTAACAATATTCTCAAGAATCCTAGCCTTAGGGGTAGCTGCCCCATGTAGATTTTACTGTTTGTTTTGGGATTACAATGTAGTTATCTCTGATTTTACTCTAGAATTTTTTGAAGGTAGTTATTTTCTGCTGTACAAGGACTCTAGGGCCTGGGGCTTTGTTCATTGGGCAGACTCTATGTTGTTGATCAATCTGTTCATCCATATTTTTCTCTGAGAGCTTTCTATACCATGACACAATTCAATTTCTGTTCAGGTCACAAACTATGTCAAGTGTTAATGAGGTCATTGGATCACTTAAGCCATTCTTTTCAGTTTTGAGATAAAAAAATCAATACTTCACTGATATGATCTTTAAAATAAAGTAAGAGAAACCAAAATGAGTTTGAAAGAAAAATTTTTATTTCAAAATATTAATGTTTAAAATGCTCAGTTTTTCTTGAAGAGGAAATTTTTTTGACTTTGCTGCCACCTCATGGCTAAGGTAATAATTAGATACAATCCCTCAGGGGCTTATACAAATTTATACCAGGAAAAAGACCATGGAGAGGTCATAGTAAATATGAATTTTGCCTTGTTCATGTAGTAACGCTTTCTCTTTTGTTCTATAATCTAAGTTCAAACCCCATTTTTTACTCCCAGTCATTCTGGTCAATAAAATGTCATGGTTTTCTTCTTGCCTTTTCTGCCTTTCTTAGTAGCTTCTAGACTAGATAATTCTATGAAGTCACTGCTCTTCTTTAATATGCAATAATGCCCCCAGGGTAGGCACCCAGTTTGTGTCACAGCTCTGCCACCCAGCATCAGTAAGACTATAGCAAATTACCTGACTTCTGTACATCTCAGTTTCCTCAGACATGAAATAGAAATAATAAGCATCTACCTATTTTATAAGGTTGATGTGAAAATTAAGATGCTGTATTTAAATGATTTGACATAAGGTCTGACCCCAGTAAGCACTCACTATAAAGTATGTCACATTTTCAATAAATCTGGTTTCAATAAAACTGAGTAAATAATTACATACACATTGATTGGTAAATCCATTAGTTTTATAGATTTAAATTTAATTTGAAAAAATTAAAAAAGTTTGTAAGTGGGTTCATGTTCAAATTTAACAATAACTCTTTGATATTGCTCTCTACATATCCAAATATAATTCAGAAAGTGTAATGTGCTATTAAATCATTGTGGAATCCATAAAAGAAAATCTTCAGCATCACAAGTGCAACTGACATTAAAAATGGTTGTTTTCTGAAAAAAATGTGTCCTTTTGTTTCTCAATAGATTTTATTTATTTATTTATTTATTTATTTATTTATTTATTTATTTATTTATTTTACTTCCTCTGGTAGGAATGCAAATCATTGCATGGAGAATATATTGGACGAGCCTGCGGCCACGATCACCCGTACGTTCCAGATGTTCTCTTTTGGTCAGTGATCCTGTTCTTTTCCACAGTTACTCTGTCAGCCACCTTGAAGCAGTTCAAGACTAGTCGCTATTTTCCAACCAAGGTACACAGACCATAATTTTCCTAAACAAAATTTCCTAATCAAAGCTTTACACCAACATAAAGCATGTTATTGAGTTATACATGTTTCAGGACAAAAGAAAGAGCACCTGCTGTCTTAGAAGGAGGTGCTAAAAGGTCTCTGTGGGAGTGAGCTGCCGGGTCAGGAGCGGGGTGCAGTGAGGCAGGTGAGGAGGAAGCATTTTGTGGTTCCCATGCGGGGAGAGCACTTGCCCTCCATGCTCTTCTCCTGACTTCAAATCCCAAAGATAAACCCCCACTTTCCCACTTGTGCGTTTGGAAATCAAGAGCACGCACGCTTTACTGATTGTCACTTTCTTGCCCAGCGAACAGCGGGAACTATTCCAGGGTGACAGACACTCACAGGAGCCACTGTTACATTCTCTAATTGGGAAAGCCCCTGCAGGACTCACTGGAACACCATTCTCTTTTTCGTGTTTAAAGTGTCAGCCCCTCCCCCTAACCCACCACGTTTGCATCTGCATATTTGGAAAGGAAAGTAAACAGAGAAACAGCTTAGTTCAATATTTAACACTGAAAAGTAACACCTATAATGTCTGACTCAGCCAAAAAGGAAAAGACAAGAAACAAGAAAACAAGCTTTTTAGGGGTGAGCTAAAGATTATGATCAAAATTCCACTTCGGGAAAATATTTTAAGAGCAATTTCTCCCAAAGAAAACTTCTGTTTTTGTCACCTTTTCCTTGCTTAAGGAGGAAGATTCATTTCTTTTCCATGAAAGCTTAGTTTGACCAAAACAAAAAATTTTTTGCAAGTTGAAACAGTAATTCTGCATTTTGTGTGTCATAAAGGCATCCTAAAAGAATCCAGATCTTGTTGATAATTGTATAGATTTTTGCTCAAACATGGCTTTATAAATGAGAAATGGCCTTAAAAAAAGGTACTCTTTTCCAAAGTAGCTAACTTAGAATAACTTTTAAATTTGCCGATACTGTTGTGTACATTCCCTGCTACTGTATTATATCTCAGATGAACGGAAATATTATTATGCTTCAATAAAAATGATCTTATTTTATGGTACTTCAGCTTTATCATGTTAAAATGTCTATGTGAGAAAGAGTGCTAAAATTCAGCCAAATTCTGGCCATTCAACCTTATCCTACTTTTTAAATGTTCACTCGGGCTCATAATAAACTTAGATTTTAAATAAATACTGAAAATAGCATGATCACCATTATAGCTATTCCATCATGCTTCATTCCGTAAAAGTTGAGCGTGTATTCATCTTAATGCCAGAGATACATGAATATATATTCAGGTTCTGACAGAACTAATGTTAATATTACAGTATGCATAAAATATAATATTATGATATGGTGTCATAAAGTGTTTATAATGTGTGACTCTAGATTATGTTCCTGAGTATTCCTCACTATTTATAGTTCTTTCAAGTGACAAGTGCTTTCATTATTTTTAGGTTCGATCCATAGTGAGTGACTTTGCTGTCTTTCTTACCATTCTGTGTATGGTTTTAATTGACTATGCCATTGGGATCCCATCTCCAAAACTACAAGTTCCAAGCGTTTTCAAGGTGAAGTTACAGCATTTACTATTTCTCCATTAGGTCTAATCTTCATTTAGTTAAAGACTGTGATCCTAGTACTTGGCGTTTTCATGAAAGCATAAAGGACATAAATTAATAGAGGAATAAATAAAATGCCCACAGCATGACTGAGATATTAGTCTAATATTAAAAGAATAGGAACCACAGAAATAGAAACCTAGAGGTCGCTTAAAAAGCTTTCCTGTTAATTATTCCAGTTGGAATATCTGTTAGGCGACACTCCTAAAAGATGAAGAAGGATTTCGGAACTAAGAGAAAATGTGTTATCTTGATGCAGAACTGCACAGTAGATAGGGCTTGGAAAACAGATGAAATTAGATTTGGAATAGAATTCTAACCATGTAACTAAGTATGTGACCTTGGACCAGTTATGTAACCTCCCTGAGCCTCAGTTTTCTCACCTGTCAAACAGGGCTGGGGACTTCCTCAAAGAACTGTCAAAATGAATTCCTTTGGTAACTCATCTCTGGCACCAGCCATGTTTAGAACACTTCTCTGAGCCCTTGATGCGACTGATTGTCTCCTTGCCATTTTTACATACTGGCCTGTGCACACCTCTAAAATAAGAGTTACACACAGTTGTAAACATGCTATTTATGTATGTAAATACATTTGCCAACTGCAAATGGCAAATATTAATATTATTGTATTTAATAAAGGCATTGATTAAGAACACAGACTTTTGTGCCAGTGGGAGTTGAAATACTGTCTCTGTCACTTATACGCTTTGGGACGTTAGGCAATTTACTGGACTGCTCTCTGCCTCAGTTTCCTTATTATCTTTTTCAGAGTGTTGTGAAGAAAAAAATAAGTTAAAGTATTTAAAGCGCTTGGTATGCCTCACCTTATACATGTTTCGTGAATGTTATTATTATTGTATATTATAGCTCCCTCAGCATATCACTAATAATTAGGGCTTTCCTGGTATCATCAGTAAGACTTAATTTGACTAGGTATTCATGAATCCAGTTAAGTACTATGTACATTCTTTTATTTTTCACAGCCCACCAGAGATGATCGTGGCTGGTTTATTACACCTTTAGGTCCGAATCCATGGTGGACAGTAATAGCTGCTATTATTCCAGCTTTGCTTTGCACTATTCTAATTTTTATGGACCAACAGATCACAGCTGTCATCATCAACAGGAAAGAGCATAAGCTGAAGGTATATTTTAACATCTGTTTTAGTGTAAATCGCTATGACTTAACTGGCATCAACTGATACTCTTTATACTTTGCCTACATTCTGTATTCATTTGTACATTAAGATATTAAAATAATCTTTTCAGGTTCATAATTTTTACTGTCCATATTCATAATATTTTGTCTTATGATGAGTTTAAAATTAATTAATTTATAACACTTGGCTGAGCTATAAACTCTGAAACCTTACCTACAGCACTTAAACAATGCCAATGTTACAACTTTCTTTACCAAGTTTAACATATTTTAATGAAATAACAATCCATTCTGGTGAAGTGCAACTTTGTCAACTTGTCATATATCTGGGGTTCCTCTGTTTCTTTCTTTGGCCCAAAGTGTGTCTATTAGATTGCATTCATTATTGGAGCTAATTACATGTTCAGATATGTCTCATTTTCCTTAGTTATTTCTCTGTCTATATGCCAGTAACAATAAAGTCCAGCTGTAAATGTTAAGTTTGTGATATCTTTCTAGAGTTTTATCACAGATTTCAATGATTTCTTTTTTTTTTTACAAAGACAATAAATATGGGTGTATCTTATTAATATGTTATTTTCTGACTGACATTTTACAATTGTGAATAGTCAAGTTGTTTACTGGTGTGCAATTTGAGATATGGAATATGGGCACTATCAATTACAGGAATATGTTAAATAAATCAACAAAATCATTGAATAGCTAAAAAAAAAATCAGAATCAAACCTTATAAAAGAGAACATATACAATCATGCTTTGTCCTAGTATCATGGGATAATTACCATCTATCTTCATATGCTACTTAAACCCTAGGAAAAGATTCATTGTCAGAACAACAGAAATCATGCTTCATAGGATTTTATAAGTATGTTTATTAGAAAGATTTAGAAAATCTCTTACTGAATTTTTGGTGGGAAGTAGTAATGTTATAAATATAAGAAAGCATAATTATTTGTAATAAATCTTACCAAAAAGGAAATTTGTATATGTATTAAGGAGTGTCTCCTAAAGAGCACTTTTTATTTTCTTTGTAGACAGTAATTTAACAGTGCACAAAGCCTTTTTATAAAAGATTTCCTTCAAATCACTTGTTAAAAATATATTTTACAAAAATATCTCATAAAGTCTTAGGAACTAGACCAGTGGTATGCTGGCACATGTTTAACAACCATTTCTCTGTGTATAAAAAAGAGAGAGAGAGACCCTGATTTATAATGTTTGCTGATTTCCATGGTGTGAATACTCCCACCGTGGCCCATATCAAACTACCAATGTGACATCAACTGGCAGGAAAAAAATTTGAAATTAAACAATTGGCTCTCATAAGCTTATAAAAGCTGCCTCCAAACACTGAACTGTGCCATTCAACATTGGAAACTTTGAGTCACTTACAGCCTTCAAAACAAGGAATTCAGATTTCCAAGTTTCATAGCTTATGGATGGATATCAATTGATAAAAAATATTACTTATTTTAGAAATATCAACATGTTGCAAAAGCAAATACCACTACAGCTTAACTATTAAAGTTACATAGTTGATTCAATAGATCTATAAAACAAGTGTAAATACTTCGTGTTGAATATTGTTAAACTGTTACTCCATAAGAAGGAAAACATTTTTTCTATATACCAGTTTATTTTTTAGAGCTGAAAACCCCTTTATTTTTCTCACTGTAAAGTAATATATGGTTTTGGTATAACAAATCAGACAATATAAAAATTTAAAAGACAAAAGTGAAAAACACTGAAATTTCATCACTCAGAGATAACATTGTTAATATTTTGATATATATATACCCAAATATGTATTTTGATACCATGTTGTTGCTTGTATTTTTTTTCCACATAAGATCATTATCACGGTAATCATCTCATGTCAACAATATAAATCTTCATTGTCATTTTTAATGGCTGTATATATATTTCATTGTATGGTATGTTTTAAAGTAAACTGAAAGACTAATGTTTGAGGAATAAAGTTAGCTGTATAGTCATTATTTTCCTTTTGAAGAAGGGTTTTTTTTAAGCCTTTAAATCCCACTTATTTCATAGAAAAATTATCCTTTGTAAAGGCTGTTAAGCTAAACTGATGTAGGTGGTATTTTTTCCAAATATTAATGGAGTCATATTAAAACAAAATGTGGAAGTAAGTCAGTATTTACTGAGGGTGATACTACCTTCTGGCCATTCTCTACTCTTGCTCTTTACAGGTTTCTCCACCTTATAAATTAAATAGGCACTTACTCTTTGCTCTTATAAGCCTGTGGTAGGCCCTTGGCATTCACAGCTTTCCAAAGCTCCAAATTAAACAAATATATTATATTTTCCCCTTTACAGATAGCATAGAACAAATAAAACACAATAAAGCATTCTTTAAGTGGTCCTATCAAGTACTTGCATTTATAGAATCAAATTTAGAATGAAAGCACTTAATATTTTTATCACCAAAATAAACTTGAGGCTATATTGTGTTATTTGTACATTTCCCTTTTTATTGTACAAACAAATGATTATATAGCCAGAAGATTCATATTTTACTCCTTAATAGCCTGGATTTAGTAAACAATAGAGCACATCTGCCTTTCCATAAACTGCTACATTCCCACCAGAAGGAGAGTCAGTCTTTTCTTGGCCACTGTGAGTCTGAGCACCCCACGCTCCTCCTCGGATAAGGACATTAGCAAAGCAAGTCCTTCCACGGAAGATGTTTTATCTACACTGAAATTTTTGGGGGCCCGGGGGGGTGCTATAACCCTTGCCTACTATGAGCTTCAGTATAGTGTGGCCTGTCACTGCTTATTTTCCTGTTAACAACAAAAATCACCTTCTCAGCACATTCTTTACTCAGAGTAACGGTTTGTTGTGTAGCCGCCCTTCCCAGTTGTTTCACTGAAATGCTTGCATAGTCTCCTGGCTTTGACTTAAACCTCATTGTCGTGAAAAGGCACATGTTTCTTGAGTATATCCGCAGACCACGAGTTAACCACATTTTTAGCTTTTACTAATTTTCTTTTCTCACTTGAAAACACATTTTTGCCTTGTTTGGGGGCATTCCTTGACATTCTTTAATCAATCATGTTGTCTAGTTCTGTATAAAGCATCTAGTAGATTCCATATCTAAGTCTCCCTCATATATCCAAGTCACTTCAGAATTCATCATGTCACTCTTTATCTCTCCCAAACTTGTATTATAGATCTTTTCACTTTTTCTTCACTTCAGTTAACAAAATTAGTGAATTGGTTTTCTTTGAGAGGATTTTTTTTTTGTGCCATTAAAAATGTCTTTATTGTTTTGAGAGTATTACTACATACACACACCGTAAAGCTGTGTTGAGTGGAAGGTGCTAGGTTCAACTCACTGCCTAAGTGACTTTACTTCTCCCTCAGAATAAAGAAGCTCAGAATGAGCAAAACTCCAGCTCACTGTACCTCATGATCTTTTGGGTCACTCAAGAGTGATAAGAGCTGCAAATGTAAATGCAAATTATCATAGATAAATAGATAGATAGATAGATAGATAGATAGATAGATAGATAGATAGATAGATAGATAGATAGATGTGAATCCATACTCTCTCTAGCATTTTTTGTTTGTTTCATCCCCACAGAAGTAGGCTAGGCACAGGCTAACTGAATCCCTTTGAAAAGCATTAAAATATCCACTTTTTAAAAAAGTACTTTCCCAAAAAATGGAAAGAGAGATATTATCTTATAGAAAAGAAAGCTTCTGTTAAGATACAACTGTGGGATTTTCTACATGTTTCTGTAGACAGTTCAGTCTTCTTTTGACATCATTTTTAATAAACAGCAATACAATCCCAGATCACTTGAGTAAATGAATGCATTTGCAACATTCATTTGGCATCACATTCTCTTGATGATTATGGCATTTGATATGTTCTTTTTTGCCCTCTTTGTCAGCCTGGTTCTTCATGTCAATCTATAGTCTTTTATGTGGTTAACTTGACAGATGCAGGAAATTGCTGCCAAGCTTTGAAATGAATTTTTTCAGCAGTGGCATCTGGGTATCAGATGGTCCCCTTGGCTGGCCTCTTGTCTTGCTGCGTGTTGGTTTTAGTGGGGTCTGGTGTAGCATCACCTGTTGCTATGCTCCCTTTTCCTCCCATATGTCCATTCCCATGATTCATGGATGAATGTGAGAATAAAAACTCTGGTTCTGTCTTTATTTCAGAAAAAAAAAAATCTAGAGAAATATGTTAGAAGGTGCAGAGTTCTCTCTCTGACAAAGGGCTACTTCCCTTTGGCTGGCATGCCTATCCGCTAATAATTTGGTTACAGAGACCAAGCTTTGAATGATATTTAATGAAAGGCAAGAAGAAGGATAATGATTAATTAGTGGAAGTGACAGAACTGCTTTATTTCCCTGGATTCAAACTCAATTAAGATTCTCCTGGTGTTGCACAACATAATCAGGGGGAAATTGTGTTTTTGTTTTTGTCATGTACTTGTGGTTTACAAAGCTAGCTTTCTAAATGCAGAAAGGAAATTATTCCCTTGGGAAGCATTATTTTGTCTGACCCCTGCAATCCAGAATCCCACCATTTATATATGTATGGCATTTTTAAAACACTGAGTAAGAGCCGTAGGAACCCGGTATCTGAAGGCCTTCCTTATAACGTGAAGCCATAGTGAACATGGATCCTGCGAAAGGCCGGAGTGTGCTAAAAGTACAAGCCGACTCTCAAGACCCCGTCCTCTGCCTGCGCCCGACGTTTATCTCAAAGCTACTGTACTAGCACCTTTTCCGTTCCGCCACTTTGCAAAACAGCCCAGGGGGCGCCATTCACACTGCGCTTCGTCAGACGCAAGGGCTTGTGTGACCCTTCACTGTTCTATATTCTTCTCACTCCAGGTCCCTGGGACAAAACACCCTTTTAATGGCTAAGACGTTGTCCTTGAAAGGGACCAAAAATTGAGCTCTATTCATCTTCCAGGTTGTTCTGCAGAAGGACCAGAGGACCATCGTATGTCCCTGGTGAAGTTTCTTCTCTGCCTTTTGGATTAAGCTGAAACCAGGGTGTTTCTCTTCCCACTTTCCAGCTCTTAGTTATGAAGATCTTTCTTGATTCACTTGCAGAGAAAAGTTTCTAGAGTCATGTTCATAAGGGAAATTGAGTTCAGGCATTTGGGTTAACTGGAGCATTGCTCCAGCCAAGCTGATCCAATTGGGTATCACTGAAATGGCGACAGGGTGGGAAGAAAATGTGCTCATATTGGTTTCTCCCATTTCTCTTCATTATTATCTCCTGCACTTTTATAATTTCGCAGGAATAATCAGAAAGGAGAGGAAGTACAACTAACTTTAAGATTGTTTTTCTTAGTAAAGCAATAAACAAAATAGCAGAAAAGAAAACACCACCATGACATATATGCAACAAATACTCAGATGTTTCACCCAGGCTATGCAAGTTTTCATATTAAATAGAAACTGCTTGCAGTTTGGTAAAACTTCCTGTTAAAAAAAGCCAAAATTCTTCCTCTAGAAGAATTGATAATTTTTCTGCTCATGTTCATAGTAACAAAATTTAACAGCTTTATTTAAAGTTATACTTACTAAATTTGATTCTAAGAGACGTTTCAGTGGTGTATATTTCTTTTTAAAAAGTGAATCTGTAACTTATTGATTGCTTATTATGTGCCAATGATTATGCTAAAAACGATGTAAAATACTGAGAAATTACAAGATGGTGCTTGCCCCTAAGAAACATACTTTTATTGAGAAGCCTTTAAACAAATGAGTAAAAAATGAAATTTTATGGTTCAACTTCTAGGATATAATGGTCCTTACTATTTATTGGGTGCTTCCTGTGTACCAGACATTATTCTAAATGATTTACAGAATTGTAGACGGTAACTCCACTTCTTGTGGTGAGATTTTGTAATGTATATAATTGTTGAATCACTACGTTATATACCTGAAACCAATATAAAATTGTGTATCAACTATACTTCAATTAAAAAATTTTAAAAATTAAAATTAAATAATTTAATCTTCACAACATCCCAATGAGGTGCCTCCTGTTATCAACCCCATTTTTCAGATAGGGAGCCAGAGGCACCTGAACCCTTCACCACTGTATCATGCCGTCCCTCATGAAGCAGTCGTTGAGTTGGGATTCAGAAGAGGCCAAGCCATTGCTGCCTCTGAGGCTTGATTTACAATGTCAGTTTCTTGCAGAGGTGGTGGAGGGAGAGGGTCTTGCTTTTCTTGTCTGTCTTCAGTTTCTCTCCTCAGGGAGACCTTGCCTCCTCCAAGGGAGCAGGCTCCCCATCACCTCATCTCCATGTGCACCCATTTCTCCTCATGCACATTTCTTGCCTGCTCCTGGAAAGTGCTCAAGTTTGCAACGCCTGGAGGTCAGTGATAGTGGAGTGGTATCACACAGAGAGATAGAAAACACTTAAAAACTGTCATTTTAAGGAGAGGCCACATTTTTTTTTCAGGTGCTGAAATGGAAAGAAAAGAGAGCAAGATACTATATACTAAGATAAAAATGAGTATATATCAGGAAGCGTAAGTTCCATGGTGTTAGTTTCATCCGTAAAAAGTCACCTGCTGAGACAAAGGAGGGCAATGGAAACAGTGTTCAGGAAGAGTTTATCTTTAGGAGATCTGGTACGAAGGGCCCCTTGAGTATTGGCAGCAGTGGTTTCTATTCTCAATCAGACCAGTCTTAGCTCTGTTTTTAATGTACTCCTCATTTGTTTTCTCAGCCTGATGCCTGGTGTGTGGCTGGTGTTCAATAATTTTTATAGGAATCAATAATGAACGATTACCTACATGAATGAATGGCCAATTAACTTTCTCAACTAAGGAAACTAAGGGAAGTGACTGTTTTGATAATGACTTTACTTACCCAATAGAAATAGAATGGAAACTAATGGAACATTAACCCAGAAATGCATGAAACCTATTAAAGTATGTAAAAGTCACTATAATCTCAATTGCAATAGGAACATTGGCAACTTTTCTTTAAGTGGATTATGTATTTTGAGACTGTCACCTATTTATCTTTAGTTTATTTTGCATTTTAGAATTAGTTATATAAGACTCAAGGTCTTATCTCTATTTTTACTGTTCCACGGTGCTGGTGTTTGCCTCTGGACTGCATTCAGGTCCTGTGAGGATGCTCTTTTCTTTCTTTTCACAGAAAGGTTGCGGGTACCATCTGGACCTATTAATGGTGGCTTTAATGCTGGGAGTGTGCTCCATCATGGGCCTGCCGTGGTTTGTGGCCGCCACTGTCCTCTCCATCACTCACGTCAACAGCCTGAAACTGGAATCAGAATGTTCAGCTCCAGGAGAACAACCCAGATTTCTTGGCATTCGGGAGCAAAGGGTTACGGGGCTTTTGATTTTTATTCTTATGGGTTCATCAGTCTTTATGACCAGCATTCTGAAGGTAATGAAATCTGCCTTTATGAATCTGAGAGAAGGCAGAATATGTTTATTACTGTTTAAAAAATTTCATTTGAATCTAAGCCATCAGTTTGCAAATATTGTATGGCACATGATGAAAAGTGATGAATTTCTTTACCATGTTTATATAACTTCTACAGTTAACAGGGCAAATTACGTGCTACATTTTAGAATCCTTAAGTGCATAAAAAACGTAGTCTGGAAAATTTGATGTGCAAATTGGTATTGCAGTTTTGAAATGGTGATCAGGGTGTGGGAAAAAGTCATTCATTATTTCTGATTGACTTGTGACCTGAATTCACTGCAGGTGCACACAAAATAAGATTTCCATTTTCTTGTCATTCAACAGCTGTATCTGCAATTAACATACCTAGTATGAGATACAGGTGTAGAGATGAGCAATGTCATAGTTATGGCCACAAATGCAGTTTCGTATTTTAAATGTTCCATAAAACTGCTATAGGGATATTATCATTTTATATACTTCTGTTTTTCACATTTAAAATAATCGAATCATTTTGAAGAGCAATTATTTTGTCACACGATTTTGGAAGGTATTTCCAAGGTTTATCAATTGTATTTTAAATGACAACTCATTTTATTTCTCTAGAATTTGAAATTTGTAATTGACTTATTGAATCATTTATGCAAGTTTACTTGTTTTTAATCATTTTTACAGGTACATGTCAAGAATTAATTTCTATGTTATATATATAGGGATAGAACGATGCTGAGCTATTCCAAGTAAAAGAGAAAAATTGAACAATTCATATGTTTACAACTATTTGGTATACTGTAGGAGCAATATCCAAATGTTAACTCCATTCTTCACCTTTAATCCCAATATTTCACTGTTGTGAAACAAAATTCAAATTGCCCTAAAGTATCATAATAAAAACAGCTAACATTTATTGTTTGCTATATATCATGTGTATACTTTTATAGGTTTTGACCTGTTAAGTACTCATAAAAACCCTATTATTATCATCCTTTTTTAAATATCGGGAATCTAGGGCACAGAGAGCTTAAGTAACTTACTTATGGTACTGCAGCTAAAAAGTGCTGGAGCTGGGATTTGAACCCAGGTGTTCTGGGTCTGTCTTATACTGCTTCTAAATATTTATTTATTTTACTGTGTTTTTCTTTGGTAAGTGCAAAATAGCATGACCATATTACATTTGAAAATAACTTGTGTCTTTCTTTCAAATTGTTCTTTTGTAGTTTATTCCCATGCCAGTTCTGTATGGAGTGTTTCTTTATATGGGTACTTCATCTTTAAAGGGAATTCAGGTAAATTATAATAAACCGTCTGTGATGACTTATCTTAAGGTCTATTAATGCTGAGTCATGGGATAACTAAGAAAAGGACATCATGTGAGGAGCAGCTTTCCTACCACAAATAAGTTTCTTCAAGCAGGTTCATAATCTTAGGGTCATTTGTTTAGCATAAGTATATTAAAACTGTCAAAGATTTAGACTTTACAATCCCTTTAGAAAACCAATAGCAGTATGTTGCAAAATACATCCAAATGCCATTAGTCTTTGATACTGCTATCTAATAAATGGTTTATTCCTTCAGACAGAAAAAACCTTCCAGCACAAAATGTTTGTTGTTACAGATACCATCAAAATACTGGAAACAACCCTATTGTCCAACAGCAGTAAAAACATTAGGTACAGTCCTTTAAAATTGATAATTATGATGAACATGAAAGTAATATGGTAGAAATGCTTATGGTATAATACAAAGTGAAAACAAGTTGTACTGTCATAGAGCTATGAGTGTGGGTAGATTAAAAAGGAAGGTGATATAATTGAAAACAACTTAACATAGGGAAATCATGACCAATGTTTCCTTTCATATTTACTTTTCTGTTACCATTGCACTTGTATTTATAGAATTATTTTTTAAATTAAGCTAAAAATAAAGGGATAAAGAAAGGAAATTTCAGAGTATAAAGGAAAACTTAGTTGTTTAGAAACTACTGTTGTATTAATTTTTACTGCCGCATAACTAATTCCTATAAAACTTAGTGGTTTTAAACAACAAACATTTATTACCTCACATTTTCTGTGGGTCCTAAATTTGGAAACAGATTAGCAAGGTTGTTCTGGCTTAAGATGTCTCTTGTGGTTGCTGTCAGACATGGACAAGGGCTGCAACCATCTGAAGGCTTGACTAGGTCTTCAGGAGCTCTGTCCACAATGGGCTTATCACACAGCTGACAGCAAAAGACACCAGTTCCTAGTTTTTGTACCCCACGGGCTTCTCCATAGGACACTAAGTGTGATAGTTCCATGACTAAGGAGCTAAAGTCCTTCAGAGTGAGCAGTAAGAGAGAGGGACGGCCAAGTCCCTGTGCCTTTTAACTTCATCCCCAAAGTCATACACGGCCACTTCCACTTGTTTTGTGTTTGTTAGTTAAGTCATTATGTCCATTTTACACACAAGGCGAGGGAAATTAGACCCCATCTCTTGAAGAGCATCATATCAAAGAATTTCAGGACACATTTTAAAACCAACACAAGTATCTTAAATCTTTACAGCGATTGTTGGCCAGTTATCCCTGCTTATGATACTGTAGTGGGTTGAATAGTGTTCCTCTCAAATTCATATCCACCTGGAATCTCAGGCTGTGACCTTATTTGGAAATAATCTTTACTGCTGTAATTAGTCATGGATCTCAAGGTGAGCTTGTCCTGGATTTAGGATTGAGTCACTAAATCCACTGACTGGGTCCTTCCGAGAAGAGGGAAGGACACAGAGGGACCCAGGGAGGAAGGCCACGTGCGACGGAGTCAGGGACTGGGGCTTTGCTGCAGTAAGCCAAGGCACATCGGAGCCCCCGGGAACCAGGAAGGGCAGCGGAGGCCCTCCCTTACGCCCTGCAGGGGACCCACGGCCCTGCCGGCACCTTCGTTTCAGACTTGGAGCCTCACAACTGCCAGAGAAACAAATTTTTATTGGTTGAAGCCACCAAACGGTGGTGATTTGTTATTGCAGCGCTAGGAAACTAATACAGATTTTTACTGAAATTTTCCTTTGAATAATCTTGTTTTATAATTTGACTTTCATAATCCAAAATATTTAAATTTTCTTGAAACTAATTTTGAGGGTTATTGAGAAAAGTATAGTTTACTTTTTGTTGACAGAAAGGAAAGTGTAAATTGCTGCTTTTTCTGTGACACAGCAAGGTTCATTGCTTTTCAGAGACATAGAAAGTCACCTGACTGAGTGTTTTGAATTTGTCGAATCAACACGTGTTAAGTGGAGCACAGGGTGCTGGACGGTGAGCTACAGCGCAACAATCGACTGCAAGAGAAACTGAAATAGAGACTTTTAAAAAAATTATTATTCTCATGTCCTGGAGGAAGTACCTGGAACACCCTGAGGGGCCACGTGGGGAGGTCAAGGCAGAGTACAGACATAGAGAGACAGGACCTGGGGTCCGTGCCTTTACTAGGATTTGCGGATGGAGTGGTTTGGGTTCCTGGGTTAAGGCCAGATTGGTCAATTCAAATCAAAAGAATGGGGTTTTGGTAAGTCCCACGGGGACCTTATCTAAGGGACATACACGGGGAAGGCTCTGTGAGGTGGGAAGACTTTGGGTCACAAGGCTATTGGGGGAGTCCTATCAGGAGCGGGACGTTTCCTTGTGCCTCTGCAGGCCGATGTTCAAGGCATGTGCCTGCAGGAGGGGCCGGTGTCAGTTTACGGTGATGGCAAGCCGCTTGGCCAAGCAAAATGGTGGCTGAGGCTCCAAAACCATAGTGTAGCTTAGTTAAACTCTTGACACAGAGGGACAGACAGCACAGGAACTCTTGTCCTGAATGGACAACTAACCCGCTTCTGAGTGGGGGACAAAGGCCAGCACTTAGGTCTTAGGCTGGTGATGGATGATGTCAGAAGCGAGACAAAACTTCAATAAGAAGTCATCGTAAGATCGCTGTACACCCAAAACAGATAGTATGACTGTGCATCCTGACACTGGGTGAATTTAACTTGGGAGAGGGAGATGTTTGAGAAGCGTTATGCATTTAAATTTTATTCATATTAGATTTTATTTCCTCATTTATAATTTCACCTATAAAAGTGTATTTTCATAGTATATTGAAAGACTTGGTTTGGTAAGGCAGATAGGGAAGAGTACTGGAGGTTTTGTTTATTTGTTTTGCTGTTTTTTTTTTTGCCTTTGGCAAAAGTTCCACGAGTACTAATTTCATCTGTAAGTGAAAAGTATTTATTATTAGGCCCCAGGCTTACATAAATACAGCAGCAGAAGTTTAAGAAACAAAGTAAAATCATTTTGATAGGTTTCAACAGATTTTTTTCCCCCCTAATTCTACTCACATGATTTTATACCCATGAGGTTTAGAACTAAACAAGAATGTCAAGTTTTGGAATTATTTAGGGTGTGAATCTTTCAAGTGAAAATTGAGGAAAACATTATCAAAGGCCCATGAGAAAAGTATAATGAGCTTTAAATAGCACAAATGAAATAGCAAGCGGGGTCTCACACTGAGAAACAGGGTTAGTGAACATTTAAGTGAGCCCCAAACTCAGGGAGTTGAAATTCCCTGAAGTTGAATTTTATGGCTAACTGGATGGGAAAATGGGGTATTGCTATTAGAACCAGATAAAAGCCAAATGTGAAGCTCAGGATACATGTATCATGATTATCATTGCTTGAGTAACAATAAATATGTGCTGAATACCACCAGTTCAAGGAGCATGTTAGTTACCCTCTATGTTGGAGGAACTGATATGTTACCTGATTGTTTGGCAATATTAAGGAACTTGAGATCTAGGCTTCTCACTGTGCAACATGGCAGAAAAAACATATCACAGTGTTCTCACGGATGCTGTTTTTGTACTCAGATATATTACCACATCTATATTCATTGCAACACTTCAGGAATCCAAAGTAAAGCAAATGTGCCATATAAACAATAACAACTGAAGCACCCACACACCGAAGTACACTTACACAATAACACAGCTTCACAAATGGAGAAATGGTGGCAGAGGAAAAGGAGTTCAGTAGAAACTGAAGCATTCAGTTATACGTCAGAGGATTTTACTTTATTTCATCCCTACTCCCATCTCCACCGTGCACCAAGTTTTATTTGTTTAATGACATGTAATTTTAAGAGATACATAGGGGACAGAAATAAGACCTAATAAAATATTTGTGGGTAGTATGGAGAGGGATGTACCAGGAAAAAAATCAGCACTCAGTACTTTCATAGACGGCTTTCAATAAATATTTCTGGAAGGTACTAGTGAATATGAATAAATAAATGAACAGCTAACGACATATGACTTGGGTTTAGATGGCTCAGGGAAGAGGTTATGCTACGCCAAAAGACAGGCAACATAGAAGGAAAGACTGGCTTATGTTTTGTTTGGGATTCCTATTGTAATACAAGCAAGATTTTGGTAAAACAGGATGTCTTGATCCTAACATTTGACTCCCTTGGCATATAATAGTAATTTTGGAATATTTGATGATGATTATTTGCAATTTTCCTGTAAGTTAGCTGAGAAAGAAAATCTAATATCACTCTCTTGAAAATGCATAATAGATATTACTGTACAAATGGCATGAAATAGAACTGACAGTGATTGAAACCATCATTTTTTAAATAATCACTTCTTGTTGGAGACATTGAAAACTGCAAAAATTGGCCTGAGAAAATTTAACAAAATGATTCACATAAAATAAACCTAACAGGCAGTATAATTTGTAAGCAAAATGTCATTGAAGATTCAAGTTTTTTGTGAAAATTTAATTTTTTAAAACTTGAATTGTGAGAATCTGCTTTGGTAGATAAAAATGGCCTCAAAATCAAAGCTGTAGCAATAATATGCAGTCCTCAAGTAATAATACTGTCTTTATGTTAAACTTAAACAGAAATACAGTTGATCAGATGAAAATAATTTCAATAAAATATGATTGAAAAAATATATGTATTTCTAATATATAACAGATAACTATATGTAATATATAACATCTAAAGTTTATAAAATAAATACACTGCAGATAGGAAATTGGTAAAAAATATTAAATTGAGTTAACAAAGTTTGCTCTGGAAAATACTGTATTAACAATAATTCACCTAGGTTAAATCTTTGTGGCTAAGACGTTTGTGTTTGTAAAGACAGCATCTAAACCTTGTCAAGGATCAATGGGCCAGGTGAAAACAGCAGAGTCAAAATAAGGAGGTCAAAACACCCTATTCAGCAGCTGGATATGGGTTAAGAGCTCAGGAGGGAGAGAGCTGAATGTAGGTCAGGGCATCTTTAACAAGACGCCCTGTGAAAGCTGAAGCCATGGTTATGGATATGCTATTCCAGGAGAAAAGACAGAGTGAGAGTCCCGGAAGCGCCGCTGTTAGTGGGCAAATAAAGGAAGAGGTTGTCATCTGATAATGAGGAGGAGGAGGAGGATAGTTTGGCCTTTCACGGCCACACTCTCCCAGGTAGCAACATTTAGCATTAGCTTTAATATTTTTAAACTCTTCTAAATTATAACCTGTCCCCATGTTCCAGAAATGTGGGCTATTGTGAAAACTGAAATAGCATTTCAGAGAGTATGCATGACAATTCCCTTTCCTGATGCTAAGATGTCAACTTAAGTGTGACCCAGATGCATCATATTTGGGAGCATGTTGAATATCTACTTGTCCTACTTTCGCTGTTGTCAAAAACCAATTTAGTCTGTTTATCTTTCAGTTGTTTGATAGAATAAAGCTATTCTGGATGCCTGCAAAACATCAACCAGATTTTATATATCTAAGGCATGTTCCACTTCGAAAAGTCCATCTCTTCACGGTTATTCAGATGAGTTGCCTTGGCCTTTTGTGGATAATAAAAGTTTCAAGAGCTGCTATTGTCTTTCCCATGATGGTACGAAACTTCTAAGTCAACTCTTTCTCTCTGACTCTCTTCTCTCTTTGGAACACGTGAACTGAAATCAGAACAACAGAGTCATTTTGAATGATCATGAGAAACCATTGCATCAACTTCAGCTACTAAAACTAGTGACTGAAGAGGGTTTGAGATTATATATGAATTTCAGTGATTTCAGTGATTCATATTAGTTTTGTCCTATCGTTCTGATTATTGGTAATGGTTTTTTAATTGAAGTTGGGTGGAAAAATGTAAACTTTCAATATTGAACATTAAAGATATACTAGCAAATCTGAAAGTTAGGGGGATTTAAAAAATTAAAGTTCATTAAATGTTTCAGATAAGTTTCAAATACTTCCCAAAATATAGTGAATTTGAATACCTATAAATAATTTAAAATACTATCAGTATAGATAAGAATGGTATTTAATGTTCATTTAATATTATAAAACTAGTAACTATCTAAAAAAACAGTCGAATATGTTTTGTAGTTTTTTTTAATAGCTTCTTTACATGACTCTGGGGTGTGGTAGGAAAAGGAAATGAAGGAGGCAAAAATATAGACAATATCTTTTGTGCACATATATCTTTTGTCTCTGCAAAAAATAAACAAACCTACATCTCCCATTTCTATTTTTTCGCTTTTTAAAGTTATTTTGTTGTTTACTGCAGGTGTTAGCTCTGGTATTCGTAAGAAAGTTAATGGACCTTTTGTTTACCAAACGGGAACTCAGCTGGCTGGATGACTTAATGCCTGAGAGTAAGAAAAAGAAGCTAGAAGATGCTGAAAAAGAAGTAAGTCAGAGCAAAACCAGTATCTTTATAGAGAAAAGAAAAAGGAGCCCTTACCTGGTAATAGTTCTTTGCGAAACTAAATTATTGTGTTTATCTTCAGATAGTGATTACTAACAACCACAGGTGGACTGGTTTGGAAGATCAATGTTTAAAATCATAAAGTTGGAGCTTGAACAGAAAGAGAGCACAGATCTTCCCTCAGGAAACCAAACCTCGTGTAATATGCAAATGCTTTGTGCTTCGTTATCCTCCTAATTGTAAGGTTAATGTTGCTGAGTTCTCCCTGTGGATGGCAGAAACACACTGATGCTTAACTGTCTCCAGTTATGGTCATGCCACGATTGCTGTTTGGTTGTAAATGTGAGAAGAAAAAAATCTGACATTGTTACTCTTGGTATTCTTCTAGGGAACAAGGTTTTCATCAAAAGATCCTAATTTTAATCAAAAGATAAAATTAGTTATTCTTGAAATAAATTAAATGCTTAAGAGGAAAATGTGACCTTATTTGCCTTCAGGCTGATTTAAGATTGAGTAAGTGAAAGCTTTCAGGATTTAATGACTTTCATGGACTATTCTGATTTGGTCTATTCTGTTCGATGTTTTAAAACAATTCAAGTTTTAGAGCATATATGAGTTCATGTGTGATTGTGGGCCTTTGAAGGCTAGTGGTCATAATATTTTTTAGAGTACATAAAAACTGCAATGAGTATAAATTAAAAAATGACCAGTGTGTCACTTAGTAGAATGACTGAGCCTATAGCATATGAAACAAGAACAAAATTTCTGTGTGTATAGAAATGAAGATGAAATAAAATACTGGTAAGAATCATTCATTATTTCTTCCATAAGGTGGTTAGTGAATGTATTTACTTTTCTATCTACAGAATATTTTCTCAAACCATATATGTGTTCTTCTCTTCTTTGGAGCATCTGTTTGACAACATTTCACTAGTTTTAGGTTTTACTCAGTCTTTTGGTCAAGCGAGATTAGCGCATGACATCTAATGAGATTTCTGCTCAGATGTTCCTACAAATATGGCTACATGATGTGTGGCTATCTGGCATTCCCTCAGTTTTGCATGGTTTCCCATCACTGACATGCAAATGGATTTCCACATTTAGAGATTGATCATGATGATACATCTTAATTTTGTATGAATATTTCACTTTTCCCAAATACTACAGACAGAATAGTCATATTTCTAGTGATATAACATTAAAATATACAATAAAATTATCATTATTTCTTTATCTGTATGATTTATTCTTATTTAACTGAGTTTTTTAAAAAATATGCTTTAATTAGGATATTGTGGTAGTCTTTCTTTTTAGGACTTTCCTAAGATTAGCTCTCATCTTCAGATACTGTTGAAAAACATGACAGAATTTGGCATCAATTAAGTGTAAATAAAATGGACACCAGAATGTAGATATTCCAAATGCTTAAATATCCATACTTGATGTAATTAAAGTTATTCAGGCTGAAAACAATTTCCAAGGAAGTTTTAATTCCAAAGAGGACAAAACCTGTTGATCTTGAACTTCTCCTCAGTCTTTCTGATGACAGTACTGCTAAGTTTATTAATGCAGTAACTTATAAATGTAATTTTGATTTATTCTCCTGCTTTGATTTTCTGTCAAATGTCTTTACTATTTCTCTATGAAAAAGCTAGAAACATCCCCAGCCATGTAATCACCCCCTCTACAGCAGTCTCCTTAGGCCATATCCATGCCATGGAGCATCCTTGCCCTTCTAGAACTTTGTAAAATAAAAATGATATGTGTATATAACATATGTTTAATATTCTTCCCTTTTATCATTCAAAGAAATTTTGTCATTCTCCCTTTATATGTCTGTGAAATAAAAGAATACAGTTTGATAACAATCATAAATTTATTAGAATCTGCTATTTCTATTGCCCAGAACCACTGCATTTGTATGGTTCTTATATGTACACATGCCAGATACCCATTTGGGAATTAATTAATCTCAGACAGGCAAAGATCCTATTTAATGAGCTCCTAACCTTTTCATTTTATGGACTCACTGTGCTCTGGTGGGTATATACTTTTTCTGATTATGAACATAAAGATTTTAGAAGTAATTAAATATTACTAAATTTCCTATAATTCATGTTTTCCAAAAGTATATAAAAATAGATTAAAGATTCATTGAGGCAAATTTATAGCTGTATCCTTCAGATCCGAGTATGAGAAAAAGTGGGGGGAAATACTTTGTGATATATTAATCAGGCATCTTAAAAGACCGTTAAAATATCAGCTAGATAAATATGATGATTATTTTTTCATATAGTTCTTAGCACATGGAAAGAAACAATAATCAATAATAATGCAATAATCCAGAAAATCAATAATACAGTGAAGAAGTAATCCATAATTGAACATCAAAATATAGCCACGACTAGTGCGAACAATAGTGCAAAAAGAGGTGATGCTCATTCTGACGATGGAGATAGAAAAGCAAGTTTCAAGTTTCAGTTTCTATCTTGGAATTAGCATTAAAAGAGTATAATCATATAGGGAGTAGGAAGATTTAAGGAGGATTACACTAAAACTTAAATGCTGGTTGATTTTCTAAATGCTGGGTGACTTGGTCACCCAAATGTCAATATTTCATTTTCTTGAGAGGCAATGGACTCCACTGAAGGATGAGATCTTCCTGTGGCGTCTTACATCAAGCCCCAGTCTTTCGAGAAATTGTATAGTAAGGTGGTAAATGGACAAGTTCTCCAGAAATGTTGCATTTCTGCAATTGCTCAAATTAATTGAGTAACTTTGATTGTGATCTGGAAAGATAGTAAATAGCAGAAAATGTCTCGGCTCCCTGAGACTTGAATTTAAAGTAGGCTCACCTCTTGTCCTTTTGATGATAGTTTAAAGCTTGTACCTTTATTCCCCAGGGTTTTCCTAATCAGTAGCCCGCTTCTGGTCTTATGGCATTGAGAAAACATTAGTTTGACCTTAAAATTCAATAATGAGTTAAGCAGAATAAATAGCTACACAGGCCAGTCCAAGGTCGCAGAGCTTCTGTTCCAAATTTTCATGTACTTCATGCATATGCATATGCATATGCTTCAGTTTTTAGAAAGAAAGGATTATAATCAGGATAGAAATGAATATTGGAACCCTGACATTTTGCACATTGCTCTGTGTAAAGGGAAGGCTGCAGAATAAAATTCTGGATGTCCAAATGTGCTCAGAGTACCAACATGCCTTCTTTCCTACTTAAATATTCTCTAGGACATTGTACACATTTGACAAAGGGCTGCTGTTAAAAGCAGAAAGCCTCAGCAGAATGTTTGCTCCTGGGCGGGGGCAGAGGCAGCTAATGTGAGATAAATCCTGGAAATTCAGCTCTGGGCAGTGATCGTGATATTTACACCTCTTGGTTTAAGGGGGGTTCACTCTAACATATATGCTATAGGGAAAAAAAAAAGGGGACAAGTGAGACTTTTGATCCAAATGAAGCGGCATCACGAGAAAGGCCAGGAAGATGCAAAAGCAATCTAAAAACGAGTGCAATTAAACGAATTACAGAGCACGTCTCACTACTAAGAAAGATCAGAACTGGTCGTGAATTTGGGAGGCATGGCCTAACTATTACACAGGCGAACGCTGTTTCTAATTGAATCATAGAGTCAGGCAAACATGTTCTTCTTCCTCAAGCGGTGGTTTTTCAAAGTTCCAGGACCTCTGCTGCACCAGCCTATACCTCGTAATTTGTAAGAAATGCAAGTTCTTGGACCCTACTTCAGACCTATTGAATCAAAACTCTGGGGATAGGGCCAGAAATCCATGTTAACAAGACCTCCAGGTGATTCTAATGCATGCTAAAATTTGAGATAACTCACCTTTCCTAAAGCCCAGAATCTGTATCCCCAGAATAGAATCTTCTAAATCCAAAGTTAACTTTATAAGAATTTTTGTATTTTGTAGTAATTTAAATAAGTCTCTTAGAGACACTGAATCAAATATCTGATGAAAAACATATGTTCCATCCATCTATTTATAGGAATTCTGTATGGCCAATGGCTCCTTCCCATTTTTTCTTTTCGGTTTTCGTTGTTAAAGTGAATACTGTAGTTGATGCACTCGCTCTTTTCTCTGTTGGAAATTTTAAGAAATACCTCTTAGAAACATAATGTTTTATGATTTTCAAAGTATTTATTGTGTGTGTGTGTGTGTGTGTGTGTGTGTGTGTGTGTGTGTGATGCTTATAGCAGTATCTATTCTATTGGTAATCTAGAAGGAAACAGCCAAGTACTTCCTACCTTCTGTAGGTCTTCTTTTCCTCTTGGGGTACAATAAAGGTGTAAATCTGATTTCTGAAATCCCTTCCACCTGAGATCTGTGAATTCTAACATTTCTGAATATTTTCTTTCTCTAATACTCTAAGCATCTCTGTGAACCTTGACTCTCTGCTATTATTGTCTGTACTCTGAGCAACTTGAAGGCTTCCACATAGGTACAGACTTTACCTGAGAAATGGGTATAGTAACAGACACTATTTCGCTAAAGGTAGGACAGTATCATGATATATGAATTATATTTCTGATGCAATAACAAAATACAGTTCAGATTCATGATGCAATCTTGTATATAACATCTTCTTCATCAAAACATACCACAATTTAACTCCAATTTTACTATCCACTTCTACGTAGTACAGGCCAGTTTATCTGTTCATTATCATGCAAACACATCTTATTTATTCCTGCATTTCATCCTTGGCCCACATTGTTTCTTCCTGCCTACAATTTCTTCCTTTCTACTACCAAACTGATCAAATAAGACTGACTCAAATGTCACTTCTCTTTATGTACTTTTTATGCGTGATCCTTATCCTCTGAGAGTGGGATTTATATCTTTCTTTTGATTGTTGTACTGCCAGTACTACTGGTATAGTACCGGTTATGTACATATTTGTTGAATGAATTTATGAACAGTCCCTGGATTATTCTACTTATTCACTGTGTGCCTACCACATAATACATGCTTAGGAAACCTTTGAGCACTGTTGAATATATTACATTTTTAAGCTTCAATTTTTCTTCCTTTTACTGGATATGATATTAACTGTCCTTAATTAGTATCCAAAGCTGCTTTGACTACCTTAATTAAAAGATGGTATTCAAATCACAGTATGACTGTTCCTCTAGTTAAATCAGTAAACCCCCCTCAAGTGTTCTGGGTAAACTGTGATCATCACCCTTTTAACATCTTCACCATGTTGTAGAACTCGACATATCTTTGGTGGGCCTTGTGTAAACGAAGTGCTGAATGGAACTCATTTTAAGGTACTGTTTGACTTCCCAGGTGATGGATGCCCAGTACGCTTTCTGCTTTCACTCTCTTTTTCTTTACGATGGAGATAAACCAGGCTGTGGCTGTCGTGACCGCTAGACCCTGATTTGCCTGTGGCTCCCCAGAAAGTTTTGGTTTGTTGGCTTCCTCACAGTGCTGCCTGGGACGCAGCCGGCCCTCCATCCCTGAGCTCTGGGCCCACCCAGCTTCCTTCTGGCACGGAAGGCAGCGGCTGCTCTGCCACCCTTCTCTTCAGATAAGCAGGGCTTGGAAATGCTATCTTTAGAGGTGATGAGTTTTTGTTTGGATAGAATTATGACTAGTATAAAGCCCACACATGCTAACAAGCCACAGAGTGCAAAATAATTATTGAAAGCAATTTGAGAGAAAAGTGGAAAATCATCTGAGGAAAAAATAAATTGTTCCCAAAGCTTTGGCCCAATTTTTTACTGTTAGATTGAAACTTAAGCCTAGTTTCTGCTGCCAGGTAACCTAAGCATGGATGGCACTTTTGAAGTTGACTCTATTAAACCTTTCTACCTGGCTTCTTCCCTTTCAGTGGACAACCAAGGAAAGAATTACATTTTGCTTATATCTTGGTTTTTCTTAACTGGGATTTGGAATCACTGAATATTTTCTCTTTATGTCTCTCCATGTGCATTAAGGTAAACTTTTGTCTAGAAAAAGTGATCTTTTATGCCTGAAATGATACATATGCTCTGCCTAAGCCCTCAATGATATGCATATAAATTAATATGACATGCATTATATTCTATATACAGTGACTAACCCATTTGCAAGGCATGCCTCATTGGAGTCTACAAATTAGCTCAGCTAAAATGCTTAATTGTGTAATTTGAAACTAGTGGTATGTTTTACTCACCTTGTATCAGTTGTCATAGAACAGGCCTCAACAAGAAGAATGGGTGTAAGATACAAGTAATAAAATACATCTGATGGGTTTTAAAATAATATTTTTTTGAACAACAGAGAACGATAATTGAGTTAGCTCCTATAATGGCAGAGAGGTATCAGACACATGACATTAGTCCCATAGAGTATAAATATAGCAGGGGTGTGTGCGTTGTGGGGTGTGGGTGTGGGGGTGGTTGTAAGCAGAGAAGTAACGGAGCTCGGGTAGTCCCTTGGCTTCTCCATTATTCCAGAGCATAGGCTGCGCATAGATATTCCATAGGCCAAGGTCCCAGCAGAGGGGAACCCGCCTTGGCCAGTAGGTTGGACGTGTGTAGAGAGCACTCCAAGGGTGAGAATGAGACCTGCCCCTACCTTACATTATATATTCATACATTTATATTCATTATATATTCATAGCTAAGGAGTCTCTAGAAAACACTGTTTCTTTAGGCAACAAAATATATGGCAAGGGCTTTTCAGACTGGGCCACTTGCAATTGAGAGCCAAGGTCTGCAAAACAAAGACCATAGGAACAACCTTGCATTCCAGGAATAATGACATCGGCCAAAGGCATGTCTTCCGGAAGCTGATTAAGACCAGTCAGGCTACTGCTGAGCTACGGAAAGGGGAAGCTATGAGTCTCCAGGAACACCCCTGTTTTCTTTCTTCAGTCCACATTTGGTCACAGAATCACTTAGCTGGTCATCTCTATACAACTTAAGATTCCATTTCTGGAGTTAGGGCCAATAATTCTGACAATTTAAAATGGCATGGTAGCATAAGGTTATCTTCATTCCAAAGATACAGTTTTAAAATGTTATATATAAAGAAATGCATATATGAAGCATTTCCACCCTTTGGAGAAGGGTGGGTTATTGTTATTATAAGAAGAAATATGATGCATAAAACAAAAAACTAAAATACATCTAAGTGGAAAACACACTTGTGTTTTAGTCCATACAGGAAACTATCTTCCACTGTTTCCTTAAGTCTCTAGAGCAGTAGTTCTTGGTGGTGCTCAGACCAATATAATCAGCTTCATCTGGAAACTTACTAGAAATGTGAATTCTTGGGTCCCACTCCAGACCTACTGAGTCAGAGACTATGTAGGTGGGGCCCAGCAATCTGTATTTTTAACAAGCCCTTAGGTGATTCTGATATAAACTAAAGCTTGAGAACCACTGCTCTAAATACATCCCTCATTCCTTTCTAATAGAGAATTCTGAGAATGTAATTTCAACTTCATAACAATGAAAATTATTTTATTACCCCTACTTTTGTCCTTATAAAACTTAGATTAATTTCTAAATAATTTGCTTGGAAAATAACCATGTTTTACGTTGAGTGACATGAAGAAGATTGTTGTTAGCATTTAAATTACTTTGCTGTATGAGACTCTCATTAATTACTTATGTTCTTGGTAGCTGATGCTTCATTGAAAGGACCTGTGTTAGCATTAATAAATGCAAACAAAGTGGAAGGTCCTGAGGTTAATGAGATAGTGAAACATTAATCTGTGTTTCTTCTTTAATGTAAAATGGAGACTCATCAGGTTCATTTTATGTATTTTACATGTGTCTCTCCAGGAAGAACAAAGTATGCTAGCTATGGAAGATGAGGGCACAGTACAGCTCCCATTGGAAGGGCACTATAGGTAAGACATAAATATAAAAACACACCAATTTGAGTAATGAAAAGTGTTGTTACATATACTACTTGAGAATTTTGTACTGTGTGAATTCCTATAGAGGTTTGTTGAAGTTGTGTTAGAGTAGAAAGAACTGAAGCTAGGGATTTGATTTCTTTGACCCAATACAAGTTCTGACACTAAGAGCTGTGTGACCATAGGCAATTAGCTTAAAGTGAAGGTGGGCAGAGAGATGTTGTCTGAAGTCTTTTCTTCTTATGTTTTATGATGTATATGGAAGCTCTCTTTCATATCCTCTGATAGTAGCACCTGAAGACAGATCAAGATTCAGTTCTGTGACAAATGAGCTAGGTGTTCACTAAATGGATCACAGGTAAATGTCTCAACTCTGGGAAGTTACCCCTAAAAAATGGCACTTCCAAAGAGATAATCTATTTCTTGAGTTGAAGGATTCAGTTATACCAGTCATTGCAGAAAATACTTGGGTACCTCTCCAAAATATGCTAATCTTTATTTGCACAAAGATATAGCAAAGGAAAGCAAACTGCTGTAAGTCAAAATAAAAACTTCTGAAAGTATTTTGATGAAAATATTACGTGTGGTTTGACAGTACTTAAGGATAAGTTAAGAACACACCAGTAAAATATGAGTCAGAGAAAACTTTTCTCTGAGGATGGAATTTGTCATAGTGTTAACAAAAAAAAAAAATAGGAGAAAATCTTCTGGATCTTCAGGGTCTGACAGCAGAACAGAAAACACTTTATCTATCTTTTAAAAATAATTTATTACTTTTTACAACAGCTAAGTTCTAAAATCCTGTTAGTTGCGTAGTTGAATCAGCATATTCCCAAGTGTGTTCTGCTGAAACCTGGTCTCATACGTACTTCCTCTTGAAAGGATTTTCTGCTTCAATAAGTTTGGAGAATGTTTCACAATATATCCCAGCTTGGAGATTCACAATCTACACTGGGATATTAAAGAATCTAACGTTTAATCCAGCATTTTCTAGACTTTTTTTGCTCACAAGACTCTTTGTCACATGATATTGTGAAACCCTTATATTCCACATGACACTTTTGGAAACAAGTTGATCTCATATTTTGAATTGCCAAGGGCTGGGTGGATTGGAGGAATTAAAGAACACATGTCCAGATTGGGCAAGAGAGGGGGCCTGTGAGATGCAAGGTCTTGCTCCAGACCCTTAGTGTTCCTCTTAAAAGTTGAATTTGTTGCCCTCTTGGGAACAATGACCAAGGAGAGTCATATGAGGTCAGCCTAAGGATTTCTGTAGAACATTATTCTTTTCACAGCAGATTATCTTTCTTACATGTAGTAAGAAGAGTGTTGTTTCCCCACTAATGAAACTTTCTTTGACTTGGCCTGTGATTTATCTCTGCTGCTATTTTATTGTGTTCCTGGCCCTGGGAATGTTTTAGAGAGTTTCAAATGTCACCTCTAATCAGTGCCATTTTAAAATACAAAAGAGTGCCCAGCATAGTACAGGCCCTGACATTACAGGTTCCTCTGCCATTTGGAAGATCTCTACCAACTCACAGGCTGCTTTCATTTATTCAACAAATATTTATGAGTGGGTACCAAGTGCAAAGCTCGGTCCGGGTCTTGGGGGAAGAGCAGTGGAGAAATGCCAAGAATCTTTGTCCTTGTGAAGCATATGTTCACGTAGAATTAAGGTAGGTAGAGAGAGAAAATATATAAATAAATGGGTAAGATAGTATAGTATTTCAGATGGTAAAAGGGCAATAAAAACAAAAGCAAAACGTTGGGATGAGGTCGCTATGAGGGTATGGAAATAGAAATTTTTAAAAGAGTAGTCAGCAAAGGCCTGCCTGAGTAGTAGGCATTTGAACAAAGGAAGACAGGGTTGCACCATGTAAAGGAATATTATAGATAGAAAGAAGAGCAATACGTGGCCTTGAGGCAGCAGTAAGCCTGTAGTGTTCTAGAAGAGTCAGGGAGTCATTGCCTGTGGCTGGAGAAGGGGGAGCAGGCTGTAATAGCAGGAGATGAAGTTGGTGGAGGGGACAGAGCCACAGAGTGTCTGCAGTGGGCCTTTGCTTTGAGTGACTGGGAGCCACTGTAGAGTCTGAGCAGAAGAGTAAAGTGATTTGACATTCTCTGCAAGTCAGAGGCAAGAGGCTAAGCGATGAACATACAGAACATAATCTCTGTAATTTGAAATGAATTGGAAAAGTATAGCCAAAACCCGTTTCTATATAACCAGAATCTGTCACTTACATTTTTATTTTTCATACTTTTTAAAATGAAAACATAATTTGTCAAATAATTTTAATAACTATTCAACTATTTAATAACTTCAATTTCTTAACATTTAGTTATCAAAAATATTGTGCAAAGGTGTAAGGCTGCCCTGTATTTAGTTTCTATCGCTAGCTAACTACAGTTACTTTTTTAGTGTTTATTATTTAATTTTTGGTAATCTCCTATCTAGAGATGATCCATCTGTGATCAATATTTCTGATGAAATGTCAAAGACTGCCTTGTGGAGGAACCTTCTGATTACTGCTGACAACTCTAAAGATAAGGAGTCAAGCTTTCCTTCTAAAAGGTTTGAATTTTAAAATAATGTAAATTTAAGCTGATCCCAGTTATTTTATAACATGAATCTGTTTGCAAAAGATTAGTATTGGTTTCCATCAGATTTAGATTTAAAACTTATCAGAAAATTCCTTAAAAAATGGGTATAAATTGTAATGATCACATTTGTGAGTATATTTTTCACCATCCCCCTTTCAAATTAAAAGTTCATCCCCAAACTATGGCATTTGGGAGGAATGGTGCTATAAAGGAGTGCATGATGGGGGGTTATGACATTTTTGGAGATGCATTTTGGCTTACTCTTGCAGCAAGATTTTATTGTATTCCCTCATCACCCACTTTCCAAGACCCCCTTAGATATCTGACCACATTTTGCATTCCCCCATTGTCCTTTTTTAAACCCATATGGTACATGCCATGATGATTTTGTATTTCGTATTTTTCCAGTCCTTTATTCCAACCCCCTAGAAAATCTTTCCTAAACTGCTTACCCCAAAACTTTCCACTCCAGAAAGTTTTACCCATTCTTATTTCTCTGAATACAAACATCACAAACAACTCTTGTAGTTATAGATGATAGTTTCAAATGCATGCTGGGGGAAGACCGTGTCCTTAAATATCAAGAGTCACCACAGGATTTCCAAATGAATTTTCCAGAATTTATAAATAAGAATTCAAATCATCCAGTCTTTTTTAGATGCTGATCTGAGAAAAAATTTGTTTGTTATGCTAATATCTCTTCTTATTAAAGAGTGATTGAGGGGGTTTGGGGCAGTGTTTAATTATTAAGTTCCTTTATTTTCATGACCTTAAATTAACTTTTTCTACTTAATTTTTATATTACATTTTTTGTCATAAGCTCCCCTTCCTAATCACTCTAGAAGCTGATTCCCCAAAGGTAAGACCCTCTCCCTCAAACCTATTCCTTCATTGCATTTCCTTATGTGAAATGGTGTCTTCTAGAAACCTGGTCAGCCTCTGTTCTCCGTGTGAGTTTTGGGGAGGCAAAAGGCATGAAGAGTCTGGCTTAGATTAAGTATTAGAGTGTTTATGGTGTTTCTATAACTACTCAGCTCCTTAAGAGGGTTTGAAACTTGAGTAAACTCTTTTCCCTGCACGACTTGTACGGATACACCATACATAAATCAGCAAATCGCACAGACTATATTAGTAATGATATCAAATTTCTGTACTGGAAAAAGAAAATTTGACCATTGAATTAAGAAATTGCCAAGCTGGGGGCTTCCATTTACGCACCACCATGCTTCCAAGCCTCCAAACTTTACCTGACTTCATGAGATGGATTTGGAAACATGGGCTGGAAAAAGAGGCCACATTCAGCTTAGAGAATATCTCTTGTTGCTAGTTTTTGTCACCCCAAAATGGCATGCTGCTTCAGTGTCATCTCTATCACAGTGTAAACAATCCAAAAGTGGATGTGCAGGGAGCCCTCACCCCAGAAAGTGGGGATTAATCGTCTCTCTCTCTCTCTCTCTCTCATCATCTCTTCTCCCAACCCCCACCCACCATCAAGTGCCTCCAGTGCTTTCCGGAGGTTAATATAAGTCACTCAGCAGGCTCTCTCAAAGACTTTTGATTGATGCTGTCTGTCATTTACCAAGGCTTTAAAATCTTCATGTACGTCTTTGCTTAGCTTAAGCAGAAGTAATACTTTATTCTAAGCCGCGCTTTATCTTCCTTTCTCCAAGATCCCTGCTTCAGTCTGATAGCCTTATCCTCACAGTCATTCTGTTTTGCTAGAAGTCTTGGAAGCAAACCAGAATTATGAGAAGGGTAGTTTTTTAAACTCAATTGAAATATGTGCTTGTGGGCCCTTTTACATGAAAAAATATAGCATTTCTCTGATTTTTAAAATGTGAACTCCAGGTGTATGGGTTCAAAATAAAATGCCAGCCTTTGAAATACATGGAGAATTTGAGATAATCCAATTTAAGATTGATTTTCTTGCTGAACTATATGGATCTATAGTGCAGACTCTTTCTCTGTTTTTCTTTGGTTCAATCAAAAGTTTTTATGCAGTGCTATTTTAGGTAAATCCTTAAAGTAAATAATAAAGTCAAGTGATGCTTTTCACCAGAAGAACCTACTTGTTTTAAAAATATGTGTCTAGAAGACAGTAGATTAACTATAATGAAAAATGTAGTGTGCTTTAAGTGGGTCCAATTTTAAATAGACTGTTCTTTATATTTTGATATAACCACTTGCTGCTTATTCTTTGAACTCATGTTCCCAATAATGTAAGATTTAAACTTTTGTGGAATGAAAGTTACCCCACTTTCTTTACAGTTAGATGTAAAAATTACCTTTAGATTTTTCATGTAAAAAATCTCTCTTGGTTAGATGTGAATGCGTTTCGTCTTCGCAGTGGTAGAAACTGGAAGAATGAGTGTGGCTTCCAAAAATCCTAAAACTACCAGTACCAGTACAGTAGTACTCTTCCAAGGCCATCTCTTTCTATTGGTATCGATTGAAGACTTTGAAGTATGAGAACGAGGAATTGTAAAGATACTGTGTCTGCTAGAGTATCCCCTGGTCAAAAAAGGCTTAAAGACCCACATTACCAGGGTCTGTATCTCTTGAGACCTACATTCGCTTCCATGCCCCATCTTTGACATCCCTCACCCCTGGTAGTTTTCCATTCTATTCCTTGCTACAGACCTACATGCTTATCAGAGAAGCTTAGATACTGTTCTTTAGTGAAGTTTGGAATAGTAGTTATATTTTCTTTATTATTTCATTCATTTTTTTTTGTTGCCAAAGACATTTTATCCAGGTTAACTGGGTGAAGGATCTGAGAACGAACTGAATTCTCCCACATCTGTAGCTTGTCTAACTTAATCCTGGTTCATCAGTGCTATTACACATGCATGTGACGTGCTTCTCTGCAGCTTATTGAATGGATTGGTGGAAATAGGTCCCATTGCATCACAATAAGCGAGCAACTGCTGTGTTTTGTGAAACTGGCAATCAAGACTGACGTTTCTTGGGGAGGTGACTGACGACTGCAGAAGGAAAAGCGGCACTTGGGCTTTGTCCTGGTGGCAGACGCTGGGCTCTGGGGCCATCCTCCTCCCTGCCCCCTTCTGTCCCCTGGCTTCCTCCACCTTCCTCTGTGCTGGATTCTCCTTCTCTGCTCTGATGCCCCAGGCCTAGGCCCTCTCATGACTGCTTGGTAAATGTTGTTCATAACAACTGTTTTGATGTCATTGAAAAAAAACAGTTTCATAGATTGTTTGGCAGTTTTGCTCTCTCCTGAAGGGTCACCTCCTTATACTTTAAATTGTAATTCCCCAAGGGCTGGGACACTGTTCACCCATCTTTATATCCCCTTGGTCTTTGCAGAGCACCTGGTATATAATATGTGTGCAAAATATGTTTATTGTAATAGCACATAATAGACATGATATATATTTAAGACATATATGTGATATATTTATTACAATGAAAGTTTAGCATTGATTGGCATCCCAAAAAGTGAACGTAACAAGGAATAAAGAGAGTAATTGCCATACAGTAAAAAGATTCAAACTGATAATATTTTTCATAGAAGTCAAGATCTGGTTACAACATTTCTGTTTCATAGTTTGATGGAATCTAATGTGATACCAGAACCACAGGTTTTGAGGAGAGGAGAGATAAAAAACAATCATTTAATCAGTTATTATTTTGTCACCAAACAACCAATACAACCAAAATAAGATAGCAGGAGGGAGCACAGCTATGAGTCAAGTCAGCGTTCTGAACCTCTCATTGCACTGCTTGCTGACTTAAAGTGCCATTGGGAATGTGCTCACTTATAAAAAGGGCACGGAGCAGAGCATTGTGCACATAGGACTGTGCATGTGTAGGGACCAGTGTGTCTCTGTCCCCATGATGTCTGCGTAAGAGCTGTTATTCTATCCTTCAGAAGATAGAGCTAGTTGGAATCGAGAATGCCAGCCTCAGAATTCTGGAGGTGAAGCTACAAGAGAATTCAGAGGCCATCTAGTCCAAAATTCATTTACTGATGAGGAAACCAAGTCCCAGGGACGTTAGATGACTAGTCCAAGGTCATACAGCTCATTCTTGGCTTCGGGGAACTGAATGTAGTGTCTAGACTCCACGCCCTGCGCTTCCCCACTGCCCCGGGCGGCCCCTTTGCTCCGGCTCTGATTGGCAGAAGAGGCTGGAAGTTAGGTAGAGACTGCAGAAAAGTTACTTTGGAAAGTAGGGTAGCAGACACTCGTCCTGTGAAAAGTACTTAAAGTAGAAGGAAGTGAGTCATGCAGATAGAAGAGTTAAAAATACAGAGTTAAGGCTCTCAACACATCATGTGCACACTGTCATCTCTTCTCATGGAAGGAGAAAAGAAAAGGGAGAAAAGTGGCTTTGCTCTGACCTGTAAGGAGTGTGTGCTGAGAAGTGTGGCAGGCATACACCCGGGCGCCATAGACACTCGCTCACACCAGCTCTCAGTGCTGGCAGCGCGCCACGGATGGCAGAAGCTCCGGCACTTCTTACCTGATGGTGCCGGGTGGTGGTGACAACTGAGAAGGGCTGTTTCTAGCTTGAATTGGAGGAAAAACAATTTTAAAAGCACACTCTTAGAATGTGTCTAAGTTATTGACCACTAAGAAAGCTGTACAGGAGGCCCCATAGAAAAAAGGGGTTTTTAACTGTCACTTTATTACTTGGGGAAGAGTCACAAAACCAAGGGTTTCCTCACCAACTATTTCATTACTTTATATTAAGGGCCAAAAGTTGACAGTCAAGTTTTCCAGCCCAGGGCCCCAAAGGTGGGCTGCAGGCTGCCCCTCATGTCCGCAGCAGGGAGGGACAGAGAGAGGCCCTCTCCACCCGGTGCGGGAGGTCGTCAGGGAGTGAGCAGGTCTGCCCCTGTGAAAGTGTGTGCTCTTGGTGTGAGCTTCGTGCATGTAAGCACATTATTTGAATTTTCCATGAAAAGCGTCAACGTGAGAGTAGGAAGAGTGTACACTGGAAAAATATTTTTTAGAATAGACAACAGTGTAGTTAGATCATCAGCCTTCTCATTGCTAAAGTTTAATTGGAGAATAGATGCAGCAGAAGCCCCTTGGGAATGAGTTTATTCTGGAAGGAGTGGGATGAAACATCGTTCCTCTGATGGACAGGGTGAGGGTTTGCCTGTGAAGAGACAGCTCAGGTGTTTGGAGGGTAGCGTGCAGGGTGACCACCTCCCCGAGACCAGAGGAGATGTGTCCGACCTACCGACCGTGACGCAATGCTCCCCAAAGATCAGGATCCTGTCTGTGTGCAAAGGATGAGCCATTTGCAGCAGGGCCCAGAAATACCTACGGAGATATCTCGCTTGTGTCATTTATAGTGTCAGTGTTATCTTAAGAAGACAGCATGACTAGCATTTCCAATAATCATCAGTGATTCATTTGTCCAAATGAGGGCCTTGGTATTAACCTTGCATGCCTTGAAACTGTTTTTAAAATGTCTGTTTTTTGTTTTTCAGTGTCTGTTTTTTGACTTCACCCCTCTCTGCAGTGCTTGGTTACCATCTCCCTGAGTGCAGAGGATTTTAATTGTTGCTATCTATCTATGCTTCGCAGCATGAAAGAGCAAAGCCGAAGGGCCCTGGTGGTGCTTTGGGTTGATGGGTTTGTGTCTGAGCAAGCAGATCTCATAGTCGTCATGCTGGATTGCAGTAATAAATTTCTCCTTTTTCTCCCTGTAGCATTGAAAGCCGAAAGGAGAAGAAAGCTGACTCAGGGAAAGGTGTTGACAGGGAGACTTGTCTATGACTTGATCTTCAATTTATTTTTTACATATATATGAGAAGAGTGCCACAATTATTAATAAAACTGCTTTGATCATGTATTGTAAATTCTGTCTCTCGTCCCAAATCCACCTTCATACTGTAAGTAGTGCTATACTTGTTTCATTTCTGTGTTTGAACTTCTGAGCAGTGAGACACCCTTGTGAGCATATACAGTAGCTGATCAAAGAATCTCTGTGTTCCTTGCTGTATGTTGGACATTTGTAAGCACTGGATTCTCATTGTTAGTTTTATGGGAGCAACTGCTTTCTTAAAGAGATAAGTCATATTCACCCAGTTTGTATTTTCCTACTTTAGTGACCTGAAGATACCTGATAATTTCATTCAGAAGAATTTTGAAACGTAGTTTTACTTCTTTTTATTTTTTATAGCTTAGCATCAGTGACTTATGTCAAAAGACCCAAATCAGAAAGTTAGTTTGAAAGCATTTTTTAATAATTGTATTTATGCATTTCCTTGATTTAATATGATACATTTAATACTTAAAAATTTGTATGTTACTAAAACCTAAAGCCATTTGGAAAAATATGTGGAAACCTGCTCATGGCTTGTGCAGAGTCAAGTAGTATTTGCTTAAAATTCAAATTGTGATTATATGACCAAGTCCTAGGCTTGTATGAAATGCATTTGAAAAACTTTGTAAGTTTTGTGCAATTTTCAATGTAAACCTTTATCAAGAATACACTATTAAGTTTCTCTCCCATTGACAACAAATGTTTTCCAAATAAACCTACTATATACAACTTGTGGAATGCCCCATGAATCATTGTACATGAAATTCTACTCCTGTACAATTATTCTGCTGCTAAAGGTCACATACTGCTTAATGCCGCTCCTGAATCATGTTCTAATGTTAGACTGACAGTTCTCTAATTGTATTTTTTTTCTGTAGAGTTCTTTTCCACTTTTTAATTTTAATGCATGTTGTAGAAAAAAATCTTTTAAATGGAAATTTCAGATTCTGTTTGAGAAGGTTCTGTAGATATTTCAGTTCATATGAAATAATCCATCTTTACTAAGTTTATACAAGAGGAAGGAAAATTAAGAATTTTTGAGCATACTAAAAATACAGTATTTCATTTCATTTTACATAAATGTGAAGTTAATAAAGACAAAATCTCATATGTTTTTGTTCCCTAAGAATGACCAGTGATCATCAATCTTATAATCTTCATTGTCCAGTTTTATAATAATTCAGAGCCCTGTGGCTTTTCTAAACTATTAATTGCATATTCTGTGTTTATATGCACATGAAAAGTGAAAAAAAACCAAATCTTCTTGTGATTAAGATTATGAGAAAACTAAAAAACCCCACAAAGCTTTGCTTAGATTCAACATTTTGATACCTTCTGGAAAATTCCCCTCACCGTCTTTTAAGGAGCCATGTCTTTTATGGAACATAAGTCTAAAAATATAAGAAAAATTTGCAGTTGATTAAGTCTGTGTTTATAAATGTCAAGGAAAAATACAGAAACTTTCCATTCCAAATGTGTTTCCTTTGTGTATTTTATAATGCAGATGCCACATTGTAAACATTCCCATCATTTTATGATTTAGACTAGCTGTATCTGACAGTTCCCAAAGCAGCCTCTCCTAGTGTTTTAATATATTAATAACTGTTCTGTTAAAAATGATCATAGTGAATTAGAAGCCTTCACATGATCACCTATTTGAATAAGCAATCGTATCCAAGGAAATTCTGTTTTCTGAGTATTTTTATAGTCATTTTGTTCTTGCGTGAATTTTAATGCTATTCCTATGTTAATCCTAATATTTTGAAATCGTACAAAATATAAGAAAAAGGTAGTGTTACATATTTCCTCCTAATCTCAGATTCCTGGTCAAAATTACTGAATATCTTGAATGTAATTTATTGCAAAGTTTTAGTCATGTGTAAATGTGACCGGGATATTGTGTTTTTCACAACTAAGAAATGTTATGTGAAAATAAATATTTATCCTAACTAATTTCCTTGCACATTTTAAATTGTGATGTAAAGCTTATTTTTTTCTTCAGTGTTAATCAGTAAATCAATGCGAACATTTTGATTGAACATAATACTTAAATTTAGATACTTTCAGTGTTAAGAAAACTTGGTGATGGAGACATTTCAAGAGTATTTAAGTAATCTGAACTCTATGAACAGAATATTACGAGAGCTAGATTTGAATGTATCTCTTCATTTTCCCAGAGAACAGTGATATGGAATTTCTCCCATGACTAGGAAAAGCTTCCAGGGTCACCGGACTTCTGTTTTTATCCCACCCCAGGAAAAGCATTCCAAAAATTTGTCCCCTCCCTGTTTGCTGCAATAGGTCACTGTTCTTTTATAGCCATCTCGCAGTATGTTGTGGAGGTAATTGCATTCAGAATTCATTAGTATTTTTCTCTTGATTGGTGAGCTTACTAAATAACCGAAACCACTTAACAGCCTTTGATATTCAGAAGTTTTTCCTTAAATATAATCTGATTATATTCTGATACAATCTAGAACAGATATAATCGATATCAGATATAATCTGACTGTCTCCTTGATGTAGTTTAAACCCACAGCCTGATGGAAACTCTTCACTGATGATTCACAGTCAATTTGTATTTCAACACAATCCTGAGATCTTTTAGGAGTTTTCTTGGCTCTTAAAAAGTGTGGCTTATTTTTTTCCTATTTGCATTGATATCCCTCTGTTTCTGTTCAACTTTAGCCTGTTTGTGCCTGGGCACTAAACAATTTTACCAGCATTGCAAGAGTGTATTCTAGATTTTTCAATGTATCTCTCTCAAATATTCACGCAATGGTATAAGATAACAATTTGCAAATTTTATGAGAGATTTGGATAATATGATGATTCTCTAAATATCCACTTTGTAAGGCATAGTTGTAATCAGTCATTTTGAAGAAGCCCAATATTTAAGGATAACTGGTAATACTTTATTTTAGAGATTTCTTTGGGTGTTTTCCTTAGGAAGTGGCAGCTTACCAACACAACTGTCACTCCAATTCAGTTTTTGTTGGTGTATTGCCACTACCCTTTGTACTAGGACTTTGAAAATAGGACTGTTGCAAAGGATTCTTGTTTCTAAGGGCAGGGTAGACACATCACTATAGCATAAGGTGGTATGTACTGAGTTGATGAAAGCAGTGACTGACTCAAGGATGGAGCACAGACTAGGGCAGAGCTTGAGGAAAATGTTATGTAAGAGGTAGCATATTAATCAGGATGGAAACGGGGAAGGAAACCTACTCCAAGAACTGCAAAGATCCTCAAACACATGTTAGTATTGAAATAAAAATGAAATAAAAAAGCAAATATATGTGGTATAACTGGAACCTGACATATTTGACGTATGGCATATTTGGAATCTAGCAAACAACCCAATATGGTGGAGTGTTAGGAAAGTGGTGGAGACCTGTAAGAAAAGGTAGAAATACAAGTTGGGCACATTATAAATGATGTTAAATTCTATATTAGAACGTTTGAACTTTATCCGTTAAGAGTTTTGAGTACTGGAAAGACGTGAATTTTTGGACAGATTAGTTTGGCAGCCCAGTAGAGAATACAGTGTGGGAAAAGTGGAATCATTTCTTCAGGGCCTTGCAGCAAGATGACTCTCAGAGGCTCAGGCGAAACTGTCCGTGGTCTATAAACTGTTATGATTGAAACCAAACAGGCTCAAGCGTACTCCCCGGGGATTTAATAAGTAACTCCAGATAAAATAGATACAATACAATACAATTATAAATCCTTTCATGGAGAACTTTCATATATTTTGGGATGTAATTGAAAAAAAAATGTTTGGAAAAGCATGGTATTGATACCCTGATGCTCTTAAACGTAAGTGTAATAGAGAATGCAACCAGCGGCTGTCTCATATGAGTCCAGACACCACCTGTTCCCTGTGCACCTTTTCACCCTACCCATCTTGTCCATTTTTCCCAGGAACTTGGCTTTGTACCTAAGTACTTGCCTTCTAATGTGCAGAGTCATAGATTTCTGCCAAACGACTTATTTCTTCCATTTGTTTATCAGCTCCTTAAAAGGAGGATCGTGTTTTATTCCTCCTTTGTAGCTCTCCAGAGCCTTGTGCTGTACTCTGCTCTTTATTCAACCAGCAACAGCTGTGGCCAGAATCATAAGTAAACTATATCAGAAGATGCCTCTGCTCGGCTTATTAAGAATGTTCTCACTGGCATGTCAGCATCCAATACTGGAACAAGAGCAGATGCTTATGGGTTGAGCACCTTTGTGTGCCCAGCACCTGTGGACACAGATGCCTAAGGTGAGAACCTGTGTAACAGGGAGTCATCAAACTAGGTGGTGCAGCAAAATAGTTGTGACTAGGTGGGAAAGAAGATGCCAGGCATGGATAAAATGCCACGCATATCATAGATAAATCTTCACAGCAATGCAGCAGTTCTGTGAAGTATTTTAGTACTTCTTTCACATTAAGAAAGTGGGGTTCAAAGAGGCTAAGTAATGTTCTTTAAAACATTTCTCACTGTGAGTGGTGATGCCAAGATTCTGACCCACGCCCAGCTCACCTCGGCTGCAGTGCACTGAGTCTCCAGTAGGAGGCAAGGTGTGCCTTGTTCCTATGACAGGGCACTGTTCTGGCTCAAGCAACCAGAGTTAAGATGAGTAATATTTCTTCTCGGTATGTTACATTTTCTTTGTAATTTTTATGTCACTAACATTGGAAGCCAAACTTACGCAATGATATACTTATTTTGATCACGAGTCAGAAATATTGTGATTTTGGATGGGAGACATTTCGTGGAGTAATTGGGGTTTTGGTTGTTTGATGGGTCATATATCTCACTATATATGCATTTTAAATAATCTGTCAAACTTGGGGTAATTCTCCAAGAGAAAGATTATGTAGAATGGAACTTTGATTGAGTTTGTTGAAATTTGGAGACTGTAACACCAGAAAAGATACCCTTCTCAATTTAGCAGTAAGGAAATATCTTTTTTATTCAAATTACTGAATTTAAATACTAATATTGTTACAAAAAGGTGACATGCAGAAGGATGATAAATTTCTACTGCACCTCGCATTGATCTTATTAATACCAGGCGCTAAGCTTTTCTTATGGGTTTTATTACCCACATTCATCTTTCATTCTCAGCCATCTGTATCCCTGACATCCTGAATATACACTCCAGATCATTCAGGATGTATGTGAAAAGGTGCTTGGACACTGCAGAAAGAACTGACAAAGTTCTCTTACTTTATGAAAATAAACATTCTTGTGTTTTGGTATATTTTTCATTTAAGGTTTATTGACTCTTAACTATTATACCACACGAGGAGTTTTATACATTGGATTCTCATATTAGCTTGGAGCAAAAGGAACAAGAGCCAAGTAGGGGAACTGGTGGCCTCAGTGACCACCTACAGGAAGCATTCAGAATGACTTGCAGCTTGTGATAACTGATCTGTATGGTGGTGGCCTTCAGTCATTGAGGAGGCACTGAGTTATATTCTATGCCTGCTATTCAAGAAAGAATGGAGGTATGTAATTATCTTTAGCAAGATTTCCAACAAAAAATATTAAAAAATGATTTTTAAGTGATATGCTAAAAAATCTTAATCAAAAGCATAGAGGAGATGTGAACGTTTCTGCATCCCTTTGGTGCTTGTGCTCCTGGGCACTCCGGCAGCTTGTTTACAGAGGAATCTTAGCAGGTATGTGTCTGTTGAAGCTGCAACTGTCAGTGGCAGGGAAGTTGGCACGTCTCAGTGGTGTGATGGGTCCCTGCGTCTTTCAGACTTACCTTCAGATTAAGTTTATCTCTACTTTACTTGTAAATTCCTCTACCTTCCTTTTCTAATAAGCTAATTTAAAACTCTTATTGGAGAGGAAAACTTATTCTATGAGGGCCAAATGAAATCTACTTGAACTTTAATCATATCATTACTATTTACCACCTTCATTATGTGAAAAATATGTGCTGGCACTTTTTCTCTGGGCTCCAGAGCAAACATGTAATATAGTTAGAAAGAAAAGGAATGATGAATTCATATAGTTTGATATTACACAGTAGTTGAACAATATCAAGTCAGATGTTGTACAGTATCAGAGATTATGCAATGCTCTTAATATCTGTACAGTATCTGATGTATGTCTACTATTGTACATTAGTCTTATTAGTAACTGATATGTCAAATGCTCTTAATACCAGTATAATATCTGATATTGCACAATATCTGATTTCAATTAAGATAAAAGGAAAATTTCTATTTAATTTGGTTTTTTTTTGGACTAATTAATTCAGTCCAGGATGTGAACACATGATCTATGACTATTGTTTCTAGAAATAGAACTCTGCAAAGATTGGTCCAGCTACTTATGATGACTGAATTCTTGTAAGAAATGGAATTATGACAAAAGCCCTAAGGTTTGAAGGTTTGTTTATGGTTCCAATGGTTGAGTAGGATTTGAGACTTAAGGTGAAGTTACATGATGGCACACTCTGAAAATACAGTAAAAGCTGAATATCACAATGCTCTGTCCACTACTTCTATGCATGACTTACCAGCCTTACGTTGAGTTGGTAGATATTTTCCATTTCTCCCATTTTTAGATTTTTATGCTGTACCTCACTCTGTCTAGGGTAACAGTTTCCAACAAATGATCTGAAGCTAAGTTCATAAAGTCAGTTTTTAAAATATGAGGCCATTTTGTAAATAATCGAGCAAAAAAATTTTCTGAGTTATCCAGGCATTAGTTTGCTAAGCTAAATTCAGCATCTGAAATCTATGCTTTCTTTAATATGACTGTGGCAACCAGAAATAGTCAAACACTTAAGTGATTGATAAGACTTTTTTTTTAACTTTCACCGAGCCGTCAGAGCTACCAAGATGATATTATTGATATTATTTGTTCTTATAACATGAGGCTCATCACAGTTCCTTGGAATAACATTATAAATTACGTATAATACAACTAAAATTATTTTAAATTGATTTTACAAGTTGTATATGTATGTATGATAACAGAAATTATGTATGTATTAGACAAAAATCTTAGGAACTCCTTAATATAACACATTTCTATGTATTATTATTATTTTTTTTGCAAAGGCAGAACTCTCTCCATGTTTACAAGCCAGCCTATAAAGCCTTTCTGGGTAAATGTGTCTTTATGCCAAGGTGGGTTAGGTCTGATTCAAGACACAAATGCAATACCTCTGAAAAAACTGAGGCACGTTTATTAAATGACCGGGAGAAATTCCACAGCATGTAGAATGGGAATAATAATACATAAATTTGTAGTTTATTTTCCATTTATAAAAACAAGGCCAGGGAAGTTAAACTATTCTTTTCATTAAGAGGCTCAAGGAAATGAAATAAGAAAAATTGATGCAAGGACTCCTTCAAGTTAGGATCTGCAACACAAATATTTTCATCTTTTAACAGGTCAGGCTGACGCGCTCACCTCTCAGGTCCCAGCTACCTCTTTCACTAGGGAAGAGCAGTATTTTTCAAAGCCCACTGACCATGCCCTCCCCCACCCGCCTTGCTGTGCTCCTACAGCTCCTCACTGACACCCGGGGGCCCTGCATTGTTAGCAGTTTCCCTCCCATTTCTTTGGAGCCTATTCAACTGCTGTGGTTTTACTCAGAAGTCAGTACTTTGCATATATGATTTCCTGAGACTGTCTGAGGAGTCTTTCTCAGAAAACCGTGTCACTCGGGCTGTGAACAGCTGGCTCTCTGTGAGGAGCTGACCGTAGCCTGGTCGGGTCAGCGTGCTCGGTCTTAGGTTCTCAGCCCTGCTCTGCCAGCTTCTGTCCCTACCCCGTCTTTTCACTGCTTCCGTGACATCAATGCCCACATCTTGCCATCCCTTTAAAGAAGAGAACAAGGTTTGGACTAGTCCATTTAGAAAAATAAAATGCTGCCCAGGGAACCTATGCCAAGCTGCCACAAAACCAGTTCTTCTTTGTTGTGCCAGCAACTGATGTGGAAGTGACTTTAAATAATAAACAAAACCAGACTGAATAATTCGAACTTCTGTAAGGTAATAATCTCTTGTGACCATAGAGGTCCCTACTTAGGGTTATAGATAAGAAATTTGGGAACAAAGGTAACCTTGCATTTCTTGATTTGAGTGTATTTTTCTTAAGATCATCATTTTAACAGTGCAGTTTTGAGAACATGAGAGCAAAAATGGCTTTTAATAAGCTTTAAATGGCATGGTATTTGAAGGTGCTAAGGTAAAGAGAAGCATTGTTTTATGAAGTGGCTCATGTGGGTGTATATATGTTGGTGAGCTGTACTGCTAGCAATTCCATGGTCTTCATCTGTGTACCACTGGAGACAGAAAAAAAAAGGTCAGATTTAGAAAGTGAGTTGTCTTTTTTTAAAAAAAATCAATTCAAAAGAGCTCTCCTGAGCATATATTGAATAAAACAGGATGTTTTAATTCCTGAGTTAGTTTATAAACTGAAAGGTGATCAAAAGGATGTCTAATTTACCCCCAGAGCTTTTTCCAGGGCATGGTGTTCTGGCTGCAGAAGTCTCTAATCGTCCTTTGTAGGTGCTAAGAGGACTGACTGTGAATTGGGCTTAACTGCAGTATTTTGAGGGCATATAAAGCTAATTAAAATATCCAAATCCATTTTCAAATTTGACTCAAAGGACACTGAACCACATCATGCATAGGAAGGAATGTTTAGCCCATTAAGCACACTAGTTTTAAGTGTTATCAAGTGTCAAATTTCTCCTACACTGAAGTAAGATACATTGTATTATAACAAATAAAGTTTTTAAAAGCAAATTTTCCTTATATATGTCACTAAGGAACTGGAAACATCTATTTCAATACTCCATATATATGTTTAACATAAGTGAAGTCAAAAGTCAAATGCAGTATTTGCCAACACTTTGATTTTTTACTGGAATTTTTATCTATATGTCTGACATATATGTGCAAAGAGTTGATGACCTCAGGCAAAAATTTATCAACTCATACTTCATTAAGCAAGTGGGAAGCCACTGCCAAGCAAACAAATATTATGGGGACATAAATTTAACTTTTTAAAATTGCTGAAGTATTATTTGTTTTCTTTGAGTAGTGGAAAAATAAACCTCAACCTTTTAATAAGAATCTGACCTAAAGGATATATCGATACAGACAAGAAAGCATTTCATGCAAAAATTTTTAGTATTCCCCACACACTATATGTAATTATATATATGCAATGTATATGCATGTGTATAAGTATAGTTTTTTTTCTTCTTAATCTGAAAAGGTCTAGTGCAGAAAACGCATTTGATTTAATACCTAGAAACAACCTTCTGTACAGGCAGCAGCAGTTCTAGCCATTTCTGACTTTATAAAACAAGCCTAATTGTTTATTGCCAATGGTTGTTCAACAAAAGATAACGGCACCTGCCCACACTGAAGGGAGCTGTTTATTAATATCCCACTGTTGTTAGAATGGCTAGTAATACACACTAGGCAGAAATGAATTTTCATATTTGAGCTGAGCTACTATCATGCTGGCTTCACTCTAGAAGGACTCTGCCCCACATTTACAGAGTGAGTGATTACTTTTGAATCAAAATAAGGAGAGACTGAACAATCGCATGAAGAGGACAACAGTGTTTTGACACTCCTGGGATATGCAATACCGTGCTTGTCAACTCCCAACTCTGTAATATTGGACATGACTCTGTCTATGGCTCAAGGATATCACTTCTCCAACTTCTCAGTGGAAAACTAAAAACCCTTTTAATTCTGTCCCTGTCACCTGAGACCACTGTGAGGAGAAGTAGCCCAGAGAGGGAAAACCAGACCCCACCACCAAGTTCCTCCCCTTGAACCAAGTTTTGCTGTACCATCGCCTGGAAATCCACTCCAGCGTCCACTAGGGCTTTGGAGATCTGAGCTGACTGCTGAAAGTGGACATTATCTGCAGGGAGGAAAAAGAAACAAAGTAGTAAGAGCTCCAGTTCTCTGATACTTGAAGGGTGGGAAAGGCACAAGAAAAAAGGGACTATTTGAAGTTCTAGGACTCAGCATCCCATTTAGCCTAAGACAAGTGAGTTGTGGAAAGCAACACTGTTTTATTGAAGTAAATGTAACAGTCTTGCCCCTCATGCTTTTGTTTTGTCAGTAGTGAAATTGCAAACCTGTCTGTGATACTAAAAAGTCTAATTAACTGAAACTCACCATCTGCTGTTCCATGAATAAGGAGGTACTCAACTTGTTTAAAATTTTCAGCTCTGCTCATGACTGTTGAATTCTGGAATTGGGAAAAAGAATGTCATTATTCAAAAAAAGATCTGCCATAAACTGATTTTTCACTTCAGTTTACAAAATAAAATGTTTTCAGCTGGGGCCCCCTTTGATACAAAATATAGCAAACCGATATTCAAGCAAATGCTGTCTCCATGCATGGCAGAATGCACAGCATGCCCTGTGCCTGGGAGACAGGGCTGGAAAGGGAGGATGCCGCATCTTCCCTGCAACGCAGGAAGAGGGCACCTGCCACCCCGGCTGCGTACAAAACCCCTGAGTCCCAGATCCCAGATTGGCTGTGTCCTATGCATTAGCACAGGGCAGAGTCTCATATTAGCAATGTATGTTCCATGGGCTTATGCTGTAGTTCAGCCAAAAAGTGTATTGCCATGGCAACCATGTGTCACATGGTACCATACATGCTACATTTCAAAGAGCCTGTACATAGCATTTGCAACTAAACATACTCTGCAATATGTCATATGAACTTTGGTTCACATTGCTAGGCTCAGAACGAGAAACGAGTATTACCTCGCTGGGAACAGATGTTTAAAACCTAGGCAAATGTAACATATGGGAGGGGAGAGGGGTGAAAAAGATCAAGAGTGGCCTTAGAAAATCAGAGGGTTGTTGTCTGCCTCCTTCTGTATGGGGGGAAAATGCTGCTGTTGGGTCAAGGTGTTCCCAAATCAGCCAGGAAAACAGGACAGAAAATTGGGAGGTCAGCTTTGTGAAGACTGCTTCCTGGCCTCAATCAGGTAGAACTTCTAGAATGAGGGGGAAGTCTTGGATGAAAAAGCCTTTGAAAGCATAGACTGGCTCTCTGATCTTAATTTGGGGATGCTTACAAAGTTGGGATGAGGATAAAAATGTCGCACAGACAGCGGAGGACCTTTCGGGGGGTGGGCGACCTGGATAATGCTTCTATTGTCTTGTTCTACGTTGGGCAGAGGAAGGGCCAGTAGCCTTGCTCTGGGTTAAGTATCAGCCAGCTAGTCCCGCGGTATCTGTGACTCAAAACCAACTTTATGAGGGCCACGGTTTGGATTTTGCAGTGACCTTTGTAGCTAACACCAGCTTAATATTTTTGATGACAGCTATGGGGGGTCTGGCAGGAAGGGGATGGGGCAGAGGTCAAAGTGTTTGTATTCTAGTCCCAGCTTCTACAGAGTGAGCTATACACCTGGAAACATGCTGCTCTCAGAGCCTTGATTTCTGTAAAATGGGAATAAAAGTAAACTCTTACAACTCTCTCACAGAAATAGGAATCACGAGACTAGGTGTTTTTATTTTTTCTTTTCAAGATTAAATTGCTGATGCTGATGTGAGAATGCTGTAACACAGTGTTTCTGGAAAAAAAGACATTCTGTCTACAATTTTCAGAACAGAGTCACCCAATTTGTGTCAGTTGATTGAGCCTCTCCAGGTCACCTTGTTCTGGAAAGCAAGTGTCCCCCAACTCACGTGCAGGCTGGTACCCACCTGCCCTGACCATAGTGCATTTCTGACCCCAGGTGAGAATTTATGAACTTTTAGAATGAACACCTGGGACTCACTAAAGGTCATATTTTTATTTTACTTTATTTTTAAGAAACATATTATCTAGTGAGATATCCCGGTTAAGTCCATCCATCCATCTGAACATTACCCTATTAATTCTTCCATTCATTCACTTTTTTATCTAGTCAATATTTATTTGTTACGGACCCAACTAAACAATAAGGTCCATGAGAGAAGGAATTTGCCTGTACTGTTCGTTACTCTATTCTCAGGGTGAATATAGTGCTAAATATTCATCTAATAAATAAATGAAAGAAATTTAAGCACTTAAATTGTACTGTTTACTATATTCAGTCCTACTTTTGCAGAGGCTAGTGGGAACAGCTAGGGTAGGCAGAGTAAATATTCTGAAATTCACTGAGATATGTCTTGCCCTTTTCAACCCATGCACTGTGAAATTGATAATAATAATAGCTAGTATTTATTGAGTGTTTACTCTGTGCTAGTCGCTTTGCTAAGCATCAGAAAGGATTTATAAAAGCCCTGCTGTATGTTAACCTCACAGCGTTCCTGTGAGATAGGTCTGTAGCTTTCTACACGGAGACACGGAGATTCAGAAGTGAGCAACTTGCACCAACTTACATCTATAGGAAGTGTCAGAGCTGGACACAAAGTCTGAAGGCAGAACCTCTTTTACCTTCTATGCTACCTCAAGTTGCTGCTAAAATTCCAAGCTGCTCGTGATGTGGTCTTCCAGCAAAAGAACAGTGAGAAATAAACGTTAATTAACTGTCCTGGAATTTGTAGGGCATAAATCCCCTGGGTGTCCTCTGGCCCCTGCATTCCCACGCTGCCTTCGGCTGAAGGATAACCAGGAGAGCGCTGGTCTGCACAGCATTGTGGGGTTTGGGAGCATGTTGCCGGCTGGGCAGTTGATAAGAGTGTAACGCAGCCACAGAACCCTGAGCAATTTTCTGCTCCTCCAAGAAGAAAGGGTCAAAATCAATTTCCCTCAAGGGTAAGACTCAAAGCTCGGACTGCAGAGGCTGGCGCTTGAACTCCGACAGTGACCATTAATGATCTGGGCCCCAGGCGCTGGTGCTCCCTGTAGAGTCCTCCCTGGGGATGCCTCTGCTCGCCCTGCTCTCAGCCTGCGCCTCCCGCACCGGTAGCTTTCCTCTGCCTTGTTTCTGTCCACAGTAAACCTAGCTCTTTGCGCACTGAAGACAGTCCACTGTGACACCTAGACCTGACCCAAATACACAGCTGGGTCCCCTCGCCTCACCTCTAAAAGCCTCATGGGCCTTGCTACTTGGCAGCTTGAACAGCAGAAGCTGCTCCTACAACCTCCATGAGCCATAAAACTGAGAAATGTCACTGAAACATAGAGTAATAGTTAGGAGACATATAAATACACAGGACAGTTAGCAAGGAATGTGATAACTACTGGAGTTTGGACCAAAACAGTTTCTGGCTGCCTTTTTTTTTCTTAAATGGAGTGAATACAGGCTGAAAGAAGACAATTTTTATAAACAAGTAAAACCCTGAGCCTAAGATAAATGTTGTGATGTACACACTGTAGCTGTGATGAACTAGACATGGTGAGAAATGCAACATACTGAGAAAAAGACGAAAACTGTGATAAAAGTGTCATGATGCAAATTGTTTTACATTAACAATATTACACTACAAAGAAAGAAAGACAAATACTTTAATGCAGCAAGAGAAAAATAAAACAAAAGCTTCCCCTGCAACTGCAAGAGAGGTGTACCATTCCCAACGCACACGTCCCCAGCTCACTGGGAGAAGCCTCCAGCGGGACCTCGCGGTGCAGGCAGGCGGCCCACGGGCACGCGCCCGCTGTCAGGCGGCCCAGGACTCCCCCCGGCAAGGCGCAGCTGCGCCCCCTCACCTCTGCAACCAGCCCCATCTTTCCCTACAAGACGGAGCATCCTGACTTCTCGGTCAAGAAAGCCTCTCCATGGGCTGTGCGGTGCACTTTAACCTGTCAAAAGGCAACCTCCAAAGTCAGTGAGAGAAACACACGCCCTCACCGAAGGTATGATTACAGATCCAAAATAATATAACTGTGCTACTTGAACCCCCTAAAATAGGATAATCCCCCTTTGCCTATCGATGGGAACAGAAATAGAAAAGGAAATGGATGACTAAGTTAGAAGCAGAAGAGTCTATCACCAACTACTAAAAAGGAAGCTCGGAGTGATAAATGGGCAAGGATGCAATGGTGGAGCAGTTGGCACTCTCCCGAGGCTAGAAACTTCCGGAGAACCCCGCTGTCAGCAACAGTCTGGCGAAGCAGAGTGGGAAGGATTGGTCCAGTGGCGGTGCCGATTCCGCAGCATCTCTGCGAGCTTTTCCTTCAAGCCCTGAGAAGAACCATCTGTAGCTGCCTGTTGGATCATGCTGGTTCCTCAGTTACTTCCAACAAATAGATCTTTGTATTTTTTGAAATAAAAGAGAGAGCTGATAGGACTGGAACGCACTGCGAGGAACAGAAGGTCTAACGATTTTAAGCTACCCCTTGTGCCATCAAGGCACCAGAAGGACACTTGGCTTCCTGGAGATAATGGGGGCAGCTGCCACGTTTGGAAAGCTGGCTTTCTGGAAGGCACAGGTGTCCCATTTAATCCTTGCACTAACCCTGTGAGGTCGATCTGCTTATCCCCATTATCCAGATGAGGAAACTGAGGCTTGGCGAGTGTAAGTAACCTCCCCAAGCTCATACTGCTAGTGAGGGGCAGACATGAAATGCGAGCACAAGTCTAGCTCCAGAGCCCATTCCCCTTAACACCATCTTCTAATGTCCCTTCACGTCACAGCTAAACCCTCATCACCATTTCCAGGCTCCTGTACAAAGAGAGAACAGCCGCTGGTCTAATGGGCAACCCAGCCCTTCAGTGAGACATTTCAGGTGTACCGACTTGCTTTACACATTCTCCCCCTTGCAACCAGAGCCTCATAAGTAACACAGAATGATGCTATTTTGGGAGGCACCATTAATGCCACAGAAAACAGAGGCCACAGAAAAATCTTGAGAAAAAAATTTCAATCCACTGTAACAGATGTTTTACTTGTTTACATCTATCAAACAACTGTACCCAGGAGACGCCAAGGAGAGATCCTGTCAATCCGCCAGGGGGCTCTACCTCAGGCCCCACCAGGCAACACTGGCTTCTTTTAAAGATCACACAGCAGTCAACATTTTATCAGCACTCAACAAACAAGTTAAGGTTTGGCTTACATCTGAAGGTCTCTCTCCCTTTGGCATATTCTGGGATAATAGAACAAATGTCAAATCAGTACAAGATGGCATATTTACAAAATCGCACCCTGTTTTGCATAACCTAACGATGCACCAGTTCTTAAGGATTGAACATTTCAAATCTGCTAGTACAAGACTGCCAAATCCATGACTGTTTCCTACCCTTGCCAAAAGCCTATCAAATTTTGAGCAAAATGCAAAATAAATCTCCTCTACAAGTTAAATCAGTCCCTTCTGTGTGTTCCAGGCTGCCCCCTTCTCTTGGCAACAGCGCTTGGGACTTGGTCCCATTTCTCTTGCCCTCCGCCTCAGACTTCTCTCTGTGTGGATTCGGAAATCCCTCCCCTGTCCAGTCTGCCGCCTGCCTTAGTAGCTGCCATTGGCCTGCTCCCCCCGAGCCCTGCCTCCAGTCCCCCGGTTTATCTCCCCTGCTTCACGAATCACGAAACCAGCTCTACCTGCTTCTCCTGGGTCTACTGTGGGGCTCGGCCCCTCCCTCCACGCAATCAGCCAGAGCACCTGTGCGCTGCCTTGCCCGCCGTCTTCCTAAAGCTTTTTTGATTGACTTCAGAGAAATACCCTCTCCCCTTCCCGCCCCTCAGGGTCTATGTGTTACATAACATGTTCTGTGCCTCCATTTCTGTGTCAGTAAAATGGAAATAATTAGAGCACTTATCTCAGAGAGTTTAAGAAAGAATTCACCTAATCATCCATGTAAAGAACTTAGAGCCCTGTCTGGCCATAGAAGCAAGTATTTAATAAATGAATGGAAAAAAATGAATGAAATACGTGGAACTGGATACCCCCTGGTTGAGATGAATGGGGGAGGTGAAACCCCAACTTCTGAGCACTTTCCTTCCCCAAGCTGTATCCTCAGAAGGTACTAACTTCTGGGGCCCACAGTCCCAGTGTGGAAACTACTAGTGGTTTCCATACACATGGGGCATTTTTCATATTCAAGTTCATGCTTTATTACTACCTACTTTTATTTCTCTTCAAAACTTATGTGTGCATGTTTTATCTCATCAACAAGGTAATAAACTTCTGAACAATTAAAACACCAGTCACCTTGAATGGGTGAATAAAAAAGTCTACTGCATGTTAATATTTTTTATTGATTTGACTAAAAGACCTACACTTAACCATTTGTCAGTGTTAGTCAGGACCCCATTCTTCAAGGTCTGGCCACAGTGGCTATTTGCTTATTGCTATTTTGGGTGAGGGTTGTCTCATTGTCTGATTCCTTTGCTCAAATCTGTCCGCATTTCTGTTTGCTGTGGAAAAGGTGTTTCCATGAGCTACACTGCCTATTAGTTATGCTTTGTCCCCCCTCCCCTTTGGCTGCCTACTTAGAGCTTTTGGGACCAGCGCCTGGGAGCTTCAGGGAGATGAACATCTTTCATCTTTGATTCCCTGGTATCCATTAAAGGGCTCTTGCCTTGGCACTTGACAGTGGGTAGGGTGCTACTCACACAGAGTCATATGGAGTCATTGCACTGGGTCCAAGCCTGAGTCCCAGGGTCTCCTAATCTATATGGTAGCTTTGTAAGAATAGGAAAGGCCAGTGCCTCTGGTTGGATGCAGCCCCAGAGGTGTATGCCTTAGAGCAGTGCACAAGCTGAACCACTGTACATGGTATCCCTGCCTGTTCTGGTTGTGTATACAAATGGTTCCTTCCATTCCCTTTCCTAAATGGTAAATAGTGCTGCTATTTGACAAAATGTGCTTCTCTTGGGGATGTGGGTTTCTCTAAATTCTTCCAAATCTCGATCATCAATGACCTAATAATGAATCATTTTCTCATTTGTGTTTTATTAAAAATTGTCCTCTCTTCCAAAGGTTATAACTCTGGCTGATTTATCTGTGATTCTTTAGCTGAAAATGTGGACAAAGATCAGGGCCTTGCTTTTTACACACTTAAGTCATTCCTATCCTCGATGTGCTGAAGACAATTGGCCAAACTAGATGTGTATCATTTTCAAAATATTTCCTTCTGACCCATGGAAATGCACAGGGCAGTGAAAACCTCTAAGGTGTTGCCTTCTTTGTCTTTTCAAAGAGGGTGAGAGGAGGGAGGGAAATAAATGGGGGGAGAGAGAGGAGTGAGAGGGAAATACAAACAACCTGGGAAAGAGAAGTAAAATAAGATGGGGTCCAGAGGGGCAGCTGGGACCTTGGAGGAAAATAGAATCCTTGAATGTATTCTTGCCAGAGACAAAAGCACAGGCTTATTTAAAAAACAAAGGAGGGCAGCTTTATTCTAAAGCCTGCTGTGCACCAAATATAGGCCCTTAGATTCAGTTCTCCTCATTCCGAGGAAGCAGCTTACCAGGGTAGAAACAATTCAGTGAATGCGTTTGCCTGACTCTCTCCTGCCCACCTTAACTCTCACCCGCCCAAATAATTCCTCCGAGTAACACATTGGGAACCTTTAGCTCCCTGGTACTGGCAGTTTTAATGTGTCCATTGCCAGCAGTGAATTTTGTGCCAAGAAAACTCGACTCCTGGCGTGGAAGGATTCAACAGTCCTCGGGTGCCATCTGTGCAGTGAAGTGAGAGAGTGACTTTGTTCACCCAATGTGCGTGTATTGCCATTGGCAGTAGGAAGTGACTTCTATTTACATGACTACCTCACACAGCGAACACCTAAGGGGAGAGATGAAAATGGCCACCTCAGTGGGGGGAGGGTGGTGGTGGTAGAGCAGGGGAGAGGCGGTCCTGGTGCGGGAGTGAGGAGCCTGTGGGAAAACCTGGGAGAAGATGCAGGTTGAAATGGCAGATAAAACTAATTATCCCCTAGGGGAAGGGCTGCTTCAAGAGGAAACACCCTGGTGTCCGCTGGGCATCAGGGGAAGCGGGACAGGTGCCGTGGACTTCCTCGGAGATGAGGGTTTGGATTTGATCTTGTGCTTCTAGGTTCAAAGACTTTTCAGAATGAGAATTTGCAAATGAACTTTCAACTCATCATCCACCGGGTTCTAGAGTCAGGGGTAGGGTCCCAGGCAGCACATTCTTGGTGTTCCAGGAGATTTTAGTACTTTGGGATATTTGAGAAAGCCCTTTAGCAACTCGCAAACATGGCTTTACCACAGGAGCGAATGGTTTTTCAAATTTAAACATCCGGACAGGCCATTAATGAGAAAATTCCAGCTGTAAAATGAAGGACGTGATGGAGATACACATTTTTTAATAACAGGGTTTCCCTTCAGGGAGTTTTTCAATTAAATCAGGAGAGCTTTCAAGGTTCTACTTCTGTCCTGGGTAATCTAAAGAATACACCGTTGAGTAAAGCCCTGAGTAGCTAATAATACTGTAGTGGGGAAAAGAGATCACAAAATAACTATAAGTTCAAATAGATAAATTGAGGGTTAAGAGATATGCAAGGGAAGTGTCATGGGAGTCAAAGGGGGAGGTAGTACACATTTCCTACCAGATGCAGGTGGAGGGGGAATGGCATTCCAGGCGGAAGGAACAGACGACACAGGCGCCAAAGGGAATGGCTCAGAAATATTCAGAGAACAATGAGTGTTCTAGGTAAACTGGGCCATTGTAAGAAGGGTGTTTGAACACTTGGCTAAAGAATGAGGGCTGGACTTAGTTGAGTCCACAGGAAAGGTCCAGGAAGGTGTTGGGGATGGGGTTGATCTCTTAACTGCCTGTGGTATAGACTGAAGGGTAGAAAGAAGAGCTAAAGGAAGGCCACTTGGGCACTGGGAGACTGTTACAGAAGGAGTTGGTCATGTGACAGCAGCAGTGTGGTTATAAAGACGGGAAAGGATGTCCAGAGCAGCCTGTTGGACACAGAGGAGAAAGAATGGGAAAAAGTGAGTCCAGAGTATCATGTGGGACAATTAGCAAAAAAATAGGGATAACCTGATTATGGGACTGCTTTGCTGTGAAAGAGGATTTATGCATCTTACTTTACAGGTTGTTACTATTCTATCTTGACTGAAAAACAGAGATGAAACCATGCAGGCAGGCACAAACACAGATGCACCCCCTGCCCTGCTGACCCCACCCCTAGCCTTCCTAAATAAAGCTGAAAGTAAGAGGTAAAACTTAACTGCCTATATTATGCTGCAAAACTAGACATTTGATTTGAATTTCATTGCTTTGATCAAATGGTTTCAGAATGCATAGTAATGATGGCATCTTACAAAAACATACAAATATTGCTCAGAGTGATGTACTAATATGAAGCCCACATACTGAGAATTGTGCCACAGATGAGAAATTGTGTTCTTAAATTATGCTTGTTTTTGTTTTTCTTTTTAATTCACCATCCTGGAAAGTGTTTTGAATTTTCTTTGGAGAATGTGAACATCAGATAATTTTATCTTGTCATCTGTAAGTTTCAGGGTTTTTCAACTAACAGGTCTGGATCAGAAAGTTCTGGAAAGTTCTGTACTGGGTAATCTAAAGAATACACCATTGAGTAAAGCCCTGAGTAGCTAATAATACTGTAGTAGGGAAAAGAGATCACAAAATAACTATGAGTTTGAATAGATAAATTGAGGGTTAAGAGATATGCAAGGGATGCAGATATACCAGATGCAGGTGGAGGGGGAATGGCATTCCAGGCGGAAGGAACAGACGACACAGGCACCAAAGGGAATGGTGCTAGAAGGGCCTCTAGTGCTCAGGCTAGCACTTTCAGCTGCATCAGTGTGCCACCAGAGAGGGTGCTCTGGCTTTGAGGTGGTGTCCACACTAGCATGTGGGGCTGCCAGTGATGGTTGCACCCAGCCCTTCTTTCAAATGCTGTAGCCCACCTGAAGAGCAACCTGCCCTCTGGGTCTCCCATCGGGCAACCAACCTGTTGGATGCTATTCAGTAATTTGGGTTCAAGGGCTTTTCAGGGTATTACCCAACTGTACCCACTCCTCACCTGCTTTACTCAAATCTTGTGTGAAAATCTGTACATATTTAGCTGTGAATAACAAAATTATAGGCTTGCACATACATCTTAATTATGATAATACCCTAAGATATTTTAATATATAGCGAAAGGCTTAGAGAGTCTTCCGAGCTCTAAAGGAATATGTTGAATTTGACATGTTTTCTAAACTGAAATTTTTATAATTAAAGTAATTATCTGGTGTTGCTTTGTATTTCCAAATGAATGCATATTGTGACCTATATAGCATATGATAAAGACTGTAATTATGCAGAATATAGTAGGGGAAGCTATTGGAGTATCTCTAAACCACCTGTGTTATTTCTTTTTAACAAGAATTTTGTTGGAAATAAAAAATATATGTTTTCTAGAATAGATGCACTTAAAATGTTCTTAAATCACGTATAAATAGGTTATAGAAAGGATCTATTTCCTCATCTCTTACCCTGTAATGCTCAAGGTTGTCTTCAGGAGTTGGGAGACCCATGTAGCGTTCTGTGTACACTGAATCTGTGATGGAAAAAAGGAAAGAAAACTTAATTCATACAACAAAGCTTTTCTTCTTCTATTAGGTTAATTTATGTGCTCCCATATATCTAAATTTGTGCATCGATCTATAACATTCCCCTCAGAAGTATCTCCTTGCAATCATCTTTATTTGGCTTGTTAATGCAGCCAGACACCTGCTCAGACTCACACCTTTCCCATACTCAGAGGGAGATACACCCCTATCTTCCTAGCCCTATGGTGAGGGCACAGATGATCCAACTAGATGACCCAAAACTCAATCCATAACCCATCTGCAGAAAAGTCAAATGTGAAGTGCTGACAGGTAAGGGCCCTTTCTATTATCATCCGACCCTCTTGAGAATCCTCATTAGGGAGTCGCTGCCTCAACTGTCTTGAATTTTTTGGCCCTGACATCAAGTGCTTGCCTTAATTTACATGCACTCTTTTCTTTTGGAAACCCCTTACAATGTTCAATTTTCAGTTCTGACTTTAATGTTATTTTATTTTTTTGGCTGGTTGAAATTCACTGTAATGAAAAGAAAGAATTCAGTTATCTTGATTTGCTGCACATCGCTATGTTAGCTCGGTTGCTCCATCAAATGCAAGTCCAACATTGGTTTTCTCTTATTTTAAAAGCAGAAAGGCCTCGGTTTTGGTGCTGTGACAGTTGAGTATTGGGAAACAGGTTATAGTAATATCTGTCTGCTGATATGACATAAGCTCTTTTATCTGTAAATATGGCAGAAAAAGACAGGTTGTGGAATTGATTTCATTATTTCAGATAAGTAAACATATTTTTGTTCTATTTAGAAAAATAAAATAAATTTTATATATATATATTTGCCCTAAAATTTTAATTGAGAAAGTTTACTGTGGCCTAATTCCAATATAACTTTAAAAATATGAAGTAACTGTTTTTGAAAGATGCTCCGTAAGTGACCAGCTTACAGTAAATAAGTATAAGAATAATGCGCTGCCATTGTGTTATATTGGTTACTGGCTTGAATGTAATTGTACAGGTATTTCAGTACTGATCTCATTAATTCTTTAAATGGATACCTCATCTAAGCAACAACCTTAAGCAACATTCTAACTCTTGTTGAATAACTGGCATCGTGATAATGAGTGTTAGTTGTTCCACATCTATTCCTCATGCCATTTCCATGGAAGTCAAAATATTTTCCTCCAAAATTAGTAATAGCAATATTTTATTATTTGGATTAAAATTAATAGACTATATATAATTTTACGTATCTCTAGGACACTAATATAGAAAATATAATATTTTAAAGTACATTTAAAATATAAGATCTTCATAAAATGCTCATATCTTAAATGTAAACATGAATACCTTAGATTGTACACTTGATAGGGGAAAAATGGCCTTTAAAGGCAAAATAAATTTTTCCCCAAAGAGCAGCAGACCTCAATTCTTCGTGTCCTAGAACCTAATATCCACTTCTTGTTATGTTAACCAAGTTTGTGTAAGAAAATCCGAAATTTTAACAATAGTATTTTAAAAAATGTATCATACAGTTATATATTTAGAAATATACCTTGAAATACCATTTATGTATTCCTTCTATCTGATCTTTGGGTAGAATTGTTCAAATTAACACACATATAAGAATTCTAGAAATTTCCTATGTGTTAGGTTGGCTCATATACATTAAACGTAGTTCTCTTACCATTTCTAAACTCACAAAGATTGTCTCTATTATTTTTTTTTGGCCACCAGAGGTCTCCAAAAACAAGCTATCCAACAGAACAATAAATACCAAGTAGAAAAAGTCTATGAAAACAAATGTGGATCAAATCATAATTGATCTTCCCAATTTTTTTTTTGACAGAAAGACAGCAATAAATTGTTATTTTTTACATGGTTTCTCTTGACTTGGAGAGGCTTTTAAAAAGGGTTTTCTGCAGGATTGGTACTACCGTATATGAGGACATAAGCTATTTAACCAGCATATTCATTATCAATGACTGCATTCTCACACTACATCAGGGACCTCAGACAGAGTCAGAAGAAGCGTAGGAAAATAATTCCTCTCATCACCTCTGACTCTTCCCCTACCTAAGCAGGGTTCCCTAATAAGCAGGATTCCACTGCTTATTGCCTTCCCCTTGGGAACTATACTCTTACGTGTGTACAATGCCTTGTTGAATGATATTTTCTCATGATGAGAAGATTTTGGAGTGCAATCTCCTACTTAGGAGACCCCTTACTTAGGAACAGTGGAGAAAACCATCCCCCAGGAAATCCTCTGTCCCTAGTCTCCTCCTTCCTTCCAAAGACTACTTATATTTGCCCTTTCCCAAAAGAAAAAGACATGTTTCTTTTATTCTAATATATGAAATTCAAAACTCAAATTAGAATAAAGATAAGGAAGGGTTTACCTACAGAAATGTAGCATTGGGGAGATTTTCAAATTTGGAAAACAGACTTTGTTGATAACTAAATGTGTAGATAATGTATACTACTACCCAGCCTTTCACAATCACAGAATAAATGAGATCATTTTTATTGATAGCCTTAAAGTACCTCTGAGATGAATCAGCTTATTTGCTGTAGAAACACTGAAACTCAAAAAGGAATACACTTATCATTGAAATTTTGAGGTCAACACTCAGCATCTCTTTGTACCTGATAGCAATCACCTACCATAGTACTCCCACCGTGACACAGGTGCCACGGCTATTCCGCACTTGAACACGCCACTTCCTGCTCCCAGGACCATTGAGGTTACGTATCCACCATATGACTGTGGAATGCAAGCAGTTATTTTTATGGAGGTAAAGGAATTAAAGACATATGGTGAGTCACGGCTTCCATGTTTCTCACATCTTTCTATACTGTGCCTCTTCAGAGATAGAAAACTTTAAACTGGCCCTAATTGCACAGTATCTAAAGACTATGCTTTCAGAGCCCTGCACTCTTTTCTTGATAGGTTAAGGGGGAAAAGCATTGACAATTTGCTGGGTAGCACCAGTTAAAACAAACAAACAACAGGAAATCCTTACTGACTTTGACTCATGAAAACAAGTCTTCCTGCCTCCGTCCCTCTCCCCCAGTTTCTTCCTTTCCTCTTTCCCTCCCTTCCTCACCTGTCTCCTCATCATAACCAAGGAATAAGCCGAGCTAGTAGGGATTCATTGCCCAGAGATCTAAGACATGTTATTTGGACCTACCTAGGTTACAATCATAGGCATGGTTTTCATCTCCAAATATTTGCATACAAAAGATAAACTAACGTGCTCTGGGTTATAGTCACTAACTATATGCATACAGATTCATCAGCCAAACAGCTACTCACCCAGCCCCAAATGGCAATCCGTTTCTCATCCACAAATCCCATGTTTGTAAATTGTCTAAAATACACGAAGTCCACAAATTAGTAATGCACTGTGTGTAATAAACTATAAGATGAATGCACAAATGTGAACCTGTGCTATTTGTTCTCTTTTTCATTCTGTTAGAGACTAAGATTAATTACTACCGGCAGTCACATAAATACCTCTGATTGATGTCTGTCATTTTTAACTTAAGAACGAGATTAATAAAATATACTTTTGTTGGAGTCCATAAAATTGGTGTGTGTGTTGCTCTGTGTGTGTGTGTGTGTGTGTGTGTGTGTGTGTGTGTGTGTGTGTGTTGTGTGTCTGATTCACAGAAAACAAATCCTGGCAGTTTTTTTCACAGCTTTATGTAAAAGTTTGCAGCCCAGATGCACTTTTCTTTACATAATTGAATTTAAATCTCTCCAGATGTTTTTCTGTTTGTGAGAGGCGGCCCCTGCAATGGAGAGATAGAGGGGCTTGGAGAACATCTGGGTAGGGCTTAGAAATGTCTCTGGGCTCCCTACCTGAGAACTTAAACACCACTCTTTAAATAAATCCTTTCTTATGCCGGGTGTTGATTAGTTAGCTTAGCACCATTAAATAGGATACAATTTTTCCTTGATGGATTAAAAAGTCGTTTTGCCATTAAATTGTGTTCAGGATTGGAATCCAAGAAATAGGAAAACTCTTTTATGTGCTTATTTCTTAATCTTAGCCTTGCATCAAAAGGCAGTTAGTTCACTTAAAAAAAAATTCAAGCAAATGGAGATCTTAACTTTGTGATATTCAAGGGGGTAGGGGACCCTTGCATTGATCTATATGTGACTTTAAGAATCTTTGTGTTCTCAATTGATTGTATATGTCTTAGGCTGCTCTGACTTATGCAATATTAGAAAAAATTAGAAGTCCTTAAGTAGTTTTCAACTCGTTATCTATGTAAACTTTTAAAACTTAGAATATATACAGAAATGTGTACCAAATCCTAAATGTGCAAGTTGATAAACTTTTACAAAATCCTCTAAGATACAGTGCTTGTTTCTTCCAGAAGCCCCTGGGACATCTCTCCCTTCACAAAAGGAAACAATGAAATGTTTCCCTTTTATTGGATTCCACAAAAATTTCACCTAATTTCTGCCTGTTTTTGACCTTTGTATAAATTGAGTCATGCAGGATATACACTTTTGTGCCTGCCTTCTTTCATTCAACAGCCTGTGAGATTCCTCCAGGCTGTTTATGTAGTTCTTTATAGTTGCTGAAATAGTATTTGATTGTATAAAATGCTACACCTCATACTTTTTTCACTGGAGCTGTATTTGTGCATACCCAATTCTGTAATTTTAGATTTGAGATGCTCTGAAAACTAAGCCCTCTCTCACAGACCACCAGTTGGGATAAATTCAAATTTAGTTTTAAAATGTCACACTTACTCCTGAACCACTAAGTTCTCTCTAATCTAAACCTCTCTTTTCTATGTTTAAGGAAAATAGCTAATCATTAACTTTGGTGTAAGAAACTTAAGGAAACTTAATCAATTATCTGTCCTCGTCTCTTCTCTTTGTTTTTTTTTTTAAGGCATTTTCTTATGCTTAGTCATTCACAATTTTTCTGTATCTCCTACTTTATGGTTTCACATTATTTTAAACCCTCCACTTATTTATGCTTCTCCAGACATGCATGTGGTTTCTTATAGAAACTCAAAGACTGCCTTTCCTATTTACCAGTTGAATGCAATTGAACACAAATTGGAGTGAGACCTGCATTCAGATTCTGCTTTATCTTGGCAAATTACTAACCTAAGAGCCTCCGTTCCTTCACCTGGGATATGGATACTCACCTCCCAGGACTGCTGTGCTCCTTCAATGACAGTGCAGGTAAAACACTGTCCATGTTGCACATGCATTATTGGGGTAACCATCATTCGTGGTAGCAATCTCTGTTTAGCCAGATCACATCTATCTACAGTCCTGCCACTGGCTAGCACAGAACGAGATGTGATTGATTCATACTTAGCAAAGCCCTTACAGTGGTGAGCAAAGATAATGTTTCAACCATTTTACCCAAATGAAGGAATAATGCACATCCAGACAGTAGGCTAGGATTTCACAGCCAGCACCGTTCTACAGTGTAAATGAACACTGCACCCCTTACTTATCCTTGACTATAGCTTTGGTTTCCTTGTGTAGCTAGTTGTTTACTCAGGGGTACATTTATCCCTCAGTTTGTCCACGTGGTTTGATGAATTTCAAGTCTCCATTCCTAAAAGCGATAGTACATATGCCAACTCCCTTTCTGGAGTCACACAGAGAGAAGGATTTAAGAAATACTTCCTAATAATTGTTTTAGTTTTATATACATCTATAATGACATCCATTTTTATATAAACATGACATCTTCCCTAAAAATCTACCACAAAGATGAAAGATTACAAATTCATTCCAGGACATCTTAAATTCTCTACACTTTACAGCTATAAAATATAAATTGAGGTGGGGAGAAATAATCAGCTGACCTTTGAATTCATCTCCTAGTCACTCACCTGGCTGCTTCAATTTGATCTTCAACTTCAAGTGTTCCCAGTCTTCTGTTGATTGCATGCAAGATCTTATCTCCTTGGTAACCACTTCCTCTGCCATCGAAGCTAGCTACTATAATTTTTTCTGTGCTTGCAAGGTAAGTAGCCCAGTTGAGTCTGAAGACAGTGTCTGCTTTTTGACTACAGGGGCCTGCATATCTGTGAAAAATCCCGAACTGTTAGCCTTTGTGGGTTTCCTAACTCAAAGGAGAAGTGCTTGCGTTTCTATCCCCGTGGACAGGAAATGTGCGCTTTCCAAATCATGGACCTGCAATGGTGTCAGCCCCCGGGGATGCGTACAATGGGTCCTTTAAAACTTGTTAATGGGACTGTAAGGGCTGCGTGTGGTCTTCAAAGCTGTCCATCAATTTTGTCTTTGAAGATTGTGTTATCAAACACAGATGTCATAGGCCCATGTTTTCTAAATCATATACGTTTCTTGGAAGTCAAAGAAATAAATACTCTGATAGTTGGGATAGGGGAGTTGTGAAAAAAAATGAGGATGCACATAAATGAAGCTTTGACTGTACCTTTCATCTTGGCTTACAAACACATCTAGACTACAAGTGCATTTCCTATGCTGGGACCTCCTTAGGGCCTTGACTGCTGTGTGTAACACACACTGTGTTTCCCCTAGCGCCCACCACAGTGTTGCTCACTAAAGCTCCACTGGGCAGAATGGGCCGAAGTATGAATGAGCACTTTTCCTTAAAACTTCAAAGGAGAAAGAGATAGACTGTCTTGGGAAATGGGCATGTTGTTTGGCATTCTATTTATTACCTTCTTTATAGCTGCAGTCTTCATAGGCTGTACCTTATCTCCCCCCTCCACCCACACAGCTGTATGCACCATCTGCACCAAGCCCTCTCATCTCCTTTGTTCACCAAGAGAAGCTCCCCATAGCTTGTTGCATCTCATTTAAATATGTCATCTCTGCAGCATCCATAGGACTTGTGGACCCAAAGCTTCCCCAGTGCCTCCCAGTGCCTCTCTCCTCTCTGTCTGCTCACGGTCCCCTCCACAGGGTTGGACAAGTCCTGCTTGCATGACTTTGCTAACATTTTCCTCTCTCTCCTTAGGGACAGCCGTCAAAAGAACTTCAGTTCTAAACAAAATATTGTATTGCTTTAATTTTAAAGTAAGTATTGTAACATTCTAACTTTAAAAAGAAGAATGCATTCATGCATATTTTGGATAAGTCAACATTTTTTTTACCAACACATGAAATACCCTGGTCCTTTCAATGGCATTCAATTTGGTAGAGTAATAGCTTCCTTTAGTATTAGTTATATCATAAGTCACTTAACCTCCTAAGATCAAACGACAATATTTTTAAAAATAGAAAATAATGAGTTAGGCATTTAAGAATGGGAAGAGGAAAATAACTGAAAAGAAATGGGCACTACATTTACCATGTTTCTTTAGGTTTCCTAATGAAGGGGAGGTCTAACCATTACTTACTGGGGAATCAAAGAAGATTCTTTCTTTAAAGGATCCTTTTTCAGTGTTGGGGCTAAAGCCTAAAGCAACTTAATGTCACTATAGTCAAAGTCAGGCTCAATGAGAATCAAATAGTACATCTGCAAATTTAAATAGTCGTCTCTGTCCTTGAGCTTTTGTTTATATGAAACTGTTCATATTTCTGATATGTATCTGATGCTAATATCTATACCCCTCCTTTTCTTTCTTTGTTCTAGTTACAACAGAAAACTGATGTCTCTGAGTTTCAGTTTTCTTTTCTCTATATAAAGGGCCCAACAGAACTCTCCACTTTGGTTTCCGTGTGAATGAAATAAGGCAAATTATCTGGCATGCAGCAGGCACCTAGCACACTGGTTTGTTTTGCTTTTAATAAAGGAAATGGGGCAAGCTAGGACAGGATGAGTGACATTGTGGCACTATGTGTGAGGTGAGGGCAATTTTAGAAGGATTAAAGTAAAAATATATTTCTAATAGTTATTAAAAATATTTTACAAAGATGCCATCTTCAGAATTTGCACTAATTCACATTTACTGCTCAAAGAGCTGTGATTCCAGAACTTTCTCTAAGACTTGAATAAGCTTGGATTATAATGAATAATTTCCTATCACATCTTCTCTTGACCAAAAAGGGGAATGGAAAATACCAGGCAGTGATATTTCAGGAACTAGAGGAAGAGACACCGGATGTCGTAATGAATCAGAGGCCACCAATGGGAGACGTTGGGCAAGTTGGAGGGTAAGGAAATTGTGAGAACTCTTCATGTCCATCTCTTGGTTCTTAAAATGTCCATGAAATGGGGACTTGAGAACTCCTTGGGAACTTTCTTGTAGTTCAGGGAAACAACTAAAAACAAAATCCATATGCCATGACCCAGGAGGAGTGCCTGCCTATCTTAGAAAGATGGCTAAAAACATAGATTTGGATTTGTGACCCTAAGTGGAAGTGGAAGATAGATATAGTTAAAACTGCTTCCCAGTGATTCAGGATGAGAGAAAGGATGCATTCAGTTTGATTTTTCAGTAAGCTGCGATGGGCAAAAAAATGTACGATGATACATGAGATTTGATAAATTGTTCTCTTCTCTTGAATACTTACACATCTATTAGTAGAGGATATTTCTTGAGTTTATCAAAATGGGGAGGCAAGATCATCTGATACCAAAGTTCTAAACAAACAGAAAGATCAATTAGTGATTAAGAACGATTCTTAGTGCATGATGGTGGTTTCTTATCTGTGTCAGTGAGAAGTCATATCTAGCACTTACAATTTGTTAAATTAGAACAGAACAAGAAAATGAACTGCTTGGTTTCAGCACGTTTTTAAGATTATAAATACATTCTCTTTCAGGTTAAAATACTAGTTAGAGCAATAAAGTTGTTTTTAATGTATCTATTAAATATACTGGTGCCTTGAAAAATAAAAGGACATCTTAGAATTGCTAATGTCTTGTTTCTATGATTCCGTTCTCCAGCTCCTGATCTATATCTAGTTTGTTTATGGCTTATGTTTGAAGTTTTTCTCCAAAATGTTTTCCTCTTCTTGAATTTCCTTGAAGATGTTTAGGATTTTTAGTGGGCCCCAACTCTATTTTAAAATTCTGATTTAATAACATTTTTGTAATTCTTATTGCCATCCCAGACCGCAAAGCCGAGTTCCCATTTTCAGCTCTGCATTTCACAGAAGGAAATCAGGTTTACATGGAGCAAACTGTTGTGTACATTCTGTCTGATCCTCCAAGATCTGTTTAATTCTCTGTGCTTGATTTAACATCACTTTAATAGAATTTGTCCCTCAATAATGAACTGGTTTCCTTTGCCCTCAAATTCAGGATCAGTTAGACTAATAAATTAAAAAAAAAAAAGAGCAGGGGGCGGTTGTTCTATATTTTAATAAGATTATATCCAGTTTCAGTAAGTTTAACCTGTACAGAAAAAAATCCTTATCTCTAGTGCTGTTTCTTCTTTATATTAATCTTTCTTTTTGTCACAATTATTTTGAAGAAAATGGTTTAGCAGTAAAATCTTTATATAGGTAGATTTCTTTTCAACTTGTAAATTGCCAATTATTTTATGCTTTCTGATAACTTATATTTTATAAGAACAAAAATTGTAAGTCTCTATTAATTTCAATAAAATGTCAAACTGATATTGATCATGTTTTTAGTAAATAGGCCAAACCCACCACTTGATCTTTTGATCTGTTCTTTGTTCGAATATGCACAAGTTGTTTAGAAGTGTTTCAGTTCCACCTTTTTGAAGGTGCACAGTCTTTTCTATGGGGGGGGGGTGTCTTTCTAATTACCAGGCCCATTCCCTCTGCTCCCACAAGCCCTCCGTTCCTGGAGTTTGAAGGGTATATAATAAAATTCTGTTATTAAATCAGAATTTTAAAATAGAGTTGGGGCCCACTAAAAATCCTAAACATCTTCAAGGAAATTCAAAAATATAAAAATATTTATATTTTTATTGGTGTTTTTTTACCAAAGTCCTGTTCCCAGAGACACTTAACTTCCTTATGCCATTCCAAATAATGAAGTCCATTTTTTTGAGGGTATCTGGACATCCTGCAGCATTTTATCCAAAGCTGAATTGTCTTCCAGGACTCTTGAGTTCCCAACCAGACCCTCCATCTTTCACTCCATATCAGGATATCCATCCAATCATGTAGCTTCCTTGACCCCAAAACTTTCAGGGGCTTCTCACTGTTTACCAACTGAACTAGAATGTCACATGCCACTATTCAATGCCTTTTGTACGAGGCGGTCCAGTCAGCTCTCCAGAACCCTAAGCCCTTGCTGGTCACTCCTGATGCAAAGGCCAGCAGCACTGACAACACGAAGGAGCAGATTCCTGGCCCACCCGGGCTCTCTGGGTCAGAACATGCGCATGAGCAAGGTCCCCGGTGACTCCTGCGCACACTCAGTTTGAGCAGAGCTGCTCTAAGCTGTTCTGAGGTACTCCACGCTTCCCTGTGCTTTTCCTGCCATTAAATTAGATGAGTTGAATCTTTTCTATCATTATCCTATGTTAAAAAATAAATAAATAGATCAACCACGATGGAGTTCCCCTTCCCCTATGAGTTGTTAGCCCTTTGGAAAAAGCAAGCAAACAAATAAAAATGAACAAACACAAGATTTCCTACTCAAAGAAACCCCTTGTTCTTAGCACTCCCTGAGCACAGTCCATGATCAGGCCAGGACTAGGATAATCACAGTAGGGTGTGGGGGGCAGAAGTATAGGGGTCTGCGGAGGGGGGGGACTAGGTTAGGAAAACGTCAAGATTTCTCTCTGGAGACTTAAGTTTCAACATTTTATAGCCAACTTAATTTTCTTAATACAACCATCTCAGGTATTTTTTTTTGTCTCTTTGGGTTAAATGTTAAATGTATTAAAATACCAGTAAGTTTTACACACAAGTAATACTTAACAGTAGAATGGAGTAACTAATGGGATGAAACTGATTTTTGCAATAGTGCTTTTTAACCAAATGCTTTTCCCTTAACAGAGTAAATTTTACATAGAATGGTACTATATTTTCTAAAGAAAAGGATGTAAAACCAGCAGTTCTGTGACAGGGTACATCATCTAAAAATAACCTTAAATGAGAGTTAATATATAATAGAAAATGTATATTTTGAGACCAAGTTATCATATTTATATTTTTATTGGTGTTTTTATGCAAAGTCCTGTTCCCAGAGAAACTTAACTTACTTATGCCATTCCAAATAATGAAGTCCAGTTTTTTTGAGGGCATCTGGACATCCTGCAGCATTTTATCCAAAGCTGAATTGTCTTCCAGGACTCTGAGTTCTAAACAAATATGTGGGACAGCAGTCATTCGTTACAATGTGAGGAATTTGGATTGTGCAGAACAACGAGGTACAAATGAACAATTCACTGGGCACTGTATGTACTTCAGGTTATAAGCTTTGTGTCCCAGCTCATTGTTAAGTCAGTGACTCCAAAGTCAAAGAAAATCCTACAGCGCTAGGTACATGTTGGTCCTATTCACACACACTTTCCTAAGAAGCAAATGAAGGGTGAAATAGAGAAAATACCTTTATCATTGCTGCTGCTATGCAGAGTGTAGAGGGGCAGACCAGGGCCTGTTAACACAATCAGGGAAAAACATGTTTCAGATGAGGAAAAAAAAAGCCTATTTTTCAAAATCGCGTATTACCATTTAACTTTGACATAATTTTGATACCATTTAGCTTTGATATAATAAATGTCATAGTAGATAAGGGGCTTAATAAGTGTTAGCTGTTTCTCATTTTCCTTAAAAGTAAGTGCAATTTGGCTGTAAGAAGTATTACTAGAAAGTCACAGGGTGCGGCAGAATGAAACAGAAAATGAACCTCTGGACCTGCTGGGTGCGTTGGCACATTATCACCCCTGGCCCATTTCCTCATCTGCTAACTAAGCTGCGGGGACCCCAGGGGAGCTGCTAGGCTTCGCTGCCGCTGGTCCGCGAAGGCGGTACCCGCGCTCAGGCCCCGCCTCCCGGGGCGGAGCTCGCAGCCGCGGGCGGGGCGGTCACCCTCCGCGGCCGCCCCCCTACCTCGCGGCGGAGTCCCGGAGACGGGGCACATTTGCACAGAGCCTGACTTGGATAAGCGATTCCTTCCTGGCAAGCAAAAGTGTTTTTTTCACACGCACATATCCTCACTATTTATCCCAACTGTGGTCGTTGCAGAGAGGAAGGTAATGCACCGAAAAGCTTTTCGTGAGCTATTTAATTTTGATAAATTTGGATAATATTAATGGTCACACTTGATCAGAACCACAGTGAAGGCATTATCCAGCCCTGGGGTTGAACCCTGGTTTACCTGCTGTGTGATTTACAACATATCTATGCTTCAGTCACTTCACATATATAATGAGGATCATACGTGGTTTTCTTAAGGATCAAACAAGATCACGGATAGAAACATTTAGCCCAGCGCCTCGTATAAAACACATGAACAAGAAATGGTGACTAAAAACAGTCACAGTAAAAAGCCATGAAGAAAAAATTAATAATAGCTAAGAAAGTATGCTAGTAAAGAAAGATTCAGACAACTGGGTTATTTGGCAATGGGCAGTTCTTTCCAGAATATTCAGAATCTTTTTCTCATTTTGAGAAGTAATCTAGCATAGTGATTAGTGGAGGGCTTGGGAGGCAGAGGTGTGGATTTGAATTCTGTTGTGCCTCTTATTAGCCGTGTGACCTGTGGAAATCATGGCACCACTCCTTGCCCAGGTTTCCTCGTTTGCAATGAAGGTCACGGTAATAACTATAGCAACAGAAGATGGGGCAGTGAGCAGTTTGAGTGGCAGGCGCCACCCCAGACATCTTCTCAGTTAAAGTAGCAAGTGCATAAAATAATGATTAAAAAAATCCATAATACATGTGTATATGGGGATGACGTGCCTGTTATACATAAGCTCTGTGTGTGTGCATTTGTGTGTGTTTTCAGTCTAAAGCAAGCCATGCAAGTGTGTTGATTAGAAAGGGGAGGAAAGGAGGTGAACTCACCACTTGCATGTGAGTGAAGGGGTCTTATTTGATTTCAAGAACTCTGCAGATTCAAAAGGTGTGAACTGGGCAGGGCAGAAAAGAATGTTTCCCAAACCGGATGCAGAGAGGGATGGGAAGACAGAGCCAGAAAATGGAAAGAAGGTGGTTCAGAGAGAGCAGGATACATCAGCTGGTGAATGAGATGGGAGGGAGGGTATGCAGGCTGCAGAGACAGAGGAAGCTACCTCAGAGAGCCGGTGTGAGTAGCTGCCTCTGCTCTCCTTTCGCAGGCAGTTCACACTTACCTGAACATCTCAGCTGATAGTACTTCGCCTCTTTACTAAATGATACAGAATAGTACTGACACCTTTCTGTATTCAGCTCACAACTAAGGCACGTCACTTTTGTGTGGTCATTAAGTTGGATTCTGTAAAATCAATGGTGGAAATTAAGTGCTTGATGAGAGAGTAAATGAACGAAAGGAATTGAATAATGCCGTATTCTGGTTTAAAAGATATCAGATTGCCAAAACAATGCTCAAAAACTTTTTTGAAGGGTGAAAAAATATATGAATTAATTCATTATAGCCTCAAATGTCCCCTTGTTTGGAAATAAAACATCTAATAAAGTCATTCTCTTTTCCTGACACATGGAGGATTGATTTATAAAGGAATAAAAGGACTCATAGCAATTTCATTTAGGACAAGGCAGGAAAAAACCCCACAACCCAGAAATAATTCATCCACTAAAAAACTCAGGTCAACAACTTGATAGAGCTCTTACTTATAAAGATTTCTTCCTCCTGGCATTCCTTTATATTCATTACTAATGTAGTATCTGGGAAGAAAGCAAATGAAATATATATTAGTCACATTTTTCAGTAAGTCAAATACACTCCATTTAACTCAACACCAACCATTAGTGCATGCCCTTCCTTTATCTTACTCTCCTGTGCCCTCTTCCCTAAGAAGGCATTTCCCCCAACATCTCTAAATAGAAGAGTCTTTTTTTTTTAATAGACTGAACTATCTAAATGCAGGGATTGCTCCCTTAATTAAAGTTACAAGTAAAATCTCAGAAGAAGTCTTCTGGAAGAATATGACTGGACAAGTAGCCTGCAGTTGAGACCTTGTTTATCTATGCTGTTTTCCTTATTTTCTCTTATCATAACACAAACTACTAAGTGTCAGGAGTAGTGCCATCTTCCGAAGAGCAGCAGAACCACTTCTAAAGAGGACCCCTCAAACTGCTCTGGGCAGTGGCAAAATTCCTCCCATGTGAAACCAACAAACATTAGAAACTAAGATTCTAATGAAAAATAGCCCTCCCTTTCCCAAGTCAGGTGTGGAGGTTGACAGCCTCCACAACGCCTTCCATGTTCCAAAGAGTGAGGCCAAGATGTGGATGGATGAAATAGCCTCTCCAAGCCTTCCAAAAATTCACTGCCAGCTGAAATTTAACCAAATGCCCCTGAACATCAGTTCAGTGTTCCAAGATGTTAAAGAAAAAGAGGCTTCAGCTCTTCTAATGCAAAGCAGGTAAGAGCAAGAGGTAGAGCTGCTCGGTGGCGTGGAATCAAATCTGCGAAGCATATGTGAAAATCATTAAGGCTTCCGTATGTTAAAAAGCAAAAAGTACTGAACGCACTCCAAATAGACTGTTTTTTGTTTGTAGGAGATTTTTTCCCTATTTCTGGCCAAAGAGGGCATGATTATGACGAGTGTGTTCACATCCTGTCGATTCGCAGAATACTCACAGGTCGTCACTGGTAAGAGCTTCTATCCCGATGACTTCCCAGACTCCTTTTGTAATAAATGTGCAATTCTGATGGGATTTTTTACAAAGAGGCTTATTAGACTCTGATCAAAGTTAAGCAGAGGATTCAGTCATTTGTATCAAGAATTCAGATAATCTCTGGTCTTCTTCTTGGGTCTCTCCACCCCACCCACCTTACTCCAGACACCACCACCAGGAAATTTCAATTAGTCTGATTATTTGTATACATTGATCAACCTTGTCAAATGATTTCTATTCCAAGTTATTTTCATGAAAAGGAAATCAACCTGAAATAAAGTTTGTAAGAGTACTCACTTCCCTGTCTACTTGAAAATGGCAAATGTGTTTGTAGCCCTCTTTATTGCTGATGATCTTGTAGAAGCTATTGCCATCAGAGGTAAAATGAGGTTCCGAAGGCTTAAACTTGAAAATAATAGAAAACAGAAAGATCACATTAGAGCATGTGAGTCTCATCTCAGTACCAACTTTAGTTTTAAAAAAGTCCTACTAACACCTATGCTCAAAACCCATGCTTCATTTACTTGCCAAAGGAAACCTGAGTGTCTCAAAAGAAAAGTCCCCTTCTGGAGAATGCAGACAAAAAGATCTAAGTCCTAGGGAATTTTGTGTGCCGAGTAAATGATAGAACAAATGTAAAGAGGACACACAACACACAGTGGTGGTTATTGTCATTGGGTCTCTTCTCTCTGTGGAGGATAAAGCTATGACTTCTGGCTGAAAGTGTGCAAAAATTAACACGAGCCTTCAGTTTCCAGAAGTAAGTTTCCTCAATGTCACAGAAGTGCTTTCTTGAAGCACAGTATTACTTTTGACTGTTTCAGGCTGGAGATGGTCTGCAATTTGAGGGATTTTTTTTTTTCCCACTTGTTTTTTACACATACTTCTTTTCAAAGTCAGACTCAGAAAGTCTTTAACCATTTCTGGACTAGTTATTATAAGGAATGTCTGTTTTATATTTCGTATGGGAACCTTCATATATCATTTTTATTATAAGCCTTTTCATTTTGCTAAATAGGATCAACAGTTTAAAAAAAAGTTGTATGGAAATATAGAACAAAATTTCCATTTTTTACAGTTCGATAAAAGATCATTCTCAGAACATAATTAGTTTAAGCAGAAGAGTAGCTATCCCAGCCTGAAAGGAATATGTTGCTTTACGACTTCAATTTCCCTACTGCATTTGAGAGAAGGTAGGAGATGGTCTTTTAAAATTGTTGGTTCACTTCACCCTCGATGTTTCCTCTCTCATCAGCTCCCATTTTGGGAAGGAAGAAAAGTACTTACTTCTATTTAGTGATTCAAAGCGAATTCATTTATGGAGCAAGCTGAGGCGTGCAGTACACTTGGTGTTCTCATTACAGAGCTCTGAAACACATTCCCCTCTCTAGACCTGTGTTCACAGCCTTATCTTTTTAATACATTTCCCTGTTTCCCCTGGATGGAGTTGTGCCTAGTAGAAATGTGTGAAAAGTGGCATCTGTCTGGTTAAATACAGAGAGGAAAAAACATATTTTTTTTTCAAAGAGTCGTGAGGAAGTGTAGCGTGTCTCTTGCCATGGAGGAAACCACTTTTCATGTTGGCAAACCTCTTCCTTCTGCCCAATGAATGCCTGAAGGAAAAGGACGTGTGAGTGCGATCCGAGCTCCAAGTCCAGCTGGAGGGGTGCTGTTTCTGGACCAAGGGGCCTCACCTCTAGGCCCCAAGAGATGTGAAATCTTTACATTTCTCTGTGTCACTTTGTTTTTCTCTTAAAGAGGGCTTAATAGAAATGATCATAAGAATTAGGTGGGATTCATTCCTCATCTTTCCCATGAGATGCCATGATGGCTGGAGTTCATTCATTGACTTGCTTCATTCCACCGTCTTGCAGCCACGTGTAAGGTGGTGATTCTGCCCAAGGTACAGAGCAGTGGGAGTGCAAGCTTAAGAAGTCCCTGAGGGTCACTGCTTTTTTGGATGAAGCTATGCATCTGGGGTCTAGTAAAGTGCAAACCCACATGAGTATGTTTTCCTCCAAAGAGAGGTGCATAGCGGTGCGGTGTGTGTGCCGCTGATTTTCTGCTGAATATCATCATATTTCCTTATGCATTAGTGCAGGCTTTGGCTAGAAACTGTGTTTTTTGCCTCTGAAGCACAGAACTTCAAATATAGGGTCAAGTAGCACACCTGGCATCTTGGCTGCCTTTCAGCAACTGTGGCTTTATAACTTTCCAGGAGTTACAGTTGGCCTAGAGTGTCTTTGGTTTTGTTTGACCTTCTTTTGATTTTTCACTTTCCTTTTATTCTTTCCAAATGAGCATGTCATATATTCTCTACAAAAAGATAGCTCTACAGGAAGCATTTAAATATTTTGAGTAAAAAGTCAACTAATATCTCTATTAATAATAAGTAATATGGGGATATATCTGTATATTAAATAGCTCTGAGTATCTGATCCATATTATAAGGAATCCCATAGCTCTTAAACACTTACTCTTCCAACCCAGCCAGTGGTACTGCTTTCGATGTGTTGCTGTCTCTGGGGGTGGGAAAATACAAAGGTGGTGTTTCAAAGAGAAGTAAGGCATGAATTGCATTCTTTAGCTGCAATTTGTGGTAAGATAAACAAAATCATACTTGAAACAATGAAAAACTATCTCCATTTATACATTTATATTTATGTTAGTAATTTGTATAGAATTACATTTATAATGATCAAGTACTTCTTTTGCACAGAGCCCTGTCCTGGGCCCTGGAAGCTCTGCCAGCATGTTTAATTCAACACGTACAGAACTGAACACGATGTTCTTATCTTTCCTCCATCTCCCCCAGCTTGTTCGTACTCCTTCATTCTCCTCCAGGCCAGTGGCGCCATTCACCCAAGCCAGAGATCTGGGGACCATTCTAGACGCCTGCTCTTCCCGCAGCAGCGCTGATCCCATCAGCCGGGTCTTTGGCTCCTGCTGCCCTTCGCCACTACACTGCCTACATTCACATCCCCCTCATGTTTCACTTGGTCCACTGTCCTGATCACCTGGTTGGAGCCCCTGCTGCTCTTCTCTCCTTCCATTCTGCTCTCTGCCCAGCTCACACCCCAGCTGACCTCATCTGACAACACAGAGTTCTATTTCCTTATGAGCCTCTCTGATTCAAAACCTTGAAATAGCCCCCCATTCTTCCAATATGAGTCCCAACACCTCACTCACAATGGCACCTGAGCCTTAGCCTATCTCTAACCCCGGTTCTTACCATAGGGCCTCTGCCCAGCCCCAGTCCTCTGTGCCCCGAGACCCTGCATGCTGGAAGTGTTCACACTGGATGCCTCTGCACAGCCTCCGCTCCTGGGGTCCTTGTGCTTTATCTGCCCAGCATCTAGCACCTTCTCTGAGACTGCTGCAGGCCTCTCTCATCCCACTGTGCCCACCCCCACTTGAATTCACCTTCTTATACCTTGAGTTCCCTCTTACCTTGCTTATATCTTTCTAGGGCACAATATCCTGATATTAGGAGGGTTTATTAGGAAGGAAGTAAAGAGCTTGGGTTTTTTTATTTGGATTCTTGCTCTCATGTGACCTAAGCAAGCTCCTTTACCTGACTGAGCCTCAGTCTCTACAATGTCTGGCTACTGTGAGCTTTAAAGAAATGGTAACTACTTCTATTGATTTCATTTTGGGGACAAGCATGCTAATTCATTTTTTTTTTTTTTAATATCCAGAGCTATGCTCAAAGCTTGCAATGTAACAGGTATTAAATGTTTGCTGCATAAATAAATGAGTGAGTGAATCAAGGTACAGGTGTCCAGGCTTTCTGATATGAGAATCTGCTCTGTGGCCAACCAGGATGGGAGCAGGGAGAGGAGGTGTGTAGACGCGGAGCCTATGACCAGGAAGGGCTTGTGCAGGTATCCTTGACACGTACTAGTAAACCTTCCCCAGGCTCTACCCTTCCTGGGGCTGCTGGCTCCCACCAGGGCTTTAATTCAGACCCACCAGCTTGGCTGGATCTTGTGGTCTCTTGGCTGGAACCCCTCCGCCACCTCAAGGATGGAGTAGTACCTGCCTTTACCTTCATGTGGCCACCCTCTCCGCTGGGTAGCTATCTCCTTACATTCTGAAGTTGTTTACTGCTTAAAGAGAGTTCCTCTGGTATGGTAATAATTTGTGGCTGCTTGATATTTGTTTTGTTTCCTATATACTCAGCCAATTGTTCCTCACACACTGTGTTTTCTCTGTTGAAACACACTGCATTGGCCTTGTGGTCCCTGGCCCTCTTGGACTTCTTGAAATTTGCCATCAAATTATATCTTCTGGATTTCCCATCACTGCCACCGCCCCACCCTCCCCACCCCCAATCCCAGGTGATAGTATCCACAACCAGACAGGGTCCCTGACCAGTGAGCGAAGGTGAAATAAAATACCACCAGATAGCTGATGATCTTCAAGCCAGTCAAGACGTACCCACTGCTGCAGGGTCAGGCATAGAGTCAGAAAGAACAGAAGCTCAAACTTCATTTTCTGATTCCCAGTTAGTTGTGTCCCTGTTTTCACCCAGCCCTCGGATCACATGCAGCGTTAGAAGCAGCACATGCCCATGCGACCTTACCACGTGGGAAGCCCATCTGCCAGTGGGCTTATCGTAGTCACAGATCGCCAGGACTGAGTAGTTCTGAATCCTCCGGAGCCACTGCAAAGAAATCCTTTCTTCGTTTACCCACGTCACATCACACAAGTAGTGATCCCTGGAAGGAAGGAAGGAAGAAAGGAAGGAAGGAAGGAAGGAGGGAGAATAATTATGTCCAGAACTTGGCCCAAATAGACATTTTACTCAATGAAATCAATCTTAATGGCAATATAATTTCAAATGGTTGCGGAAACCATTTAATGCTATAATGTTTATCCTTTCCTTAAAGCTTAAAGTGTAATTTAATTTTGAATGGAAATTAAAATATATCTAACAGGAAAAGCAGCAGCTAACATACAGTGGTGAGCACACATAAGGCACACCGCGTGGCTCAGGATTTTTTAAGTCCTTAACTTCACTGCCTTTGGCCGGTGCCAGGGGGTCTGGGGTGACATTTTCCCATCTCTTTTCTGCTGTCTTTAAGGAGCATTACAGTGAGGCCAGGGACACTGTTGAGATTCAAGTATTTTCTGGTAATTTGAAATGCTTCTCACAAAAACTCTTCCTTTTGGGGTGAAACTACAGCTGATCCTTGTCTCAACTTCATTTTGAAATGGGAAAAAAATTGACTCACATCTTTACCAACTTTGCATATCAAGCAGTTACATTATAAACAACTTTTCTCAAGAGTCAAAACATGAGCCATGTAAAGAAATTAGGGTACCTTTTGGTGTTTCTTTTTTAACATAAATTTATGCAAAAAGAAATTACCCTAGAGTGCGTCCTCTTCCAACACGTATCTTTACAAATTTTTGGAACTCCATTTTGATTTACAGCAAAACACATGGAATTGATAATTCACTTTTCTGCTAGTCTCCCCTAAATATTAGCTCTGGATAGTATATTTTATTTTATTTGCTCCCCCCGCCCCGGATTTTGTCTCCAGTGTCTGATCAAAGCCTTGCTCCCTTTTGTCAAGATTCCAGTGGAATTGTTGTTTGATCAAAGCCTTGCTCCCTGTTGTCAGGATTACAAAGGCATCATCGTTTCTTCCCCCTCCTTCCTGTTTGGCCCTATGGCCATTTCCCTCTTGTCATGCCAAATGCCCCCAGACACAACCTTGCCATTTCCTGCTTGGGCTGTGCCACCAGCTCCTCTGGTCCCTTTGCTCTCCTGGCTTGACTGCCAGCTCTCCCTGGCAGGGCTGCGGCTATCTTGCTCACTGGTTATCCCCCAGGGCCTCTTAGAACACCTGGCACAAAACAAACTCCCACTAAAATTCTCTGGAATGCTGCACACAGGCACAAACCCCAGCCTGTTCTTTCTGGCCTCAATAGCTGTGTCCTGCTTCAGAAATCACAGACCACTCCTTTCACAGATGCTAAATCAAATGACAAATATTTGATGGATCCAGTGCAGGGTAAAGCATTTCAAATCCTTCAAAACTTCACTACCCACCTTTTATCACTGCTTTAAGGCCCCCAGGGTACCTGAGCCTGCAGGCCGTCCTCACCACAGGTGCAGGTCCTAAGAGAAGACCAAACCCCTTCACCCGCAGCAAAGCATTACATTCCTGTAATCGGGGACTCCGCTCTGTTTCCGTCCTTCCTCTTGCTGTCCACCATTGAGTCTGCATGGCTGGTGCTCCATGAACAAGCGTGAGGTTTCCCAGCTGCCCACCTTTGTTCAGCCTGGCCTGCAGTCTGAAACGACTGCCATGCTCTCACTTCCTTAAGTCCTACTCAAATATCCCCTGTCCATGATGCTTTCCTGGAAAACCTCTCCTTCTTCACTGCGCTCACCAGACGTAAAGCATGTATGTCAGACTGTCAGGCTGCGGGTTGAGGGTGTGAATGCTTCTCTGCACGTACAGGAGCAAGGGTGCCTCGTCTAGCCTTACTCTTCTGCGTTGTACACAGGGCAGAGGCGTTAACTGAGAAAATGGGAAGGCAAGTTAATCTTACTGGGGGTAGGGAAGAAAGACAAAGGGAATGAAGAATGAAACTCAAGATAGAAAATGAAACTTGTGAAGTGAATTTTCTAGACCAGGGGTCAGAAAACTTGCTCTGTAAAGGGCCAGAGAGTAAATATTTTAAGCTTTTGGGGCCACATGTTTTCTGTCACAACAACTCAACTCTCTGTTTGCAGCACAAAAACCTCATGTAACCAGGTGAGTGCGGCTGCCTGCCGATGAAACACTCAGATTTGAAGTTCATGTAATTTTCACATGTCATGAAATAATATTCTTTTGATTTTTCTTCCCAACCATTCAAACATGTAAAAACCATTCTTACTTGCAAACTAGGCACAGAAGCAGGGGGTGGGTCTGGATTTGCCTGGTGGGCCCTGGTGTGCTAACCTCTGCTCTACGTCAGTAGCTCTTACTATTTTAGGTCAAAAACCTTTTGTAAATCTGATAAAAATCATGTGCCTCTCTTTACAGGGAAAGAAAAAAAAGAAAAGCCTTTCCACATACGTGCACACATTTTCCAAAGATTCTATGGGCATCAACTAGGAACAGCGGGTATAGCAACAGCCTTCCCCTTTTCTAAGGTGGCCTTGTTAGGGGAAGGGCTGGTAAGGGGGGAGAAGAAGAATCTTTAATAGGATTAGTGGGTCACCTGCACTAACTGCTTCATCTACTAAAAGCCATAAATTATACTCCGGGTTCAGAAATCAGCAGTAGAAAACATTGCATAATGGAATTTGGGAAGTCTGCCAGGAAACTCATGTGCATCTGGTGTCTTCCCTGCACATTTCTAGATCAAAGGTCAGAAACCTGTGTCCACTATCTTTGTCACTCTCTGCAGCCCAAGGTGTCCTCTGTGCCCTGGTTCACCAGCAAAGTGGAAAGGAAGTTTTGAATTCTTATATAAACATATTTCCCTTACAAATATAATTTCTCTTTAGAACTTGAAATTAGGGGAGACAGAATGTGGGTGTATAACCCAGCTGTGAACTGAGATCGTGCCGAGATGTCAGTGAGTCATGAAAAATTTATAGATAAAAGAACCAACAGCTCAATCCTATTTTTTTACCTGAAGGTTTAAATCTCCACTGAAGAATGCAGCAGCCCAGTTTGAAAAAGACATAAGCACCCCTATGTTTATTGCTGCACTGTTTACAATAGCCAAGGAATGGAAGCAACCTAAGTGTCCATCAGTAGCTGAATGGATAAAGAAGATATGGTACATATACACAATGGAATATTTTTCAGCCATAAGAAGAAAACAAATCCTACCATTTGCTACAACATGGATGGAGCTAGAGGGTATTATGCTCAGTGCAATAAGCCAGGCGGAGAAAGACAAGTACCAAATGATTTCACTCACATGTGGAGTATAAGAACAAAGAAAAAACTGAAGGAGCAAAACAGCAGTAGACTCACAGAACCCAAGAATGGACTAACAGTTACCAAAGGGAAAGGGACTGGGGAGGATGGGTGGGAAGGGAGGGATAAGGGGGAAAAAGGGGCATTACGATCAGCACACATTATGTGGCTGGGGGTGGGGCACAGGGAAGGCAGTACAGCACAGTACAGAGAAGACAAGTAGTGATTCTATAGCATCTTACTACGCTGATGGACAGTGACTGTAGTGGGGTATGTGGTGGGGACTTGATAATAGGGGAATCTAGTAACCATTATGTTGCTCATGTAATTGTACATTAATGATAACAAAATAAAAAAAATCTCTACTGAAGACTGGAAAAGCCCAACAAACAGGATTATTAACTATCCTTTGTACTACATGCTTATTTTATTCTGTACTGATGGAGAGGCAAATACTGAGTAGACTTTGGTCAGGTAATGGTTGGGGGAGGGGTGGGAGGGCATTGGAACAGGCAGCCTGGCACAGACTATGTTAGACACAGTCATTCAACAAGCTCTGCTAGCTTCTGGGATGGGATTAGAATATTAAAGCAATGAGTCATTCCTGGATGTAATAAATATCCACACCCATGTGGAATCTACTATGTGCCAGGAACTGTGCAAAGTGCTTGACATAAAGTTTATGACCACTCTATTAGGTAGGAACCTACCTCAGAATTCATGTTTTGCAGCCAAGGAAAGGGAAGATTAGAGAGGTTAAGTAACTTGTTCAATGTCACACCCTGGAAAGTGGACCCGGATGGTTGGCATCAGATTTTCTGAAGTTGCTTCTTTGGTTGGGTCTCCACCCACCTGTCCAGTAAACCCTGCTAGCTGGCCTCATCCTCTTTGCTTCTTTTCAGGGATAAAATTCTTCACTCCACAAAGTATAGTTATTCCTAGAGTGTGTGTAAATGAAATAACTGAATTTTATGAAGCAAATCGTATTTGAATGCACTGGGAGACATGTGCTCGGAGAGTCGTACTACAGGGAATCCCTTTGTCAAGTGACTGTGGACTTGTGAAGAATAGGCATTTAATACATGTCTGTTGAGTGACATTAATTCCCCTAATTTGAGTAAATTTTTTTTTGTTATTAAGGACACTAAATTATGCATTACTAACTGGGAAGAATATTGGAGAGAAAACAGCTACTCAGAGTGACTGCAGACGGTGGAGTGATTAATTCAGTGAATCACCCAAGGAAGCGGGCGTTCCTCCAGTGGTGGCCATGGGCTCCACGCCACCTGCCACTCTGATAGGGATGCCAACCGTCCTGGGTGGTGAGGGACCACTGTGGAGCGGAACGGCAGGCTGAGATGGAGCAGGTCTGAGGCATCAGGAGCCACAGCATGTGCACTGTCACTCTGCCTTCTTTGTTGCAGGTGTCCCTAGCTTCCAGGGTATGTCAGTCTAGTTCCTCTATCTCTTGGGGGATGATTGCAGTCCTTGATGTCCCAACGTAAAGACAAAGGTCATCAACTGTTCAGAAGAGATATTTATTGCATCCCTTAGGAGCAAAAAGAATGGAGTGGATCGGGTCATGAGTGTGCTGGGCCCCCCAGCCATGTAGCAGATGTCGGGTGTGGTCACCTCAGCAGACCACACCCTCCCCAGTCCCCTAGCTTCAGACCACAGATCTTGCAGATGGCTGGGAGGAGGCAGAAAACAGAGATTGCTATGCAAAGTCATGTTGAAGGCCACCTTTGGTGCTGGCTATATAAACTTCTATTCCACACACACAAGTCACATGTAAAATGCACTTCATCCATCTATATGCATCAGTTTACCCATTCAGTCTACAAATACTGACTGGGCACTTGCTAGGTTCCGGGCATCCTGCTAGGCACTGGAGATATCATAAGATTGGCCCTGACCTGTGAAGCATGGCTCTAAATCAAGCAGTTAGCAGATTAATGCTTTTACATTATATTGTTTTCTCTCAAAGTTTTGAGCTCTCAAATTCTCATTATGAGTAGTTAATATAAGGAAACAGCCTAACAAATCTAATCAAGATAAGCTCTAAATCCATGAGGGTGGTGGGGAAGCTCTGGAGTCAAGTCAGGCTCAGATTGCTGGATTTGCAATTCCCTGTATGACACATTGTGGTGGGATTTCCAAAAACAATTCTTCGGTAAAATGCATTCAGTACACAATTCCCCAGTGAGTGAGGCAGACCTCACTGTCAGTGTGGTGTAAAGAATTACAAAGAACAAAGATGTACTGATTCATTCTGGGCAAAAATAAATCCTTAGAACTGCTGAAGTTTTCTGAGCTCAGCAATTCAAACTGTGCTTGCAGAGTGATTTTGATGTGGAGAAGATTCTCTCTCTTCATCTGTGAGATGGCCATATAAATGACACATAGAGAGTGTGGGGCAGTAAACGAGATCTGAGCAGGACACCAAGCACTGGAAACACACAGTACATTTTAACTCGATTATTCAAGTACCCTAGCCTGGCAGAGGCGGGCCTCTCTCCTACCCCCAGCTCCCATGGTGACTTGCTGTGTGACCTTGAGTAAATGGGTTTACCTTTCTGAGCCTCAGTTTTCCCATAGGTGTCTCACAGGGATGTTCTGAGTGTTTCCTGGAACCCCTGCAGGTTCTAACTTCTTGAGACTCCTGAGAGAGGGGAGGGAACCAGAACTAGGCCGCAGCCTACGTAGCACTCCTGTGTTTGTTACCTGCCACTTCCCTTCTGTTATACTTCATTTGAACAAAGGTTTCTGGGTCTTTAAAAAAAATCTGTAAACCACTGGTGAAGTCTAAAGCCCCTTCCAGGCCAGACATTTCTCAGAGCAGGAGCGCATGGCTCACCCTGCCTATAGACGTATATGGGTTGTAGACCAAGAGGTCACACCAGGCCTTGCTGCTCTGTGCCTGGCCAGCCCTGGGCCTTCACTCGCTCTGTGTTCCTTCCACTGCAGCGCTCTGCTGGAAGCCCCCTGTTTCACCCGCACCCCCTCCAGGATGCTTTCTTTGATCCCCAGGGTCATGGAAATCCCGTCTCCCTCTCCTCAGAATGCCTGCAGCCTTTGGCTTATGTCTCTGTCATACTCGCTTTTGGAGTCACTCACAGTGTGGTATATCCTCTACCTGATCATAGCTGCTCACTGTAGAGCGCTCAGCTCCACAGACATTTTAGTACAGTGGGCATTCAGCCAATGCTGATTGAAGACATGGCTGGATGGCACCTAACAGCACACATGAGAGCCTCTGGGCAAATTTCTGTATCCTTGCACAAACTCAGCAAAATAAGTATTTTTTAATTTACTGATAACTGATTTTCCTCCAGAATGACTATGTTAATACAGATATTTCTAACCAAGTTTGGTGCATTAGTAACCACAGAGCCTAGCCTACAGCATGCAAGCTGTAGCAAATGTGACCCTGTGGAGGAGGAGGATGCTTCCGTACTGCTCTGATGACAACTTCAGGGATCTGAGCGCACCAGCTGCATTCACAGAGCAGGGGGAGCCCCTGGGAGAGGGCTTCGGAGCTTTGCCTTTCAAGTCAGAGAGACAGGTTTGAATACAGATGCTACTCAGTCATTGTCTTAAGCTCTAGACCTCATTTTCTAATCTCCAAACAGGCATGTAATAATAATTTTAGAAAGAGAGAGTGACTTCAAAGATTAATAAGATAAAGCATGTAATAATGCCCTGTGTCTGGTACATAGCGAATGCTCAAAATACTAGTTATTATTTAAAAGTTAACAACAAAACCAATGTGAGTAACAGAAATGAGTGGAGAGCAACTTGGTAGCCATAAATTTCATGCAATATTGTAGTTAATCTTTACGGGAAAATAAGAGGAGCCTGAGGGTACTCAATGGCAGCATTTCAGATCATCAAGGATTATTTAAATAGTGACATCCTGAAGCACATCGGTGTCACAGAGCTCCTTAAATCTGGTCCATAGTTTATCTGAATTTCTGTAGTTCTTACAAGGACGTGCAAAGCCCTGTGCGATCAGAACCTGCTCCTATCCCTCCCCTCTCCACACAGAAGACTCTGGTCACTGTGGCCTCCTCCACGCCCTCTAAGGCACCAAGCATGTTCCCTCTGCTCGGTCTTTGCATTTGCTCTTCGTCTGCCCAGATATTGTGCCCCCAGCTATGCGTGTGACTAGAGGCCCTTATTTTTTCATGTCGCTGCTCACAGGTCATCTCATCAGGGAGTGTTTCCCTGAACTCCGCCACCATCACCATCACCTTTGCCTTGCTTTGGTTGTCTTCACAACCGCTGGCACCACCTGCAATTATGTATCTTTGATTACCTGAATGTTTTTGGCCTCCTCAACTTTGAGTGTAGGCTCCATGACACCAGGGACTCTGGGTGGGCTCTGCATTCACCATGCAGCCCCATCACTGGATGCTCAGCATGCAGACATGACATGGGTGCTCAACCAACTGGTTGAATGAAGGAATGAATGGCTTCCTGCCCAGGTGGCACAATGGAATGCTACCACTGATGCTACCATTCACTTTTTAAATGTCCTTTGTGGTAGCTGGCAGCTGTGACACTATTTACAACCCAAGAATTTAGGTCAAGAGTCTTACCCTATTAACACAGAAGCTGGAGGAACGACTTGTACAGAAGTTGCATTGGCCGTTGAGTTGAGAAAGTCAGTATTTACAACAAATAACTTTACAGTTGGATTCGCAGCTCCTGCCTATGAAAAAACAATCCTTGAATTGGTATTGGCAAAAAATATAACATCATTGCACAAGTTTGAAACTACAAAAATGTCTACATTGCAGCCATAAGATTATAACAATCAGGCACAAACAATTTAATAGAGATAAAATGAACATAAGGGAAAATCATGAAAAGCCACGTTTTGGTGTTCAGGTAGAAACTTACATGTGTGTATATATGTGTGTGTGTGTGTGTATACATATATATATGTGATGTGAAGGCCAAAACATTCCTTTTAAATAATAAATATTGGTAATTTACATACTTGAGCAAACAAAAATAAGCTTCTTAAAATCAGTTCTATTATTTTTCAAATACACCCTGACGCCAGAAGATAAAATGTGTGATGATTGACAGCTAGAGAGAATACCTTGGGTTCATTCAGCAAAGACACAATCCACAGGAAAACTAGTTTACCTCAACCAAGAGCCAGTAATGCTACTTAGGGAGCTATTATTTCCACTCCAAATTCAGATTCACCATGTTGGATCTTTGCAATCAATATTATAACAGAAATCTATAAAACCTCTTTATATATACACATTGATCTTCGATCGACAAATTAGTTAGAAATAATATAAAATTTAAATGCGGATATTTAAGGTTTGTGGAGTTTTTGCCAGTTTCACTCATCAAAAAAAATGTTCCATCTCCATTTTCAGTCTCTAATCTTTTTTTTTCCTCTTAACTTTCTCTGTCTTCCTAAAATGGCAGTTCTTCATAAAGCAAATTGAGTGAGTTGTTAAAATTAAAATTCATTTTCCAAAACTGCTTACAGCAAAAACACTTTGCTGTTAGGTGTTCCTACAGATGATACTGCAGCCATTGTTATTATACTAGGTGAGGAAACCTGGTCCCCTTCCATAGCCTCCTCCTCCTCAGCTAATGCCGCTTGATAAAGCTCTTCAATTTTTATAGACTTGCACCTTGGAGGGAAGAACAGCCTTGAAAACCAAAACGTGACGCTGTTATTCCAAATGTAGGGCGGGTGACATTTACATTAGTGTCAAATCTATAATAGAATCACTAAAACTAGTCATGTATCCATTAATTATAGATCTGTCATTAATGTACCTATAATCATGCATCCACAATATACCCTGATATATAACCAAGCTTTTCAACTTCATCTAGGGCACATTCCACCTTTTACAAATGAGATGGGTTGTGATTCAGTTACAGCCTCTCTTTTCCTCCATTCAAACATTTTCATCCCCCCTACCTCTTTCAAAAGCATTTTCCCCATCTTTTTCAGCTTGTCATTCCTCAAAGTTTTTGGAGAAATTACAAAACCTTAAATCACACTCTTTCCTGGGATAATAAAAATACTTTAAAATTGCCAGATGCTGTTGACTTCAGAAAGAGTAATCACAGCAAGCTGTTGAAGAGAGACTGACAATATTTTCATTAGCAGGAAAGGATTAAATGAAACCATTCTTTTCCCATCAAATCACAGAACTACTACATGGGTAGGAGCACAGACCTTCGGATATGGAACTTGCATAGTCTTTGGGTACTGCAGTGACTCATCAGAGTAGAAGGAGTATTCGATAAGCGGGACTTCTGTGTCGTTAAATTGGGCATATGCTAAAAAAGTGCCGTTTGGAGACCACCACAGAGCGGAGTAGGCACTGAAGACTTCCTCTGAAAAGAGACATAAATTGTTCTGTTACAAGAAGGAGCTGATAAATTGGCTTTGGCATTCAAAATATTGTTCTCATTAGCTTTAGTAATTACAGTAGAGTTCAACTAATGAACCGCTTTGCATTTGCTGGGCTTCCAAAATCAGAGTAACACAAATGACTAAAAATAAATTCTTCAAGGATAGATCTCGATTGTAAAAATAAGTAACCCGTTGGACCATTTGAGAATATTTTAGCACACAATATTTAATATACGCTTTACATTTTTTTTCTTTATCTTATAATCCTCTAAATTTATGCTGCAAAACATACTAAAAGTAAATTTCACACAGGGGCTGATTCTCCTCTCTGATTTTCAAACAGTCAACATGCCAGTAACGTCTCCCCAACTGGGCTCAGTCTGTACTGAGCCTGCAGGGTACTGGTGGGTGGCGTGTGGCTCCAGGCTATCAAACTAATATGGTGCCCGCAGTTGACTCCTCTTGGCACAAGCAGGGTGTGGGGAGGGTGGATTTAGAATAGCAAGGAGCTCTGTGAGACCCCTAATGAGAAACACCTCCTCAGCCTAGGAACCAGAGACTCCCTTGGATTAGCGTCTCCTCTGGTTAATCCTCACGGGTGGGTGTGGGGAGAGGGTCAAGGAGGAGGCAGATGCAAGGGAAGCCACCGGTCTCCTCCTCAATCTCTGGCAATTGGAGCTCCTTCCCGTGTTTATTACGGAGTCTATTTGTAGGGCTCCCCATCTCCGGACCTTAAAATGCCAAAACCTCTTTTGCCAACTGGAAAGGAGGTTTCCAGAAGCCGTAGAAGGAGACTCCTGGTTCTTTCTGCAGATTTAACCCACAAATCTCATCTTCTGTTGCGAATGTAAATGTAAAAGCAGAAGCGTAGACACTTGAATCTTAGAGTTAGGAAATCATCTATCTTTATCACTTTTCTGATTCTCAAGGAATCTGTACAAATTTCTTCCAAATGCTTGTTTTTAATAATAATGATAATAATAATAGTAGTACCAGTAACAATAGTAATATAATATAATAGTAATTATCTTGATGAGCAGCTGACATTTAGTGAGTGCAAACCATGCACCAGACATTGAAAAGCACCTGGCATCTATTATCTCAGTTAATCCTCAAAATAACTCATTGTGCCAATGATCAAGAGAGGCAGGCAGGATTAAAGAAAATAATTAATTTGCCCAGGGGTCATATGGGCAATAATTGATAGAATCATGAGTGAATCCAGGCCTTCTTGGCTTGAGGCCATGCTTTTCATCTCCATGCTCCACTGTTTCTGCTTATTTCAGCACTTCTAGTAACAAAGAACCCTTCTACTGGGTAAGGCAGCCTGCCCCCCCTTTGCCTGCTTTATACCTGTATCATTGAATAACATTACATAGCAATTTAGATAAAAGCCTTATCTAATTTAGTTTACATGAAGATCCCTTGGTGGGTCTATTTATAGCCCATTTTACAGACAAGGCAACAAAGGCTTAGAGGGATTGAACTAATTGCCAGAGACAAGAACTAAGGCACAGGCCTTGTGATCCCAAGTCACAGGGTTTCCTGCTAAGAACTCTTCATATACTGAGTCTCTGATGTCTCATTCTTGTGGATTCCGCCCATTGGTTGTAAACTAAGATCAAGATACAATTACATAAAATAAAAACAATTAGAGCAAGGTTGAGGTTTTTAAAAATACTTTCAAGTACAGGTAGCAGGTAGTGTTCTGTGTTCTGAATTAGTAGTTACTTAGAATACAGAACATATTTTTTGGCTATTGATGATATATTCAAATCATTATTATAAAACTACTTCTGGTCAAACTCAAAGTCCTGAGAATGAAAAGACCACGAGTAGGAAGAAGAGAACAGCAAAGAAAGGAAAAGATTTCCAGCCCTTCCTGATACCAAGCTAGCTGTGAGCACAGCATCTGTGATACCTCCCGTTCTGCAGCTCTGCCCATCCTCATGTGCCCCTTGATGTAACATTCTTCCCTGAAGAGGGCTTTTAATTCGCTCAATGATAATTTGTTGGTATCTTTCTCCGCCTCTCTGGGATGAATTCCCTGAGAGCACCAGTTGGGTGACACTTGTCTCTGTGTCCCCAGCACTGGGCACAGCCTCTGGGAGGTGGCCGACACTCATCGTGAACTGCGCTGAATCGCCCACCCCACTGTCAATGCTCCAACTTCAAGGTGGCTAACGAGTGCTCTGTCTTCCAAAACGGTTTCTTTCTCTATCTCTTCTCATCCTTGCTCTCACCAAACTTTCACTTGCAGCTCTGGGTTAGGTAAACCACATTTATACTCAAGAGTGATTGTCCTGTAATTAACTTGCTATTGGGAGACAAAGTATTATCATTTGAAAAAGAAGACACTTACTAACTAAAGTAATAGGCTTCATGAAATAAGACAAAGTGAAAACAGAAATTGAGAGAGAAAGCTATTTGGGAACATGGATGAGGAGGGGGCACAAGTGTCCCTGCCCTGTGAGTATCCCTCCACAGTGTGGCACATGGCCCTTTGTGGACCATGCAACTTTATTTGTTCTTTACTTATGAACCTACAGATTCTCAAAATGTACTCTCTTTTGATCCCAACCAGTCTTCATGGCATGGTGGAGACCCTGACTTCAACTGGGCGTGGACCTGCTATATGGGGAAACAGCTGTGCTCTTTTCTAAGTATGGATTATTTGTAAATATACTAAACCAGTTGTAGGAATTTCCCTGTAGAGACCAAAGTCTCATTTTTAGAGACAGGTCTCCATTAGGACTGTGAAGCCGTTCTGCTTGTGAATGGCTTAGTCATCAACAAGCAAAATGACAGCCTCTAGCTATTATGTACCTGAGAATGGGTGTGAGTGCTAAGCGTGTTCTTAAGAGATGCCCTAATGTTTGGAGGAAGGGTCTGGTCACAGCTTTGGGAAGATAATCAAACACTTATTTCTGAGCCATGGGAATTTATCTTTGTTTTAAAAAGATTTTTAGAATTGTTGTTATAATATTATCCATTTAATGGAACTTGATTTGATCTGGGTAAGAACCAAAATTAAGTCATGAAAAAAAGCTTTTTTTTTTAAACCATAAGGAAATAATAGGATGAAATAAGGATGAGTCTTTAATAAGCACCAGACAACCTTGTGAACAGCTTGGAACCCTCAAAATGCCTCTTACCTTGGCAACTATAGACATGACAAAATATTTTTCTAATGTTTTCTAAAACTCTTCATCTTAAAAGAGAATAATCTTTTTCTAACATTTTAGTTTTTTTCTCTTTTACCTATTTTTTTCCCCCTAAGCCTTTCTAATTATTTTTTTCTTCTTTACGAACAAGATGTTACGACTTCTCCAGGCTCAAATGAACATGAATCCTCCGTAAAACAGACAATTCTTCCCCTTTACAACCCAACCTCTGGACAGTATTTTGTCATCTTTTGGGATGTTGTGGGAGTATTTACCTTTCCTTAGTAATTTCTGGGTCAGGTAGGTCCAGCTAGAGAAACACCTGATGCTAATCTGGAGGCCTTTATGCTCCAGTAAAGCAGAAAAGTTACCTAAAACAGAAAGGTTCTTTGTCGCAGCAGACAGAAGACAGTAGGAGCATTGAGAGACAATGAGGGCAAAAGCAGCCCTGGCTACTGCTGAGAAATTCTTGTTCTACGAGATATCTGGTGGTGTGAGTCCTAAAAGAAATTTGATGACTTTTTAAGATGCAACTTACTTTGAATGCTGTTGAACTTCCCTATTAAAAAAAAAAGTTTAACTGTTTTTAAAAACGTAGAGATTTTCTGAATTTGAAAAAGCCTGAAAGTCTCTACCTTCATAAACCCAGTCAGTTATTCCATTATATATTACATCTTCTTTCCCAGTCCATGTGATCCTCTGACTTTGTAAATTTGGTTCCTTTTTAATATAAATGTCATTATGCCAAACGTATGCCTAGAAAGATTGAAAAAAATATTGATAAGTAATAGCATCCTATATGTCATCCTGGAGATTTAAAAAGCACATCATCAATTATTTTATCCTAAAAAAACTGGTGTCAAGTGTACAGATTACATTAGGTTTTTCAATTTGAACAATTTGCTCCTTCTCCCTCACATTCTTAAGTTGTAAGTATCGGAGCTCTAACCCACAAACAACCCAAAAAACACTGTGCTTTGCATTTCTTTCTGGAGCCGGGAGTGCTGTTGTATGTAGGGAGGGAGAAGTTCAAGTACAGATAAACATTCTGTCTTCCTGTTTATATTCTTTGGGGCTTCTGACATTCTCCTAGCACTATAGAACATGAAGACATATCTAGAGTGACACAGAGAAGGTCACAGAAGTAGCAGAAAGCAGGTATGCCTCAAAAAAAACAAACACAAAAAGTACAACCAAAGTTAGAATTTAAGAGTTTAATGAGCATTTCCCCCTGTAAACTATAAATTAACAATTCCCTAACAGTAGCTCAGAAACTTTCAGGAATTGCATTTAGCATGTTAGACTAGTAAAAATATTATTCTAAGCATTAATACCATATTTGACAGTGAAATATTGGCTTCCTAAGAGCCTGCTCTCTCTCAGGGTGCATAGCTCCTGCCTATGAGAGATTGGAGCCGTTATTTTTCTGACAAGGAGAGACTCACTAACCAATTTATGACCCACTGGTGACCATGTGATCCACTGCGTATTGTTTGGAATTCTTTCTTCTGTAATCAGCTGCCTGGAAAAAAAAAAGATAAAAGAAAAAATTACAAAGTGAATTAATCACAGTGGGATTGCTTTTTTTTAAAAATTGTCATTATACTACAAAAGTGTAGTAGATTTTTTGAGGAAGCCACTGACCTTTTATGTAAGTCATAAATGTCATATGAAGCTGTGTAGGAATGCCTCCATTTCTATAAAAGAAAACAGATGTTTCAGGCTTCTGTGATTCTTAACAGTTTGGCCACTTAGGAGCTCAAGATGAGAAATAAAGGAATATAATATTGTATAATTCTCAGCTCTTATCATATCTTTTAATTCCCTATTCAGATGTTTAGAATTTTGGAATTAGAAGCTATCTTACTACAAACTCCTCTGAACTTCATCTGCAACCCAGCTCTGGCCTCAGCCCTGCCAAGAAGCCTTCCCAGGATGCAGTGGGCTGAAGTGCCACTTCCTATGCAGACATTATTCCTAGCACTTTCCACTGTATGTTAAATCCCCCTACTTAAGAAATGCAATTTTTCACTTTTCAACTATCTTACTGGCAAATATATTTACAAGGTGTATAATTCTACTGCTGTTGATAATGTACAGAAATATTTACTTTCCTACATTAATGATAAAAATATAAAGTGCTATAGATATTTTGAAAGCCACCTGGCAATATACATTAAAATCACAATGCATATACTATCAGTGTTTTAAACAATCATCTCAAGAAGATGAAAAAAAATGAAGTGTAAGCCAAATCCAAATAAATTAGAAAATAATCAAGGTAAAAGCAGTAAACAAATAGAAAATACACAACAGAGAAAAATCAACAAAGCAAAAAAATGGTTCTTTGAAAACACTGAAAAATTTACTAACATAGTGAGAATGAGCAAAAAATAGCATGAACGACCAATTTCAGAAATGAAAAATGGGATTTCACAATGAACTTTAGAGACATTAAAAGATTATGACCCTACCATAAAGATTTTTTGCCAATAAATATACAAGTTAGAAAAAGGACAGATTCCTTGAAAAACATTAAAGTGAGACAAGAAAAACATGGAAAATATGAATAGTCTTACATATAATAAACAAATTGAATCCATAAATAACAACTTTTACAGAAAGAAAACTCCAAACACAAATAACTACCAGTAAACTTCTTGTTATTTATTCAAGTGAGTTGAGAACTTATATCCACACAAAAAGCTTACACACAAAAATTTTGCAGCTGCTTTATTCATAATTGCTAAAATTTAGAAGCAACCAAGATGTCCTTCAGTAGGTGAATGGACAAACAAACCACGGTACACCCAGACAGTGGAATATTATTCAGCAATGAAAAGAAATGAGCTATCACATCGCAAAAAGACATGGAGGAATTGCTTAAATGCATATTGCTAAGTGCATATTGTTGTGTGAGAGAAGCCAATCTGAAAAGGCTACATACTGTATAGGTTTTAACTGCATGATATTCTGGAGAAGGCAAGATTTTGGAGGCAGATTGCTGTGAGGGGTTTGTGGGGAAAGAGGGATAAATACGTGGAGCACTGGGGATTTTTATGAGGGTGAAAATATTCTGTAGGAGACTGTAATGATGACAGTGTATGGTATATATTTGCCAAAACCCATAGAATACACAGTACAAATTGTGAATACTAATGTAAACTCTGGACTTTAGTTAATAGTTAATGATAATGTATCAATATTGGCTCATCCATTGTAACAACTGTACCATACTAATACAAAATGTTAACAGGTGGAACTGGGGCAGAGGTGGGGCTGTGGTGAGGAGTATATGGGAACTCTGCACTTTCTGCTCATTTTCTGTAAACCTAAAGCTTCTCTAAAAAAATTAAAGTTTATTAATTTAAAAATAAATGACTTAGAGTTATACCAGATGACTTGGAAGAAAATCTGCATGCTATCATTGAATGAGAAATGTATGGAATATGGTATTCTGTTTTTATTAGAATGTGCAATAACTAAAAAGAATATTCTTTCTTCATAGAATTATATGAATAAGGAGAAAAATATAAAATATGGAGAGATAGACACTAGATTCTTAACATAAGATACTGGGGGAAAAGGCATAAGGGTGAGGAGCTAAGCAAAAAAGGAAAGACAGGTAAGACTGAAGACAAAAAATACATATTATGATTGCAGGTTTGCACCTATGAGAAAATTATATTTATATGTGGATGCATACATAAATCAAAGGTATTTTAAAAGAAGTTTCTTGTCTATATGTCTGTTCCCTACCATATTGCTAGAGGTAAGAAACTGTATCTTATTCATCTTTAAATACCTAGAGTCTGGTCTAGTGCAAGCCACATAGTATGTGTTCAAGAAATAAACCAAACTAAAATAAAATCAAATTGTACCTATGAATCTGATACAGATAAAATGGTAACTTAAGAATACCCAGCTATATAATGGCAGAGCTGAGACATAAGCCAGTGTTCCTAACTTGAAGAATATTTCCCACATATCATTCATCACCCTCCTATCCTCTGTCAACAAATATTTATCAAGACCCCACTTTTTGCCAGTCCTACATTCCTTTTTGAATCCTGGATTATTTTGACACAAGCCACACTTGTTTCTGGGAAATGTCTGAATATAATGCTTGCTGGGGCCAAAAGGCGTGGTGCAGGCTAAAATACTAAGAGGTTTAAGAAGGCTTGAGATCACTCAGGAGGACAGATACACTTCCTTGTAAAAGGAAACCCAAAATATTTGACAGAGACCCTTCAGTCTATTTAGGTTATAAACAGTGGCCGCTAGCCTGAAGCAGGCATTACTGAGTAGGACAGGCTCCCTGTCCTTGAGAAGCTCATGAATGAATGGGGAATATGGACAAGTAAATGAAAGAAATGAGCCGCAAGGGATATAATTGAGGTGAGTAGGGAGAGGCACGAATCATAAATTAGGCCTTGGTGTGGAGAGAGGCCAGTGGAAAAGATAATTCTTGGGCTGCCACACAGAGAAGGGGGTAAAAAATCCATCAGAACAGAGAAATTGAAGCACAAGATGGGAAAGGTCATATTTAAGGCTGCAAGCTGTGTAGTCTTCTGACCTGGATTCAAGTCTTCCTACAGATTGAAGGTTTGTTTTTCCTACCTGCTCCCAAATTCGTATGTGGAAATCCTAACCCCAACGTGATAATATTTGGAGGTGGGGTTCTTAGAAGGTGACTAGACCATGAGGGTGGGGCCCTCATGAATGGGATTAGCTCCCTTCTAAAAGAGACTCCAGAGAGTTTCCTTGTCCCTTCCCCCACTGAGAACACAGGGAGAATATGGCCAACTGTGGTACAGGAAGTGGGATACATTAAACACGGAATCTGCTGGGACTATGATCTTAGACTCTGTAGCTTCCAGAAATGTGGGAAATAAATTTCTGGTGTTAAGCCACCCGATCTGTGGTATTCCGTGACAGTAGCACAAATGGACTAATGCAAATCTCCGCTGTGTAATATCAGGCCCGTTTCTTTCTAAGCTCCAAATTTCTCTTTAGGAAAATGGGAATGATGGCAGCAACCATCTCAGGTGCATGAGAATCTCAGGCACAGGGCCCTGGAACACTGTCACAATGTGATAAATGATGCAACTATTATTCTCTCAAGAGCACTAGGGAATGAGTGGAGATGCCAGGAGAACATCTGTACCAGGCTGCCTGGTACATATTTATTTATGTTTTTACTCCCTCATTTCTTTGCAGCCACAATCTAGAAGTAATAATTAATCGTTCTGAGTTCACTAACTCCTTCTTGGAGAAGCCATGGAGTAAGATCTAAAGAACACTGCCCAGTAGACTTCCACAGAAATGGCATAAAACTACAGAATTTTCTCTGTCCAGGATGTGTTTTTTGAGAGTTGATTAGTCAACACATTTATGCTGTACAGAAAATTCCGTTGGCTACCCTTGGAAGTAAAATGGAAGATATAGGTCCTTACTTTCAACAATCTTATAATCGAGTGCTTTGCAATCAGATGTATAAAGAAAGTAAAATGAGCTACTGTGAGAGACAGTGAGTGGTTGAGTGAGAGGGACAGAGTGGCGGGGACAATGTTAGATTGAGCCATCAAGAAAGCCTGGACCTGAATTACTACAAAGGATAGCCATGTGATGACTGTGGAGAAAGTTCCAGCAGGAAACAGTTAACAAATGTTTTGGTCCTTAGATTGGGATGAAAGTGAGGCTTGAGAAAACAGAAGAAGCTGTGACTTACAGGTTTAACTTTGGATCACTGAGTCACCTGGGAGCCCTTAAATCTACCCATACCTGGGCCCTACCCATCACTTCGCCACGTGAGTTGGTTTGGAGTAAGCGGCTGGCATCTGTATTTTTAAAAACTTCCCCAGTTGATTCTAAGGTGCAGACAGGGATGGGAAGCACCGGCCAAGCATGGTGGGTATAAAGAAGGTCTTAGGAGATGTGTTCTGAGGGGCACACTGAGGCCCAATCACACAAGCTTCTGAGGATGCCATGGGGAGACTGTGTGTTTTATTCTACAGATGATGGGAAGCCATTCATCATGAGGGTTTAAGCATAGACATGACATGATCTAGCTCTGGTTTTAAAGGGTGCATTGTGGATACTGCCTGCAAAGCAGGGATAGAGGGATGAAGGGGACAGAGTGAAAGAGCAAAAGCAGTTAAATATGCAAGTAAACTCTAGTGACACAACACATGGAAACTACTGATGACGATTGTCCCACTAGGTCTGCCAGTGAAATATGTACGTTAGTGCAAGTTAGATGGCACTTGTTGAACTTGGTTAATAGTAAACTGAACCTTTCTGTTTCTACCTTGACCTCACAGTCTTTATATGCTTGTCTTTAACTTGGACAATTATTATACAGTTGTTCTCGACCCTGGTTGCTCATTAAAATAATCTACACATTAGAAAAATTACTGATGCTAACTTCACCATGGAAACTTCAATTTAATAATCTGAGGGTTGAACCTGAACACTAGGAATTTTTAAGGTCTCCTCAAGTGATTTTCATCTATACATAAGAACCATTGGCTTGAACAAGCAATAATCCATGGGTTGGGAAGAGGCGTGCTGAAGTCGGCTTAGCATTCTGATTTGCTCGTAGTTGACAGGGTTAGCAGAACAGAGTCAATGAGTTTTCTTCATGTCTGGGAAACGGAGCCCAGCACAGTGAATCCAGTGGAAATATTACACCTGGGCGTCATCATCCTGAAATGGGGGAATGGAGTAGGGGATGTTTGCTTGGCAGTGCTGGTGTGTGAGATAAAGCCCCTCAGGAGTTATTATTTATTCTAAAAAAAAAAAAAAAAAGAAGAAGCAGAGATAGGAATCCCCAGCTTTGTATTTTGTTTTCAATACACAATTATCTCTCCAGGTTTTTTATCTTTACTACATGTCTCAAACCTTCCTATAGTTGACAACCATTGTCAAATCCATGAATAGCCAAAAAGCTGTAGTTAAAGTGATTGGTGATTTGCAGCCACCCTAAACCTGAAAAGGAGGTGTGAGTAAGCTGGAACCTTCCCGGACGGTGTGCAGATTTGATGTTGGACTGCGTGACTGGCAGCAGCCAAGTGCTCTCGGCAGCGCATTGATGACCCGGGCTCTGGGTGCCCCGCCTCCAGAATGCTTGTATGTGGTGGGATCTGGAGGCTGGCAGGTGGTCAGAGCCACCTCTCAGAGCCTCTTCTAGGGGATGAGAAGTCTGTTTTTAAAACAAATGTGTATTGAGAATTTTATTTCATGTAGAGCTGAGGCCAAGGAGTGTGGAGTTCTATTCTGGATGTACAAGTCAGACATGCAAATCTACTCTTAAAGTATAAGCTCCATTTCATTAATTTATGTTTTAGTATCTATGATATATATTTCTTACACTTTTTAGTATTTGAAAACACCCAAAATGAATTTCTTTCCAAACACTTTTTGGGCTTATCTTTTATAAGTGAAAAGATTTCTCCTCTTGATGCTGAATTAGTTAATTTTTAGTGCCTATTATATTATTTAGGCGTCAATCTCATATATTCATAGGCTTGGAATCAGTTATAAAATAATATACTCATAGGATTCTTTAAATGTCACAGTAAAAAAAATTTATTTTACCTTCACATAGTTGTACTCAAAGAGAATAAACTGTCCATCAGGAGATACTGAATAATCATTTATAGAATGTCCAAATTCATCCTGTCAATCAAGTAGAAAAAAGAACTGTTGAGCAATTCCATTTAACTGCCATCACTGAGCACTTACTATGCAGAGGGTATGTGCGGCTCCTGCTGTAGGAGCTCCCAGTCTAGGAGAGATGGCACATTTCCCCATACAAATTACCATGACACAAGGCGAAGAGTGATCAGGGCTACAGCACCAGGGAGGGAAGGATTAATTCTAACCAAGGAAAGGCAGCTGTGAGGGTGGGGAGCAAGAACCGACAGGGAACTTTCAGCATGATCGACACCCAGAGGTGGAAGAGGGCATGCGTACTTAGAGAGTGTATAAAGGTCAGGTGTTACCTGAATGCAGTAGAGGATACATCATACAAAGTATAAGGTGAGAGGACATAAAATTAGACAAATAGCTGGGGCCCAAATATAAGAAGTGAAAGTATGAACTCCTTTTAGCACATGGACATGAGAAGATCTTATCTGTCTTTTACAAAGATGCTCTGGTGATGCAGTGACTGAGATGAGGTGGGAGGAGCTGCGACAGCCCCGGGCTTGCACAAGGAGGCCATTTACTCTACAGAATGGAGATGCAGACTGAAGTTACAATGCTCATCATCCCTGATCACACGGCGCCCTGAATCAGCACTAGCCAGTGCAAATGACGATCTGAGAGACACGTGACATTACAGAGGGAGGGCCGATAGCATTTGCTGAGTGGCTTAAAAAGGGAGATGACAGAGGAATCAAGAAGCTTTCTCAGGGTTCTAGCTTAAGTGACTTGGAGGAGAGCAGGATTCACCAAGCTTGGGGACTCAGGAAGAGGGATCGGATGCTTTCAGTTTGCTAGGAGAGGGAAGAGGGAATAACCAATTTAGCTTGGGATATTGAGTTTGAAATACTTGCAGGCCATCCGTTTGCAGAAGCCAGCAAGCTATTGGAAATGCAGGCTTAGATCTTGGGAGAAGTAGTGTTAAAAGTGTGTATTCGAGGATCAAGCCCAGAAAAAAGGTGCTGATGCTGCAGAAATAAATGAAAACCACTGAAGGAGAGGATGCACAGCAAGGGGAGAGGCCAGCAAGCAAAGACAGAGCTCTGAGGAGCGCTTACACTTAGGAGTAGGGGCAGAGGAGGAGGAGTCGTCAAAGGAGACTAAAAAGGAGCCAAGACAGGGAGCATTCCAAGAAGGAGAGAGAGATCCACTGTGCCATATGCTGCAGAGAGAGTCCAACAGGATGAGAAATGATAGTATTCATGATTTGAAAGGTTATGAAAAAATCCCCAGAATTTCCTTGAAGTATGAATTAGTTATGTGATTAAACATACAAATGTACTGTTCTCCAAGAAAATGGAGCTGTTTCCATATTCAGCATTGAATAGCAAGATATTGTTTTCTTGTTTGTAGAGATATTCATGATCTAAAGAGAGAAAATGGCCAGGTCAGTATTTCAAGTTGCTATTAAACATCTTTGTAAGCTAAAAACTGTGCGATAAAAATTTGATCTAAGTTTACACATGTACTCATAACTATTTATTTCTAAGCTGGAAAAACATTAAGTGACCAATATTACACTCGTGTGCCTTCATTCCTCCAGCATTATCGTCAGGGTTTCGATTCACATTTAATTTTTTATAGTACATGTCAAAGAAATTAAGTTAAAGTTTCTGTCTTTGCTCCCTTTGCACCCTCAAATAGAAAAAAAATATTCTACCATATGGCTTAAAAAAACAAGGATATGTTCTCAGTGCCATAAAAATGCCCCATGACCTAACTAGAATGAACATAAGCATAAAAACCTGCCCCCGCTCTCCCCAAAAGTCCTTACCTGAAACCCATCTCAAGGAGTAGAACTTCACTCTGAAAGTATTTTTTAAATAATCTGTTAGAGTGTAAGTTCTGCGACTGTCAGCTGTAGTATCATCTGCTGGTTGGAAAAAAGAGCCAAATATTCAGTAAGATGGAATAACCTGTTTTGGATAAAATAAATAAATGGATCTCTGCAATATATAATGGTCACGAAATACAGAAATGTACTCACAAACTGCAAAACACATTTTGGAAGATTTCAAACTGGCTGGACGGAGTGAAAATGCATTTAACTGTGAAAGCGTATGTGTTTGTTTCCCTGTGCTCTATGAGTACCACATGAACGAACTTCATCATCAAGGTCTAGCTCAGCAACGTCCCATGGAAATACAATGTGAGTGCATTATCTAGTAGCCATAATTAAAAATTCTTAAGGTAAATTAATTTGAATAGCATATATCATTTAGCCAGTATATCCAAAATATTATCACTTCAACATGTAATCAATATTTTAAATGGTATCAATGAGATCTTTGACATTTTTTTTCACCCTAAGTCTTGAAATATGGTATGTACTTTGCAATTACAGCATACCCCAACTCAACTAGGTACACTCCCAGTCAGTACCTTCATGTGGCCAGGTAGTGGATGGCACAAGGCTGGCTTATTTCCTCGAGGCCTCGACGCTACTTCCAAGCCCTCTTGTCTCCACATAGACCTCTAGGACATTCTGATCACCCAACCCAGGGATTTTTGTTTCGTTCACACTTACCCTTGAATTTGGTAGATGTTTTCCTGAAATCCTTCTCTTGAATTTTGTGATACTGCCATTCTCCTAACTCTCTGATCATTATTTTTCCAGCTCTTACTTTGATTTTCTTTTCTCCATTGACCTCTCATGCAGACATGCCCTGATGGTCAGCCTTGAGCTTTCTGTTCTCTCTCTACATTATTCCTCTCAGAGAATTCCAGAGAATGTGACTTCTTGGGCTTTAGGCATGTTTTCCATTTAAATAAATGACAAAATCTGTACTCATGACCTTAGCCTATTGCACCCCGAACTCATATTTCTCGTGTTACACTGGCCTTCTTAGTTGACATGTCCCACACTAGCCCTATACTTACCTTACCTAAAATAATCTTCCCCCTTCCAAAACTAGTTTTCTCTAGTTTATATTCTCTTACTGGTGGCCCATAGTCAAAATCTGAAAATCGATTTTGATGTCTTGCTCTTACCACTGCCCGTATCCAAGCAGCGCCATTGATGCTTCCTGTGAAATCTCCTTTCCAGGTGTCCCTGCCATCAGGTTCTCCCAGTCCAATCCTGCACAGCACCAGCACTGGAATGATCTTTCTAAAATGCCCCTTTCATCCCGGCGAACCTTTCCTCAAATGCCCCAATGCCTACAGAAAGATTCCCGAGGGACATGCGGCCTCCATGGTCTGACAGGAGGCTCTCTCTGGGCTCATTTCCACGCTCTCCACGCATGAGCCTTCTAACCTGTCACACCGATCTGCCTACTGAGCCCAGGAGATCACCTTAGGCATTGCTGCCTCTGCTCCTCGTTCTAAGCCACTTCCCTGCCATGTTGTCAACTGCCTCCCTGACCATCACAGTACCCCACCCTCCAGCCCCCACCTCTTTCATAAAGGCTTCAGTTCTGCCTCCTCTGACTTTTGCCCCCACACTGCTCTGTTGACTCTTGTCATTTAATAACTTGTACAAAATGATAACTGGTCTTCCATGCCTACCTGTGTGGGCTGCTCCCCGAGGCCATCAATTCTTTGAAAACAAGGCCTTGTGTTTTTGCTTTCTTGCATTTTTGTTTTTCATGAACCTTAGCACCTGGCACAGTTCTATGCTTTAGGAGAAGCCTCTAAAACAAGTTTTTGTTGACTCATCTGCAGTAATGAAACCAGTGATTCCTCTTAACCAGTCCCAGAGCATGCATGGCGAATAAACAGCCTAAAGTCTTTTAGATAGCCCAAATCTCACTGCATCTGATACCAGACACTGAATCTGCCAGGGCCTTGGACCTCTCAGCTTCCAGAACTGTGAGAAATAAATGTTTGCTGTTTAATCCCTCCAGTCTATTGTGTTTTTGTTCATGCAGCCTATATATATGTATGTATATAATAAACAGACATAGCAACATAGAACATCCATCAGTGATGTCTGGTTTTATAAGAAGATAATTAACTGAGTACCTAAAACAAATCACAGTGTTATTTCATTTAGATGCTATCTCATATAAGGGGATTTGCCCAGTTTTATCAGGATAACATGCTTAAATCTAGAATATTAAAGTAATCGAGGCAGAATTCCCTGCTGCCGCGGGTACTGCTCCTCACCTTCATGATGCGTTCCTTACTGAGCACTCACCTCTCCTGCCCACAGCGTTCTCAGCAGGCTATAGCTTTTCTAAACTCCTCATCTCTACCACATTCGGCTTCCCTTCTGCTCACAGTGGGCCCCGTGTGCTTTCCATCCATCTGCTGATGTTTCAGATACTGACACTGATGCCGCACTTTTGCTACAGCCCAGGTCAGCTGTGAGGGCCCAGTGCCACCTTGGCTTGTGTCAGGCTCATTCAGCCACTCCACAGTGACCCTGAAAACTGTTTTCCATATCTTGGCTACCCAGTCCCAGCACAGCACTGCTAAATTGGAGCAAGTAGAGCAACAAATGTTCCTTGTTTTTTGCCTTGCCATTTGACAAGCAGCACGCATTGGAAGACGCTTTTGAAACATCTAGATAAGAGAGTCTGTGAGACATGCGTGCCAAGTCCAGGTTTTGACCTTTAGTAAGTTCATAGTTTGCTGCCAAGTTACAACCTATCATGTCAGACACTTAGAGGACACACTCGCGTCTCTTCTTCCTTGTCTACTTGCTCCGTGACAGGGCACTGCTGCAGCAACAGATGAAGGGCTTCGGCTCTTTGTGTGGTTTTCCTGGTGGGCCTGGGACATGTCGTTCATTTGACTTATCAGTTCAAAGCACTGTGCTAGCCAAGTGAAGCAGTTAATCATGTTACCTGTCAGCTTACACTGAAACTCTTAAACACAAGTCTTCTTTGATTTAAAATTGTTAAAACAAGGTTAACAACTTCATACTTTTCTTTGGTGAGAACCACAATTCGGCCAAACCACATGCAATGCCAATTTTGATTAGTCAAAAGTGGTAGAAGAGCGGTATTTAATGGTTCACCCTAATAATAAATTCTCATCAAAGTGTATGATATCTTAATGAACCCTTGCTGTAGGAACAAAATCATTTCTGAAGAAAATAATGTTTAAAGTGATAAAACTCAAGTAAGAGAATAGTGTACTTCCACTGAGTATCCTTCCTTTGACTGATTGTGACTTTATGATACAGGACATTTTGAATATTTATATATATTCATTAATAAAAAACTTTTTTATCTGCATAAACATAAAATATATATATAATATTTCTACTTCACAAAGATAAATTGGTGTGGTAAATAAATGGCTAATGGAATGCAACTAAAAAGAAATGTGCTCTTTACAGCTCATAAACTCATAAAGTTGTTAAACATGGGGAAACGATATCTGGTTACAGAGTTCTTGAGTTCCATATGGTAATCAGTTAACATTTTATACTGATGCTAAAGAAATATAATAAGTGTTACTTTAGAATTTGCTAGAGCAAAATAGCAATCTTGACATAGGGACATAGGAAGAAAAATCAAGAAGGCAGAAGAAACTGATTGGAAGGCTCCTCATGTCCTGTATTACCCAGCAGAACATGCAGGTGGTCCCCCATCTCCATTGATTCAACAAATGCCACAAAGGATTGGGTTCCTGGAGGCTTTGAAATCAGAAAGCCTGGATTTATTCCCAGGCTTAATTCTGCACTAGGGCCTTGGGAAATTACTGAATATTTCAAAACCTCAATACTTTAATCTATAAAATGAGCATAATAGCATTACCTAGCCCATAAGGATTTGCCACAATTAAATGAGGTGATGTATATAAAGAGCTTAGTTCAGGACTTAGAATTTAGGAAGCCCTCCAGATATGTTATATCATTTATATTTCGATCCAAGGATGTGCTAGGCAATCAGGATACAAAGATGAATACAGGAGTCTCTCCCCTTGGAATATCTAGCAATGGTGCTGAGATTAGGAATGTCATTGCAATTAAATAATAGCCAATTGAGTTTCATTATGTTCACATCCCAAATGATCCCAGCAGCCAGTATAAGAACATCACACTGAGAAAACACCTCAGATACGTACAAGCTAATAACTTGCTAAGTGGTAATGGACATCGCTTTCTCCCTGCCACAGGTCTAATGCCCTCCAGAGTGGGAGAGAGCAGGTGATGGCACGGAGGGAAGTCACTGGACCACTGGACTTAGTGGACTTCAGGGATTTGTGATGAGTGATGTTTCTCTGACTGTTATACATTAGAGGCAGTGCCAGATTTCCCTTCTCAACTGGAGAAACATCCAATTTTCTTTTTATTTTGTTTATTTTGCATATGTATACATAAAAGAAATTGCCCTCTCATCCCACCCAGGCATACGTGGAGGAAGGCGCCCCGGCCCCAGGTTCGTGGTCGGGGCGGTGCAATCCTGTGGGTCCCAAGCCCCAGTCAGGAGAGGGCTGGCCTGAAGGGCTGGGCAGGCTGCAGCCCTGTCAGTCGCCGTAAACTGCACCACATCCAAGGGGCTGTTTGATGCCCTTAAAGTAGGACTGCCGCCACACCTGCTGCGGCCGCTCTCCTCCGCCTCAGGGGCAGGGCTGCCTCGGCCTCCCAGGGGCAGATCGGTCCATGAAGGTACGTTAAGCAGCAGCTGATAAGCGCAGGGCACTGACCTGGAGCCTGTGAGCCTGCGACTGTACTCCAAGCATTTACCCTAACATCAGAGGGTCAGATGACCAAACTTTTCTTAGGGACGTACTCACTGTATTTTCAAAAATCTCCTCTGAAAGGCCAACCAAACATTTCCCAGAATAGCAGCAGTTTGGGAAAAAGGGAATTTAGAAGGGATTGCTGCCATGACTCCAGCCTCTCCTCCTCCTCCTCTCATCACTCTGCTCCGTCCACATTGGCCTCCTGGCTCTTCCCCGGACACTGGCCCACTTCTGCCTCAGGGACTTTGAATGTGCTGTACACTCTGCCGAAATGTTCTTCCTCTAAGATATGCCCAAAGCTTGCTCCCTCGCCTCCTTTAAGTGTCACCTTCCTTCCTTGGACTAACACTGGCAGACCCGCCCTGCAACCCCTGCCCCATGACATTTTTCTATTGCCCTTCCTGGCTTTTCTTTTTCTTTCTTTTAACAGTGATACCATATAGCATACCATATATTTTACGTGTTTGTCTTGTTTACTGTCTGTCTCCCTCAACTGAAAGAAAGCTTCAGGAAGACCCTAATTTTGTTTCATTTTGTTTACTATTACATCACTGCAGTCTAGAACAGCCCGTAATGCATAACAGACACCCCCTAAATGTTTGTTGAATGAAAAGATAAAAGCCATACAATACAAACACGGGAATGCAAACACAGAAACACAGCTCCAAACACAGCCCCAATAGGATTTCTGCGAACCCCAGTGACCAGGGTAGCAGGAACAGCGGTGCGCTTGGCCAGACGGGTCCAGATGGAGGCCTGGATTCAGGAGGAGAGAAGAGGGACACCAACAGCGACTGGCTGCCGCCCAGCCCTTACAGCTTTGTGCCCAGCTCTGTGTCCCTCTTCTTCCTCTTTGTCCCCAACCCCTACAGGTAGTGTGTTCCTGCAGCTGTTGCCTCTGGGTTGCCTCAGAATTCCTCCTTCGCTCTTCTGTGGAACCCATTTTCATATTCAATCTGCTGAAACACCGAGTATGATTTCTGTATTTGTCTCGTCACTGGCCTCTAACTGACTTAAAGATTTGCACATTTCATCTGTATATACATAAAATAGAAAGGCCTCTTTAGGCGGTAAGAATATCGTATCTAGCCCCGGGATTGGTAAAGTTTTCCTTAAAGGGCCAGATGGTGAATGTTTTAAGCTTGATGGAGCATAATTCTCTGTTGCAACTTCTCAAGTCTACCGTTGTAGCCTGAAAGCAGCCACAGAGAGCATGTAAATGAAAGGGTGTGGCTGTGTTCTAATACAACTCTGCTTGCAAGAACAGGTGGCCGGGCCTGGCTATAGTTTGACAACCCCATATAGACATTCCTCAGGATTGTGAGCAACGCAAACAACAAAAACCAACCCCCACCAAAAAACAAAATGAAACAGAACTGCTCCCAGGATCGGTTTTGGAAGACAGATGTTGAGATGAACATTCTAATTGCCTCAAAACATTAAGTATATCATCCTAAGACTCCACTATATACAGCAGTAAAATGAAAGCAGTCAAAGCATTCATGTCTCAAAATTCAGGCCAAGATGAAGGTATGTACAGCTACTGGTGTAGAAAAGCAAGGCCCGGAGGATGGCCTGAAGTAAACCCGGTTCACTCTGCCTGATTCACTCTGCCTCCACCCCAGGAAAGAGCCGAGAGTTCAGTGCACAGGAAGCCAGCGCTAAACAGGGCATGAGGGCTCCATCCTTCCCTCTGAAGGGGAAGTTGGTTTGTTTGTGTGTCTCTGAAGACAGTCTTTGTGAGACTCTTTTGAGTAACTAAGACTGGCATAATAATGGTCAGAATGAATATTTACAAGGCTGTGATGTCCTGCTATTTTGACTGACATTCCTCCAAGTTGATGAGGAACAGTGGAAAGGTAGAAACATGTTAACTGTGTGGATAAATGACCCACAGGCCAGGGAGACATGCAACTATTTTAGCCAAGGGCTGGTTTCTCCTGAAAAATACTCAGAAGTAGTTGTCGGGAGACATCCGTGGAAGGTGATAAATTGCAGTCTAAGAATAATTAGTGTTTAATGGTGTAGGAAAACTGAGTAGACAACATCAGCCCTGGGGAAGCCTAAAGCTTGAATACTGAAGAACTTTCCAGAAAGGATTATATACATAATCAACAAGGCTACTCTGTGACAGCTGTTTGTCTTACAGGATACAAGGAGCAAGGATCCCCGTAAATAAAACTGCCATAGAAATTGCCCTTTCCAGCATTCTCTAGGCACAACTTTCAAGAGTGTGAGTTATTAAAGTATCTTCCTCTCAGACTGTTAAAAGAACAAAAAAATTAAAAAGACATAATGGATAATAATTATAAATGCTTATAGAGTTCTTCCAGTGTGCTGGGCTGTTCTAGGCATTGTACACAACTTATTCTGCTTCCCATTTTACAGGTAAGGAAACTGAGGCACAGATAGGCATAGACAGGGATTGGACTCAGGTCCCATGACTAATAACCATGACAAATAAGCACCAAAGCCATATTTGAACTAGGAAATATGGCTGCAGAGCCTATGATTATAACCATCCTTCCAAACAACCTCAGTATTTGGGAAAATGATTGCACGCATGGTAGATGCTACGTGAGCAGTGCTGTGAATTGGTACAGATGAATTACACTTCATGAAAGTGTTGGAATTCAATGTTTGCAACTCATCCAAATAGGCAGGTGGTAGGTTGCATTCGCAGATAATGTGTTTTAGTGCTTCAAAGTCAGAGGGGTACCAATTCCTTCTGAAAACCCTAGAATTTTTCTCTCTGGACTAGTATGAAAGATGGCAACTCTGTGGCTTCCTGGACGGGAACCAGTGCCACCTTTGTTCTCTCTTCTGTGATACATCCAGTCACTCATCAGCTTTTCCCTAAACTCTTACAAAGTAGTCATGGGAGCTTCAAAACATGATTCTGTTCTTCCTTATCTTTTTTCATGTTTCCTGTATTTTACACATAGTGTAATCTTATAGAACTCAGGCCCTGCAGTAAACATTTTCAAATGAGTGAAGCTATTCAATGGAAAGATACAGTGATTCCTCCTTTACAGCAAAAGCCACCCTACGGGGCATGTACCCTACCTGGCTCTCCTCTTCTGTGCTGTCAACCCTTCCCTCCGCTCTGGGAGGAAGAGGGCGGCGTGACCAGCGCCTCGGATCCTCCCCTTCCTCATCAGGAGGGGCTTTGTTTCCATCTCTTCCCCCTCAGCATCTTCAGTTTCCTCACTGCTTAGTTCTGCACTGCCCTTAGACGTGCGCACGGCGCACTTACCTTAAGAAGCATTTACCTTGTCCTGCTGCCGTCTCCTTAGTTCTCTTCCTCTCTACATTAGTAAGTGTTTCTGAACACAATCCACACCTTCATTTCTTTACGGCCCCTCCTCACGCCTACGGATCTATCCCTTCTTGTTTGCGCCACACTGGTTTCTCCCTCCCTCTCCGATGAATCAAGTAATTACATATCATTATTTAAATGTTAAATCTGAATAGTCTTGCCATAACCAGACTGTAAGTAAGCTGAAAGGATGAATTCATTTTATCTTTATCAAACAGCCGCCAGCACTGTACTGCAGGAATAGAAAGTGCACACGATTCAGTACTGCATGACTTGACTCCCTAGTTATGACTCTAAGTATTTTATTCAGATTTAAAGCAACATTTAAGGGAATTTGTCAAGAATATATTTCTCATGAGCTCTATGATGATTCCTCTGATTAATTCCATTGACTATTTCAAATCCTACTTTCCTGGGCCAATTTTTCAGGTCTAATGGTTAAGACGTATATTTTAAACTTTGCCATTTTATTTTATGTTGACTGTTTTGGACATGTTTTCCCATTACGGATTGGAAAAAATATGATAGTTTATGTGTGCATTTTTATGAGGAAATTCCCCTCAGATGTTTTTGACCCATTTTATTATGTCAGATTTGTATCTTCAATATTGAGAATTCAATTGCTTCCTATTCTTAATCACGTTGGATGACGAAAGAAAGCAAAGGTCGGGCTCAGAATGCCTTCAGGATCAAAAAGGGAACTTCAAAACACCCTGCTTTCAATTAAACTCAGGGGGTTGGGAAAGAAAGTAAGAAGAGAGGAAAAAAAGAGGCTTAGATGATCAGATTCTTTGGAAATCAGACCTGGCTGGGTTGAAAGGACCGTGTTCAGGCCCATTAATTATTAACCCTTTATGCTCGGTTGATTTCTGTACAAACTTCCCTGGGCAGCATTTATCATTCGTTCTTTAGTGCTTCACTTTGATCGTTTACTAGAAGGACACTTTTTGGGCTTGTTTATGTTTCCTTTAATATTGTGCATTATTTGAGGGCAAGGGCCATATCTATCATTTTTAAATCCCTAATGACCAGTAAAGGGCCTAGAAAAAACTGCTCAATAACATGCTGAACTGGAGAGCTACCTTCTGTGGACAAGCGCATGCTAGGTGCACGATGCGGCAGGCCTCCGGAGCCCGTGACCTGATTCCTACAGCAGGTCCAGGAAGAGGAGGGGCTTAGCTCTCAAACTGCTGCAGATTAGCTCTTAAGGGAAGAATACAGCTATGAGGGCAGGAGTGAACCCTCCATTCAACTCTGCAGCCAGCGGTTCAGAGCCATCCTTATCTCCTCTTCTTCCCTCTCTATACATCTCCAAAGCTACCACCCTGTCCAGTCTGCCATCCTCTCTCACCTGGACGAATGCCCCTCCACTCCCCAACATTACCTACACAGAAGTCATATTTTAGAAATAGACACAAGATCATGCCACATTCACGCCTGGAATGAAGAGAAACTCCTTTCTGTGTCCCTCCATCTTCTCTCTCACACTGTTATTTTTGTCCTAGCACCCGTCACTGTCCGAAACTACCCCTGTGCCTGCTCCTGCCCGCCTGCCCCATGGATTGTAAAGGTCTCTAAGGTTTGGAGTCGGGGCCCCTGTAACTTCAAGAACACCGGGCATGCAGTGAGCATTTAGTGCATGTTGGTGAGTGAACAAACATGTGCCTGTCCACTGTAGGACCTTGGTCCTGAAGACGGCTTAAATTGCATACTGAAAGAGTTTCCTGCCTGGAATACAAGAATACAGAAAAATAACAGGGAAATAGGTGCCATGCATAAAACTCGTGGACCTGAGCTTGAGCAGGTCGGGCTTGAAGGAAATCAAAAAGAGGGTATCTCAGCCCCACAGGGTTGATGTTAAGGCTACAGGGGCCACCCAACCATTTTGGGGGATCCAGTGTCAAGCAGTGGGGGTAGCACTCACCTGATACTCACTCCTCCAGCTCCCTCTTCCTCCCTTTCACAGCCTAAGGTACTATGGCCCTCAGGATGCCAGGAACAAAGTCCCTGCTGACTTTGGCTCTGCCTTCCATCACCTCTGCTTCTTGGGCCTTAGAGGCTAGAATATGTGACGGAAGCTCATGGATCTATTTCCTTCCCCAGTGAACCAAATAATGAAGAAATGTACACATTAATGTGCAGTTAACTAAAGCAAATGGCTTATCATTAATTTAAAAAATCTTCCTAGGAAGTTATACTCTTGAAGTACAATATAAAACTGCAAACACAGTACTTGGCAAAAATAAAACAGCTAACTCAGAAGTTCTAATGTTGGGGTTTCAGTTTATTCTCAGATTAAGAGACACACCCTCTTTTGGAGGTCACAGTGGATCTGTGAAGACTAAAGGTAAAAATGTAATTGATTTACAACAATGAAAGGGTTAGCATCAAGTCATAAAACAATGATGAATCATTTGCTTAAAAAAATTCCCACTGAAGCATTTCTTTAAAACAGTTCTTATGGGAGCCAGCAGACTCAGGGCAGGTTAGAAGAAAGATCTGGATTCCAAAATTCTACTCCTTAGTCATTAAGCCCTAAACTTCTGTGCCTCAGTTTCTTCCATATAACAGGTGAACATATTAATACCTTCTCTGACATGGATTGGTCTGTGAAGATCAAATGGAACATACAACATGCATTAGAAAAAGAGCAAATGCAATTCAGTGCAAGTAGTATATCTGGACCTACTACTAGTACTGAAATACTTAATAAGATCAGTCAAAAGCATGAGATGTCGGTCTTGGGCTGGAAATCATTACCAAGAATCATCAGATATGAAATGATTACATAGGTGTCAAAATGGGAAGCTGTAATATTTATGCAAACATGGCCATATTACTTTTATATCTGATCACAAGTCCACAAAGTGATGTGGAATTTAGAAGCACCAGTTCTGGGGTATCACGTGGCCTGAGTGTGAATCCCATTTCTGAGGAACTACAAGTGAGTTCCTTAACTTCTTTGGCAGTTGGTTTCCAAGATGGTCCCAAGGAGCTACACCCCTAGTATCTATGCCCTTATGTGAGGCCCTCTCATGCTGTGACAGGCTTGGTTTGTGGCCAATAGAAACGTAGCAGGAGTGATGGCACAGCCCTTTGGAGGCTAGGTCCTAAAGGCTCTGCAGCTTGCCACTTGATTGCTCTCTTGAATCATTCATTCTGAGGTTGGCTGCGCACACTAAGGACCATGGATCCTCCCCTCTAAGCGTTACCGGCGCCTTATGGGAAGGCCCAGCTGGTGGGGAACTGAAGCCTCTGGCTAACAGCCACATGAAACAGCTTGGAAGTGGACCCATCAGCCCCAGTCAAGCTTTAGGATGACATCTCAACCACACCCACGTGACAGACCTTGAGCCAGAACCACCCACTTAAGCCACTGTCAAATTCCTTATCCACACAAACTTGGGGTAACAAATATTTATTGTTTTCAGTTTTGAAGTAATTCATTATGCAGTAATAAATAACTAAAACGCTTTCTCAGAGTTTCTGTAAATCTTCTGTGAAAATGGAGTGATACTAGTACCTCTCTTAAAGGGTTGTTAAGGATCAATTGAGAAGTACATTGAAAGCCCCCAGCCCAGCATCTGGCATAGAGCAATACATGCTGGCTCTCGTTACACCCTGGCATACCTTCTCTTCCACAGCAAGGTGTTGCTGCACGAATTTATAGTCATGTTCCCCATAGGCCTCAACTTCCCCGTAAGTCATGAAATTCCAAGTACGCTGATCCAGCTCCCACCAGGCCCTTTCTGTCATCTTTCTCTAACCATCAGTGGGGTGAGCAGTCTTCCCTTTTTCTTTCTTTAGGATGAGGGGCAAGATATCTAAGCAAGAGAAACTTAAAATACATGGTCTGGCTTGGGAACCAAAGCCAAAATAGCTGGCCTGAAACAACCAACACACTGACCTCCAGCACTGGACCAAGGCTGACAAGAGTTAAGTGAGCCAGCCGGAGGCCACTCGAGCTTCAGCTTCGACAGAGCTCGTGGTTTAGATACTGTCCTCTGAAATATACAAAGCCTCCATTCAGGCTCACTTCTGTGCTTTTAAACCTGAAATAGATCCTAGACTCCCTCAAGCAAACTTCATAGGTGTGGTCTTTTCTTTCTCTGATTATTTCTGTCCCCTTCACATTTGGGTTTTCTTCTGTTACACATGGATGGGTGCAGTCAAATTTCCTATGCGCTGAAAGAAGATACTGAGAAAATTTACTACTAAAGCGGTGAAAAGAACAGATATGTTTCTATCCCATAATAAAACTCAGTAATAAAACTATTGGACAAATAACAAGGCTCAATAATAAAACGATCAGACAAATATTTAAAAAGCACAGCCTCCAATATAATATAAAGGAGGAAATAAAAGGATCACACATTCAGAGTGAGGGTTTCACTACCACTAAGCCCTGAGGGTTTCTAAAATTCCACTGGGTGGACAGTATTTTTATATATATTTACTGCTGATTCTCTGGGAAACTGAATGTTTAATATGAAATATCCTTCTATATTTGAGAGATTTAAAGCAACACCATCTTTTATTATATATACAGAATAAGGTGATCTTTTCATTCTGCTGGGTGAAATGCATAATTCCTGACTTCAAGGGGTTTTTATTCTAAAAAAAAAGCACCAATAATGTTAAGTATGAGCCTCTCCCACTCTTCTTCCTTCTCTCCTTTTCTCTCCCTCTCTCCCCCTCTGGGTGTGTCTAGTTCTGCTGAAATCGTGTTTCATAGGAAACACTTGGCCTCTTAAACCAACCTCTCAGGGGATGGACTTGGTCTCGCTCATTTCTCCCTCCTCTCTTTTTGGCTGTTTATTTCTCTGCTTTCCACTTAGTCAAGGGCTTTGTTTTGTTTTGTTTCCCTATCAAAATCTTCCTTCCCCTCTTCCTCCTTTCTTCCTCTTCTTGTTTTTTTTCCCCCTTTCCTTTCCATTCATAGTTCCTCTCGACCCCTCTCTTCATTTCTTCCTTCCCAGTATTTGTTTGACTTTAAACCTAGGTTGTTGACAACACTGAGGACGTTCCTTAGATGATGACCGGATTCTTTGTAAGAATCCTGTCCCTGACTGTGGGACAGCCCAGGAAAGGTCCTGCTGACCTCGTGAAAATGCTGAGACCCTGAGCTTTTATCTCTGTCCTTCCTGATAAGGCAGGAGTTGAAACAAGGGGTTTTCCCTTTTCTCCTCAAACATACACCATGCCAATTAATAAATATGAGAAGAGAAATAAGTTGGGTGTGTACATGTCAATAAAGCTCACAATGAAACCACATATCTACCCAGCTGGCCAAGGGACACCCTTCGCCAACCACCCCCTACCCTGTTTTCAATGATCAAAGTCTAATCATTTACATTTCTGGGGAGCTCAATGGCCCCCAAATTCTGCTCTGCACTGTCAGGCTCTAGGGATACTTCCCTTGCTTCTCCTCTAGCCTTGCCCCATTTCCATCTACCTTCCCACTGTCATGCCCAACAATGCAGACATGCTCAGAGTTCTAAAGCAGATCTCCCTCACCTACAAGTTATAGTCACACTCCTTTTCCCACTGCTCCCCTCCTCTCCTTCTATGATACCAGCTTAGAGGACGTGCTCTTGTGTCTCTGTGTTGACTCACAGCCACTCATGTCTTCTGAAACTGATATTAACTATCCATGCCTCCCCACCAAAGAAACCTCCTGTAAGAAGTCTTCCTGACTTTCCCAGAAGTGATCCTTCCAACCCTCAAGGAAGTTTGTCTAAACCTCTCCAAATTATCTTATTGCACCCTACCAGGCAGATGGAGACACATGAATCTTAACTCCCCATCAAGAGAAACATTCTTGACATATTTGTTCAAATTTCGTCTGCAGAAAAGACTAGGTGTGGTTCAAGGGAAATGGCAAAACAGCCCCTCCCCAGTCTGTGCACCCCACCCAGAAAAACAAAATCCTTGCAGTCAACTTGAGGAAACCCTAGGGAAGGCAGGGGCTCCTTAGTCCGATTCGCTGCCCATCTCGAGGGGCTTGCCAAAGCTCAGCATTCCTTTCAACTTTCCTTAATGAGAGTCCTGAAAATGACAGTTTTATGCATTCTTGAAGTGATTCTGTGGTGCCTCCTTGATGTAGAGACAAACGTCTATCCAGGTTACTTTGATTTGTTTAGTTGTGTGTTTCTCAGTCACTATAAGCTTCTTGAGGTCAAGGATCTTTATAATTGTTAAGTTTAGTCTTCCCATTTATAGCAATGTGCACAATGCCTGTAACATCATGTAAGCCATGTGAGAGAAGATAGTGTGTGGTTGTTTAAAGATACAAACTATAACTTTATGAAAAGTTCCATTTTAACACCTTACAACAAAGGGTCAATATACTGACCTGATGCCTGCTATTTAATAGTCTAAAACGGTGGCAACCATTGCTTGCCTAAGTAACTAAAATCATTATCAAGAGGTCAACCCACTCAGTTATTTAGCCTTTGGCCCCTTTGCCTTGGCCCTGAAAAGTGAGGGCAAACATGATTTTTCAGCTCTACAAACTAATTCTGATCTGTCGCTTTGAAATCTGGTTAATACCCTTTAATATGTTAGCATTGTCTACCTATTTCCTGGTTGTAGACCATCCAGACAGAATATGTCAATTGGCTGACTTGCGTGTGACACTGAAATTGAAAGTATACATTTAAAAGGAAAGTCAGGCCAGAGGAAAGTCAAACTAGTTATTGTCACTTGCAAGCAATTTTGTGTATTCTATTAAAGGAATGTCTTAAGAGCCAGGGCTAAAGAGGAAGTCAGGCTAAGCCAAAAGAAATGAAGGGGTCTTTAAATGAAAGAATCCACCAACACATGAGTGATTGCTCCTCCCTCTGAATATGACCAGGTGCACCAGCTTCATGATTTAGCTCTGCAGTACTTTTTCAAGTGGTCCAATGGTTGTTTCCCTGCACCCCAACTCTCCAGCTGGTGAATTCCCATCATCAGTTGAATTCCCTCAGTTCCCTGTGAACTGTCTTTTCTCAAAAGTGTATTTTAGAGCTTTAAAATATTTTTTTGCCCAACATGTAAGACGTCCTTACTACTGTTTGGGGTCCTTAAGCACTGTGAAGATCACAACCAGGAAAAAGAAAGTTTATTATTATTGTTATTACTTAATTTAAATAAAAAATGTATTAAATTTAAATTTGATAGAAGAAAATTCTAAGAGTTTCCCCTCATTTGATTAGTATGTACGTGTTCTACCTGACAAAGCATGGCAGCGTCAGTGCCGGCGGCGGCCTGAACCCTGGAGACCCCACAGAGTGACTCTAGGCGGCCGTGCACTGGAAGCAGCGCTAACTCCGGGGAAACGCGACGACAGCCTTGCGCACCGGTCCAGCCCCCAGAAAAATCCCTGGTTCCCAGGGTGGCAGGACAGAACCTGGCCTCCAACTGTCTTATCTTTCTTCAGGTGTTTCAGACTTACTGCCTCTGGTCAGCAGAACCACGGGCACGGTGATGACGGTGACGAGCGCAGCAGCCCCCAGCAGTCCCACGAGCACCTTCCACAGAGTCTGCAAGCGGGTCAGATGAGCGACCAGTTAGGACGGGCCGTTTGGCCCCCGTCTGGGTGGGAGAGCCCGGCCTGGGCTGCCCCGGGGGCGCGCGCTGGGCTGGGAGCGTTTGGTGTGCGCTAGTCAAAGGTTGCAAGTGCGGCTGCCTTTGAACTTGCGGCCTCTGAGCACATTAGTTTTTGCTTCTCTATGCCTGCCCGGCAGAAGCCATAGGAGGGTCCAGTGTGCGTTTGTGGGTGACTCTCCGGGCCCTCCCAGGATCAGCACCTGGCTGCTAGCAGAAACCCCGTGGGTCTGGGAGCGAGGCGACAGCTCTGGGACGTCCCCCCACCTGCCAGAGGGTGACCCTGAAGCTCCCGCCTGGTAGGAGCCTCTGGTCCCGTTCCGCGAGCCTTTGGGTCAGTTTGGGGAGAATGTGGCGCAGAGGCACCCGGGAGTTGGCAAGGTGGGAGGCGCGCGGAGCACTCACCTTCATGGTCGGCCGTCTCCGCGGAACTGAGCCTGGGCAGCAGGGGCGCAGGCAGGAGGCCGGCGAGCCGCGGATCCTGCTCGGCTGCCGCGGGCCGCGCAGGCACTGGGCGCTCCCAAGTTTCGGTCCGAGTTAAACATTAGTGAGCACCCGGCCCGCTCGGTGCCAAGGGCCGCGCGCAGGCTGCGGGAGAAGGCGGCCGGGCGCCGGGCACTGGCATCCCGACCGGGCGGCGCCCCAGAGGCGCCTCCCCGCGGGCTGTGCGGGGCGCATGGGCCCCGGGGTTGCCCCGGAGGGGCGGTGAGAGCCCGGACCGCTCTGAGCTGGCCCCGGGCACCCGACGCCGGGACCCGAGGCTGCCGACCAGCCGACCGGGTCAGCCTGGGCTGAAAGGCTATGACGCTCAGCTCCTGCAGCCCCTCGTGGACAGGCAAAAGACCCGAGCCCAGAGGGGGGCATGGGGCTCCGCAAACACACACAGGTCACTGCTGGCAGCTGGAACTAAAACCCAGATCCTCTGTCTTTGCCAGTGAAAGATATGCTGGGGAATAGTGGGGTTTTTAAAGCTTCTGAAGGCAAAGAAGAAATGGTGATTATTCTCTTGTGAATGACACTTAGAGGCGAAGTATCTGGATTCACCCTCTGCAGGGAAATTCCAGCTTGTTTTGCAGACTTACCTTACATTAAGTTGCCAAAAATAGTAACATTAACACTTACATGGAACTTTTTTTTTTTCCAGCAGCTGCCCTCAGCGTTTGCTGTGTTTGTTTTACAGGAAGGAAGCCTAGGCACAGAGAACTTAAATCACTTGGCCAAATTCCAGCTAGGAAACAGTGAAGCCTGAATTCAGAGTCCATGTTCTTAACCGCTACTCCACAGGGCCACTCATCTTTCAGTCTTGAGAAGAGGATTTGCAGAAGGGATAAGGGCCAAGTGTGTCTTCTCCTTCCCCAAGTTTCCACGAGGCCCCTGGGCTTCTTCTTCATCCATGCATGCCCACATCCTCCCATTTATTCCAACCATTCCCTAATGTTTGCGTGGCTTCCAAGTGCCACGCTCTCCTAGATGCTGGAGGGAGAGCAGTGGGACAAGACTCTCAGGAGGTCTGTGCCCTCGGCACTTTCAGTATAAAACACACAGGCAGGCGTTTGTCTTTAGGGCCCCTCCATGCCTGCCCGTCTGCTGAGGATGAGCATTCTTTCCCCCTGCAAGGCCTCCTCAGCTTGTTCGCTGCAGCCAGAAAGCAAAGCCATTCTGTTCACAGGTAGAGGTAAAAGATTAAAAATGGAAGTCCTGTGGGGGCACTGACCTGTGATTAGGAATGAGGTTCCCACCCTTTGCCTCCAAGCCGAACTTTTCCCCTGAACTCCAGGAGCTCTTCCGCTCTTGACTACTAGTTGCTCATGATACACACACTCACCCGCGCCTGCCTCCACAGGCTCCTCAAACTGAGCTCTTGATCTCCTCCACCAACCCCGCCCCACCCACCTTAGATCATCTTATCTTCATTAGAAGTGTCCCTGTTCACCATTTACAAAAACCATGAACTTCAGTCATCTCAGTTTCTCCTCTCCACTCTGTATGGTACCCTCAGCAACCCCAGGGGGATGACCTGTGAAACAGACCATCTTGTTCTCTGGAGGGCATTCCATGAAACACAAATAACCTCTTTAAAAAAAAATTTAAGTATAGTTGATATACAATCTTATATTCGTTGTCACAGCGGTTCAACAGTTTCTCATGTTATTAAACCCTCAGCCCCACTACTGCAGTTACTATTGAGACACAATTATCTTCACACTCTGCCCTCTTCAAGAGATTCTTTCACACATCTTCCCCTGACCCCAACCTCTTTGTCACCAGTTGTTCGATCTTGATTTTTTTCCAAGTCCCTAAGGAACCAGCTGGCCAACACATTAGCTGCCACCAATGAGTCAGTGTAGATCTTGGATCATGCCATCTCTCTTTGCATGCAAAATGGAAAAAAACAGATGTACTACTCGAAGCTCTGTCTGTTTGGGAAGATTTCTCTTTCTACTTCTGGGTTCTTCGATTTTGAATTCTTTTCTTTCCACTCTACTTCCTCTATTTCAAATTCTTCTCTTTCTGTATTTCAGGACATCCTTGAGAGGGGCTGTGACCCAGCAGCCATCTACTTCGGACTGGACTAGTATCAGCTTAATTTGCATAAGACTGACTATTTTCCCCCCTCTGTTGCCTGGTTACAGAGAGCTGTCCATGAAGCAGTAGGTTGAAGGAGACACATAAAGTAGTGGGAGAAGGCACCATGGAGTCTAAGTTCTTTGCTCATGTGATTTTCTTGTGTGTTCTGGACCCCTTGTGCTTGCTAAATCTTACAGACACCATTTTCACTTACTACTGGGATGCTGCTGAACACACCCAACTGTACCATTTGGTGGCTCAGATAACAAGTTCATTAAAGGTAGCTCAGGTTGCATGGGTAATTGGGTTAGATTGTGTCCCTTCCCAAAAAGAGATATGTTGGAGTCCTAATCCTTAATATTTCAGAAAGTGACCTTCTTTGGAGATTGGGTCTTTACAGAAGAAGTCAGGTTCAAAAGTAGTCAGTAGGTTGGGCTCTAATTGAATGTGACTGGTGGGTGTCATTATAAGAAGGGAAAATTAGGACACAGAGACAGACATGCAGAGAGAGAAGATGGTCATCTGCAAGCCAAGGAGGGAAGCCTTACAGAAAACTAAAGCAATACTGCACCTACTAAAGCAAGTGCAGAGATTAGTATCACTATTTAAAAACTTGGAAGACATAAGAATGCTGGTTCCTTATCTTCTACTCAACTTATACTTAACTTTGCAGTTTAGCTGTGCAAAAGTAAAATGGATTACAGAAAAAGGTTATGGATAAATCTCAGCTGCCATTCTTCACTGAGTTGGGCGAAGAATGGGTAGGAGGGCCCGAATGAGATATATCCAAGTAGTCCAACACCATAGTACATATTATTTGCTAAATTGTCTCCTCATGAAGATTGGAAGTGTTCCTTTTATTCTTTTATCTTTCTCTTCCATCCTCTCTCCAGTGCACGGTAAAATGCGTGGAACATATTGGTAGTCAGTAAGTGTTGATTGAATGAATAAAAATGATAAGATAAATGAAGAAAAAAGTAACATCAGATCTTTCTCTGTGTTCTTAGGGGCTGGACCCAGAGGCATGGAAAAAATGAAATATCACATGTGGAAAGACTGGAGATAGGGAAGATGGGGGTGTGTGGGGAGTGATGAACCAGTTGAACAGATTTTCCTGGTCCATGGCTCTGGAGGGTAGAACAAAGAACTACAAAGGTATTTATTTGCTCTCTCAATCAGTGGACACCTGCCCTGGCTGTAATCAGATAACTCTCTCCCACTCATCTGGAAATATCTTTTTGGTGCCCCAAGGCTAAACCTCATATCTCAACTTCTTTGGAGTCAAGATCAAAACTCTTTTATTCCAGGTTACCTTCAACACTGACACTATCTGTTTCTGTTCAATTTTCTCCTTTTCCTACCAACCATTGTTTGGAAGATTTTTCTGTTTGCATTCTAGGTAGAACTTATTTACAACAAAATTCATTTCTACCAAGAGATACATGGATGATCAACAGCTACCTGGATAATTCTATGGATTTAGATATATGGAAAGAAGAAATTTCAGGCCAAAGGAATAACTACACCCAAAGGCTGAGTGAGAAAGCTGGAGTGTCTTTAGGGAATATCTATTAGTTTACTTTCACCAGGATATAGGGTATTCTAGAATATTGGGAAATAAGGATCAGTCATAGATATGGTCCTCAAGTCTTAAATTCAATCTTCACTGTGTGGTAGGCAGCCAATGAAAGCTCTAGCCAAGGAAAAGAACTGAAGCAGGCTTGAACATCAGATGCAATGATCAGGCACTGGCACAAGCTAGATGAGAAAGGAAGAACTAGAGGTGGAATGAGAGTCAATAAACTCAATTTTGCAAAATTAATTTTGTGGGTGTTTCTCTCTGTGGCACTTGTCAAGAAAGAACTTAAATAATGTGGACATATATTTGTTAACATGCAACTCTTTAAAAACCATTGCTCAGCTGTGGGTGGGGGTGTCCTCCCTGCCCCAATTATCAGTATAGCAATTAAAGAGCTCCTTTTACACTCAGCGTGCAGTAAAGGTCTTTTGCTACCTGTTAGGCCAGACACCAGCACAGGGGGAGGAGACTTTTGTGCTTCCTTTGTTGGTGTCCCTTAGATGTTTTGTGGGTTTTTTTAATTTGAAGAATTTGCTTGTATTAGCCCCTGACTTAAGAAATAATTATACGACTTTATGAGAAAATGTCTTCAAGATCCTTAGAATCAGATTCCCATGTGTGGTTGTGGCTATGATGACATCCCCTCATCAGCATTTTCCAAACTGTAAACATGTGGTAGATGTGATGGTGGTGATGTCTGTTTACAAGGCTGGAGTTAGATGTGGAGTGGAAGGGCTGGGCAGTGGTTGCTATAACTTAAGGAAAGAAATAACAAGAACCAGCAGAACATGGCGAAGGGCCCCAAACTAAACTAACAGTAGAGTTCTAATTTGCCATAGGAGGGGCCACCTATTCTCTTTTGAGTGATAGATCACATGATTGAAAGCCATATGTAAGAGGGCCTTCTGACTTTATTATATGCTATTTTATGAATAACAGTGATAAGGGGGAAAAGGAGTTCATGCTTAGTATTAGACTAAGGTGAAAAAATTTAATCTGTCATTTTTTAAAATTTTGGTGAAATATACATTACATAAAATTTACCATCTTAACCATTTTAAGTGTACATTTACTTATTTTTTTATCCAGAGTAATGGAAAGTTTATAATGTAACTTAGTGGATGAAATAAACAGCTTAGAATTTTTCATTTAGGACTCTCTTTTTTCCTGGCAAGATGGTAGCATAAAGCTTGGCTCATCTCTTCGTACACTTTTTGGACTGGCATCTGGTTTTTGCCACTTAAGTTTCTCTTCTGAGATAGAGGAAGATATAGGAGACATAGGAGATAAGAAGATATAGATACCGAAGATGTGGGAGATATAAGAAAATAAAGGAGAAATAGGAGATAAGATATAGAAGATGTAGTAGATATAAGAAGATATAGGGAATAAAGGATGGGAAGGAATGACTACATGGGAAATTAGATCCTCTTAGTGACCCCACACAGGGGTCTGGCTGTTTATGCCAAGACTTCTCCAGTGAGACTCCTCATGCCTTGAGAAAAGAAAGGATAGTAGTAGTATTTCACAGAGAAACTAAACCAATTTCAGAGAAGTTTGGGGAGCCAGAAAGTACAAGACAAGTGCTGTTGCAAAGGGATGATCAGATGCTATTTAGCTCCGTGGCTGAAAAACATAGTTTTAGGTAGACGTATTTACACAGGCTCTGTAACATGTTTCTCAAACTTTTTTTTCCTTTGTTCTCTACCCTCCACCACTCCAAACTTACTTTATATATTTTTCCCTAACCAATTGCTGTGAACTTAAATACCACAGATATAACTGTATGTCTGTTTATATATCTGTGTGTTATACATAAAGGAAGTGATATAGTTATGCTCCCAAGAACCACTCCTTTGGAGGCATTATCACCCTCACTATGGAGGTGTACCTACAGTTAGACAGTTCCAACACTCACACGGCAATTGCTCAGAATCAGTGGAACATCATTACTTCTTTAAAGCACTGTTTCCAGCGTATGGTAGAAATACTGAGTTCATTCTGGGAAAGCTAACCTCTGAAATCTTAATGCTGAGAGACAGCATGTAAGCTAACAATGGCCAGATCATGTATGACAATTGGATTCTGACTCACAGCCTCTACCTGTCTGCCCAGGGTTAGCAGGACCTGGTCAATGGCTGTCAGGGTCCTTATTTTTGGCCCTTGCTTTCAACTGAGGACCAACTAGAAAAAGATCGATATGCTTCCCAATCCAATCTTTTCAGATGTTCCTCTCCTAGTTAGCCTGCCTCCTATTTCTTCATGCCAATAATCTCCAATCAGAGCATAATCTCCAAGAAAAGCATATGCTTTTCACTACACAGCACACCCACTCCCCTGCCTGCCTTTGAGCCCAAATGCCAAGTTATGGTGGCTGACTCTTTTGCTATATTAAGCTCTGAGAAAAATAGCCTCGCTTGTTCTCATTTGGGTGGTCTTTGATTATTTCCGTCATATGGAAGAAGGATGCAGTCATGGAAGGCCTTACACGTTTGAAAAGACACCATAGACATTCTCCATTTCCATGTTTCAACAGCAAGCATGGCTCATGCACTGGTCTCTGTTTTTTTTTTTTCCCAGTCACCCTAAAGGCTGTTATAACGTTATTTGTCTTGTCCTTTATCAGCCACACTATCTTCATAATTCAAATTGATGTTTCACATTTTTCAGCCATTTTGACTACAACAGTTATAATTTTAAGAGATGCTTGGAAATGCAGGCAAGGCTTAAAAGGTAAGTCATTCAATAGGAGTCTTATACATATAAAGACCTTTGACTGAGTTTGCTGAATATTTATATATTTGACATTTGATGGGGCCCAGAAAAAGGCTCATTGCTTAAGTGTCTGCTTCCTGAGATTTCATTACATATGTCTGTCTCTTTATAATGAACACTTTGGGTCACACCCATCAGTGGTATTAGCATTAATAGGTTAGCAGTTAAACTAAAATACTGCAGAAGAAACTGAAAGACGGATTATAAATTTAATTAGAAGATGGATTCTAAATCAGGTCAAGTGGTTATGAGTAACAGTGCAAACAACGACCACCAAAAGATGGCTGTGAATATGGAGAGAGAATAAAAATTAGTCAGAGACTCCTCAGTGAGCAATGAGCAACTCAGGGCTCTGTCTTCCTCTCATGGAAGACCAAGTTCATACTTCCTGAGATGCTATTCGGCCAGACACTGTACTGGGACCAGGCCCATCCCAGAGATCACAGCGATTACAAACAAGTTTACAATTGCTAATCCACCCAAGCTTGTTGCAAAACCCAAGAGCAAATCTCAGAGACAATTGGGCTTTCCTGGCTCTGAGAAGGCATTTCTGGGCAGAGAGAGGTGGAGGAGGCCATATTCCCCAAGGCCACATGAAGGCATTGGCTGTGGTCTGCCACCTGGAGCTTGTGGCACTCCTGGCTCCCCCCTGCAGATGCCCATTCTTCTGTTTCCCACCCAGGTCTTTCTGTCTCTTCTTTTCCATTATCCCTTCTATGCCAAGTATCCCCTTCAATAATACCTCTTTCAAGTCAGTCCCACAAGCAAAGGCCCCACCTCTCCACCCTCTCTCCACTCTCAGGCTCTGTTTGTGCTGGGGAACAGACTGATTGGAGGGTGACAGCATGGAAGGGTGCATTTTACCAGGATTTTCAGGCCAGAGGCCCTTCCTAATTCTTAAAAGGTGCATCAAATAATCCTGTACTTATCTCCTTCACTGCCCTTATGATATTAGATTGAAATATATTGTTAACTTTCTGTCTATCTTTTCCTGCTTTGACTGTGGCCAACCTGTTTGATTGATTTTTGTATTTCTAGAGACCACAGCGGTGTTGGGTTGGATGAACCCAGCAGTGTATCAAAGCCTTGAACCCAGAAACAACCAGCGTGGACAAGAGGCAAGAGCGATGATTTGAAAGTCAGACAAGTCTAGGTCTGTCATCCAATCATTTTATGACCAGGGGTCTCTTTTTAAAACGTACTTCACAGAGTTGTGAAGATTTAATGAGATAATGACTGAGTAGTTTCAGCCCCTCCCTGTGCTCTCAAACTCATCTCTATGCGGATGGTTTCTCCACATACGTCTTTCATTGGGATTTCTCTGTTGGCTTTCGAGCCTCTGGGCGTCCTGCTCTGGATGACTCGTGGGCCTATGAAGTGCAGTTCAGCCAAGAGTAAGTGAATGATTGATCACCGCCAGCACTGCACTCCTCTCCACTCTCCAGCCCCCCACCAGTTCGATCCTTCTCCAAGCCCCACTTCAGTGACAGGTGTCACTTGCCACATAGCCCAAGCCAGAAACCCTGGAGTCTTCCTTAGTGTCTCCTCATTTCTTACCTCCATGACTTGACCTCTTTAATATCTTTTTGATTTTTCCACATACCTGTTAGCTCACTTCTCTGCCTTTGTTCCGGCCTCCCTCTCCTCTAGACCCCATCAGTGCGCTGACCACCTCTGACAAGCCACTCAGCCTGTCATTGCACTTCAGTGCGGCCTCTGTTATCTTCCTACTTAAGATGAGTGGCGACCCTTGCGTTAGGATGAAGCCAAGCTTCATTAACATGATCTGGTCTCCATCTGACCTTTCTTCTCACTGTCCTCGCCACCCTTCCGCATCTGTACCGAGCTCCTTGCATTTCCAAGCATCGCTGCTCTCTCCTCTGCTTCCAAAATTTCCAACACAGTGTTCCCTCTGCCTGGTATTCCACTCCCCTTGTTTGTCATCTGGCTGAGTACTAGTCACCCTTCTGGACTGTGGTGTCATCTCCTCTAAGCCTGTCCAAGCGAGGGGCTTTGCCTCTGTGCTCCCAGAGAGCCACATGCCTCACTTCTTTTCAACAAAAGAATATAATTAATTATCTATGCATAATAATAAAACTATCTGACATGATAATAACTGAGATTAGGCCCCCATGCCATGTCCTGGACATTCTTCTAAGTTCTTTACTTGTATTAGCTCATTTGTCCTCTTAGTAACCCTATATAGTAGGTACCATTATCACCCCTGTCTTGCAGATGAGAAGACAGAGGCACAGAGAGGTAAATACTTCTCCCAAAATTACACAGCCAGCATTTGGACCCAAGAGGTCTGACTCTGTAGCCTGTATAATTGTCTATGATGCATTTTCACATCCAATAATGTCCAGGATTTTTCTGTCTATGTTGTTCACTGATATACTTCTAGGGCCTAGAATAAACTCTGGTATGTAATTGCTGCTCATTAAGTGTTTACAGACCCACTGAATGAATAAATGCTGGTTTATTTGTGTCTCTCCTTTCAGAAGGGCCAATTTTATTCCATTTATTCCTGGTGGCTAGCCTAGTACCTGGCACAGGTTCTCTTTCTGCATGGGCTCATTGCCACATTGAGTTCCAAAATTCCTTTTTACCTCTGTGCCTTTTCTGAGACCTCGCATCCACCCTACCGCCCTGTAACAACACTTTGCTGCCTGAAAGTTTTCATGTATAGAAAAAAGTCTGGTCAGCTGCTGCTTGACAGCTGGAAAAACAGAGTCGCATGGGAGCCGAACCATTTTGTACCTCAGGGAAGCAGGGAGGAGGGCCTCCCGCCTCATGCGGGTGTGTGGGCGGAGAGCTGAATCATCAAGTTCTTTGAGTTCTTGGAAAAAGATAACTCAAAGGAGTATTACTCAACGTGGAGAGAAATACGAGAATAAGCAGAGACATAAAAATGATTAAAATTGTTGAAAAATACAGTCCAAAGGCTAAAAATAGTTACGATCAAGTATGGAGAAGAAAAAGCTGTAAGTCAATGTTTCAGTGCCCTGAAGGCTGCGCAGGAACAGGCTCCGGTTTGAAGGATGTCAAACAGATGTTCACAGGCCTCAAACAGGAGAAGGATGTGCAACAGGCCTGGACTGCCCTATGAGGAGCTGGGACAGGGGGAAAAGGGACAACTTTATGAGAGAAAAGAAAGCCTGAGCTTCAGCAAACATTATAAAAGAATATCCTCAAGTTCCACGTGACCCAGGCAGAGGGGAAAAGGGGTGCATAAGTAACGTTGGTATTTCCTGGATAGTGAGTATATTCTGCATTTCTCTTTTCCAGTAGATTTAAAAGCCCTATAGATTTTTTTTCTTTAAATGCATTGCAGAATTTCTCTGGAAATTCTGAAGACTTTGGGTAGGATGGTGGAAGGGGGAGGTCAGACTTTCATGGTCATACAAACAATGTCATGATCCAATCTCTGGCTAATTGGTAGCTAACATTTGAGAGACACGTTGGTACAGTAGAGAGAGTGAGCAAATTGCTCACTTAGGCTGTGCCTCATTGACTTTTTTGACCAGCACTTTGCAAGCTGTATTGTAAGGATCAAAGAGGTACAGACAATAAGTAAGGCACTTGCTAACGGGTCCATGGGAGGCTCTGCAAATGGGAGGGAAGTGATTATTAGCATTATTTTTCACTGATATTATTTCCTTAATTTTCTGACTAGGCATTCTGAGGTATTGCCTCACAATGACAAAAGTTGATTAAGGTAGATCCCAAAGTCAAAGTAGCTTTTGATTAGAATGAAGGGATTGAACTGGTGTCCCATATGGACCCCCTGGCTCAAAGGGATTGTGAGAAGTATTTTATTGAGCATTTTTTGTTCCATAGCTGATGTTTGACCTGTTGAGAAGGGAGGTGCTATATAGACAAGCTGTAATAATGAATGCCTGAGTGGGGAGGATAACTGTGGGAGAGGATTCATTCTCTCATTCTTCATGTGGATTTATCTTTTCGGCTCAAGGAAAATGTACACATTTTATGGGCATGGACCATGTCTTCTAATTTGTATTTATAACCTTTCTTTTTCTTCCTCAGAGTTTTCAGGAACCAAGAATGCACATATGGATAAAACAAATTCAGAAATTCAAGCTACTTATATTGCTAAGCACATGTAGAGTTTCATATAAATATAATTCATAAAAGTATAAATGGCAAGAGTTTCTTTCTACCCAATGATTTTGTGCAACTCCTGATATGCCACCTGCAGTGGCAAAACAGGGTGACCCTCAACCCTACAGAGACCTCCACACAGCAGATCTAAGCTCCTTCCTGAATTATCAGGGGTCAAGGATGCAATGTCCCTGCATCTCTACCCCTAAGGTCTTCCTTTCTCTTCCAGGCCTTACGACTGCTTTGCAAGGAGTGACCAGGACATTCTCACTTCTGAGGGGAGTGAAATAAAGCCATCAGGACAAAACAGGTCCTCCAATTAAACTCCACTGATGTCCTCTTTTCCCATTAAGAGCCTTTATTTTTTCCTATATTCTACTGAAAGCATTGCTGGGAGATAATTTTCAGTAGCTTTTTTCCTTCCTATTGTTTTGAAGGGCGTTGATTAGGAAGTAGGTCATTTATGTTTATCAATTTGCCCTTTGAAATTTTATTCAAGCAGAAAATTTACATAAAACAAACCAGTCTTTATTATTGTATTGAAAATGATTAACTTAACTCAAGCATATGTAGAATCAAATTTCTGGATCTCTCATCTGCTTGGTTATCTCTGTGGGTAGTTAATTCTTATGGAATGGTGAACTACTTTTAACAAGGGGTTACTGAGATGTATATTCTATAGATGCTGCTTCCTTTAGGCATTCATTTAATCATTAGGAACCCATTGCTAAAACCTCCTGATAATGGGAAGGGGTAGGAAAACATGTATTTAAAGATCATATTTGAACCATGTGAAATTGCTGATCCTTGCCCATTTTTGACATACAGTATAATTATTTAATATAGTACAACCTAATATGTCTAAATTTTACTCATAAAAAATATATTTTAGATGTCAGATATAAAATTGACATTGGAATAGTAAGAGAGTACACTTAAGATATGTTCAAAAATTGCTCTAAATACAGCTGCAAAATAGGAACATGACACCATGTTCCACACTATAATAAACCAGAAATGGATGAAAGAAGACACAATTATGTCCTTTCGTAGCCAGTATTGAATATTAACCTTATAATTTATTTTAAAAAATTAGTTTACAATAAACCCTGAAGTCAGTAACATTTTATGAAACAATTCTTCACTGTTTTCTTTAAGGAAAAGGTGAATTGTGTTGAGGAGGTTTAGGAAATCTTCCTTTACCTCATGAAGGAATGTGAATTTCAGAATGAAATGCTTAAAATTTTTAAAAACAACTCTGTACATGAATAAACAGTGCTAGTACACAAAATTAATTTAAAATATTGATAAAAAATGTAATTAAGTGTTATAACAAGAATGTAGAGAAATACTTCAAACATTTTGGGGTTGCAAAAATTTTGACTGATGTCTCAACACAATTCCCCTTCTTTATATTTCGGTCCCAGGTATAGTAATAACTCACAACTCTGAATTATGCAAAAGAGCAAATGCTCTCTTCTTCAGTTTCTGTGATTCTAACAGTCTTGGTAACGAAATTAGTGACTCTCTGATGGCATGCACAGCACACACCAAAGGAGGACCTTAACAGGCTCACTAATCGTGGTGTAGATATTTTTCCTGGGAAAACAAGGAAATGCAAAGTCAGAATGCCTTCACCTTGACTAGAAAAGGGAGGATGCCTTCACTCCTATCGATGCCAGAGGTTAGATTAAGATCCTAGTCTCTTCAAAGAGAAATACCTTAAAATGCTGGAGGACTTCATTGGCAAAGATTTTCCCTGCAGATGCTTCAGTTTAAGATTTTTAAAGAAGAGTTATACATTAGAGCTCATGCAATGTCTCCATTTTCATCCACGGGGTGTGTTTATTTATATATAATTGTTTCCTACGGAGTTTTGTATGATGGGATTTGACCTGTATTAACCATTTGAGGGCTTTTTCTCAATATTCTTGAGAAACTTCCCAAACCTTTATGGACAGC